>NC_042617.1:173514598-173850507 GCF_901001135.1 Rhinatrema bivittatum
GTTCCCTCCAAGGCCGCTCCGAAATCGGAGCAGCCTCGGAGGGAACTCGCTTTCACCCTCCCCTCACCTTCCCCTCCCTTCCTCTATGTAACCCCCCCCCCCGGCCCTATCTAAACCCCCCCCTACCTTTGTCCGGGGATTTACGCCTCCCGGAGGGAGAAGTAAATCCCTGCGCGCCAGCGGGTCGCTAGCGCGCCGAGACGCGACCTGGGGGCGGTTCCGGAGGGGGCGGCCACGCCCCCGGACCGCCCTGGGCCGAAACCACGCCCCTGGGCCCGCCCCCAAAACGCCGCGTCGATCGGCCCCGCCCCCTGACACGCCCCCGACAAAAAACCCCGGGACTTACGCGAGTCCCGGGGCTCTGCGCGCGCCGGCAGGCCTATGGAAAATAGGCGCGCAAGGCCCTGCTCGCGTAAATCCGGGCAGATTTACGCGAGCAGGGCTTTTAAAATCCGCCCCTCTGTGTATAATTCTGGTTGCTGCATCTCAAAAAAGATATAATTGCGATGGAGAAGGTACAGAGAAGGGCTTCCAAAATAAGGGGAATGGAACAGCTCCCTTATGAGGAAAGACTAAAAAGGTTAGGACTTTTCAGCTTGGAGAAGAGACGGCTGAGGGGGCATATGATAGAGGTGTTTAAAATCATGAGAGGTCTAGAACGGGTAGATATGAATCGGTTATTTACTCTTTCGGATAATAGAAAGACTAGGGGGCACTCCATGAAGTTAGCATGTGGCACATTTAAAACTAATCGGAGAAAGTTCGTTTTTACTCAACGCACAATTAAACTCTGGAATTTGTTGCCAGAGGATGTGGTTAGTACAGTTACTATAGCTGTGTTTAAAAAAGGATTGGATAATTTCTTGGAGGAGAAGTCCATTACCTGCTATTAATTAAGTTGACTTAGAAAATAGCCCCTGCTACTACTAGCAACAGGAACATGGAATAGACTTAGTTTTTGGGTACTTGCCAGGTTCTTATGGCCTGGATTGGCCACTATATTGGATACAGGATGCTGGGCTTGATGGACCCTTGGTCTGACCCAGTATGGCATGTTCTTATGTTCTTACTCATAAATTTCTGAGGGCTAAGCCCACACCCAATGCATGTTACAATAGGCCTAATACCATATGGGCTCCAAGTTGCTTTATATGAAAAAAAATGCAAATTGATGCAAAAGAGGGGGATGGAATAAACATCGCCCTTGGCCCGCAAGCATCCATTTGTGATCTGTGGAAAAGCTGGCAACCCTACCCAAGCCCACGAGCTACTGTACTCCAGCTACCAATTGGTGCCAGCAGTAACTTCTAGTTGGTATTATGAGGTTCAAAATAAACAGAGCCCAGCAGCAGCTGCAGTGATTCTGGAGCTAGAGGTGGGTGGGGAAGAAGGTGGGGGAAATGTGCCACTAAGGGGGAAGGGGAAGTGAGTATGAGAGTTGGGAAGGAGTTAAGAATGGGGAAGATTGGGAAAGAGTGGGGAGGAAAAATACAGCTGGGAAGGTGGAAGGTTGGAGGCATTGCCAACAAAAACTTGGATGATGATGAGGAGGGTTGGGGTGATGGATAAAGGTATGTGAAGGGATAATGACGATGACTTTGGGAAAGGGGGGGTGGGGGGGATTAATATTTATTAATAGTTATTAATAGTTATTACTTGAAATATGGCAATATATGGCTTACACGGCGGATGTCTCTGTACGTGGATTAATACGCTTGTTATTCATTATATGTTTTTGTACCCTTTTGATTGCTGTTTTATGATGATTGCCAATAAAACATTATAAACCAAAAAAAAAAAAAATGGAAGGAGTAGAGTGAAAAAATTAAGGAATGGAATAACTGGAGGGGAAGGAATGGATGGGGGTGGAAGAAGAAAGGGATATAAGATGGAAGGAAAGAAAAAGGACAGGGACAGTTGAAACTGAAAAGAAAAGCAGTATCTTTTAGGGCCTTATTTTCGAAACGGATCGCACACGATAAGGGACGTTTTGCACGTGAAATGTCCCTTATCGCGTGCGATACCAAAAAGGGGGCAGAGTCGGCCCCGAAAGAGGAGGAGTCGGGGCCCTTTTCGCGTCCGAGTTCGCGCCCAATAGCTTCACCTTCTATGGTGGTGCTATTGGGTGCGAAACCGGCAGCGATCGCACAGCGACGGTGCGATTGCTGCCGGCTAGCGCAGGCCCGCCCCTGTTTCAGCCCCCTGCCCCTCATTCCCTAAAGTATCGCAGGCGTGCGATACTTTAGAAAATGAGGCCCTTAGAGAGGGAAGGAGATTGTAGTGAGAGAAGGTGAGGTAACAGAAGAGATAAAGAAAGGAGTAAGAGATTAAAGGGAAAAAGAAAACTAAACTGGAAAATTGAAAAATCAAATGATTTATAGAAAGCAGGTTTGAGAAATTTTATTTTAAAGGATTATTTTTCAAAGATCAAATTTTTAATGTGTGTTTTGTTGATGTAATTATATGTAAATGTGCCACAGAATTACTGCAGAATCTCAAAATGTGTGCCCCAGATTTTTCTAACCTTTGCAACAAAGCCTTTCTGAGAAGCCACAGGAAAACCAGATACCTTGAATATGATACAATTAAAGTAGTATTGTACTTTACATAGTGCTTGGATTCAGTGGGGTAGATTTTATAATTCTGCGCGAATGCGTACTTTTGTTCGCGCACCAGGCGCGAACAAAAGTACACTGGATTTTATAAGATACACGCGTATCTTATAAAATCCGGGGTTGGCGCGCGCAAGGCGGTGCACATTTGTGCAACCTGCAAGCGCCGAGCCCAGCGCGCGCTGCCTGTTCCCTCTGAGGCCGCTCCGAAATCGGAGTGGCCTCGGAGGGAACTTTTCTTCCGCCTCCCCTCACCTTCCCCTCCCTTCCCCTACCTAACCCACCCCCCGGCCCTATCTAAACCCCCCCCACCTTTGTTGGCAGATTTACGCCTGCGGAAAGGAGGCGGAAATCTGCGCGCGCCAGCAGGTTGCTGGCGCGCCATCACCCGACCCGAGGGCTGGTCCAGAGGCCTCGACCACGCCTCCAGGCTGGTCCCACGCCCCCGGGCCCGCCCCTGAAATGCCGCGTCACTCGTGGCCCGCCCCCGAAACGCCATGTCACTCGCGGCCCACCCCCGAAACGCCACGTCACTCGCGGCACGCACCCTGACACGCCCCCGAAATGCCCCTCCATGCAAGCCCCGGGACTTATGCGCGCCGCCGATCCTATGCAAAATAGGCTCGGTGCGCGCAGGGGGGGGTTTGGGGTATGTTTTCTGGGGGTATGCGCGTATCGTACGCCCGTACCCCTTTGAAAATCTACCCCAGTGTGTGGACAGTATCTCAAACTACTATACAGTTGTCAGTGTCCTGTACTAAAGTGAACATCAGAGCAACATGTGGAACACAGGAAAAGAAGTGTTGAAAGTTAGAAAGTCATGATTAGCTTGAACTTTTATGTACATCCCCTTGTCCAATTATGTAAATCAGTTCTAGTAAGCTAGAGATTAAACATGTTTAAAGCAGACATTTCCCACCAACTAAAAGAATGAGGTGCCAAAGTAATTTTTAATTGTATAACTAAAGTTGCCAAAAGGATTAGCAAGTAAAAACATTAAACTATAATGTATTGTTAATTCCCTTTGTGTGCTGAAAGGTATCTTACTAATGTCTTTTTTGCCTCAGAAAAGGCGATTTAATTAAACCTGCTTTTGATATGTATGATAACCTGCATTTTCAGTAATTGCTGACAGTTTAAGCAAAATGTTTCTTTGGGTTTTTGTTTTTTTTTACATGTAAAGAGATTTATGTTTCACCCACTGTAGATTGAATTACTTGAAGTGACTCGTTATTTTTCCACAAGGCAAAATACAATCGAGCTCTATTCAGCAATGTTGCCATAGACATGGTATACAATGAGAAAAAGCTAATTGTGACAAGACACAGGGCCTATAGGTGACTCATAAAGCAGCCTAGGAAAATGTTGCCGAAAATTATTTTCCCTTTTTACCATTTATATATGCATTGGTTTGCATTTTATTTAAATATGTAAAAAGAGAACATTTCTTTTGTTCAGTGATGCTGGAGTACCACAGAATGGAGAAATAGTGTTGACAAGCAAGATAAATGATTAAATGCAGTTTGGGCAGACGGCATACAGGTTCTGAAGGGTTCATCCTTAGAGAAAATGCTTGCTCGCAGGCAGAGGATGAGAGGACTGTTGGACAGCTTTGCTAGTGCAGGGGTCCTGGAGCGTCACAAACCCTTTGGGTTTTTAGGATATCTCTAATGAATATGCCGAAGATAGATTTGAATGCACACTGCTTCAATCTGTCCCATGCACAGTCTTTAGGGATTTCTGAAAACATGACTGGCTTCCAATTCTTTAGGATTGGTGGTTCCTAATCCCTGAGCTGGAGGAACATTTTCCACTCTCCCTTTCCCTAACCCTATCTTTAAAATAAATAAATAAATAGATCGTTATAATTCAGCTCTTGGCATGGTTTTCCTTTTCTGTATCGGGGCACTGAAATCTCGTAGGAAAAAGCATTTGGAGAAGTAGTTGAATTAGAGCCATTATTTTATTACCTTGAGTTATCATCTGGATGTCATAATGAAATTGTTATGGATATTCTAAGCAGTTTATTTCATAGATAATGGTAATGACTGTTGAAACAGATAAAGTAAAACCTCATGCTCTTTTTACATAGTATTATATTTACATAACAAAATAGTTTGTGCTGTGTTTGCTAATGGCTGTTGTATAATCTAGGTCTGCCAGACACTATATTTTTTATTGTGGTTTTCTTTAGAGAATGATCAGCCTGCACACAGGGGGACGACACTGTTTGTAATAAAGCTTTTCCACCATCAGTAAGAGCATAAACAGATTACAATCATCCATGCATGAGAGATCTTGAAATATTATAAAGATTACATAGAAAATTCTATTTTTTTCAGCAAATTTAAGTCATATGGGTTATTCAACTCAAGAACAAATGTTTTTCATCAAAATGAATGTACCCAATCTAGGCTTAAGTGTAAATCGTATACTCATAGGTGCTGATGTGTCTTTCAAAAGATGAAGACTTTAATTTCCTCAGATTATTAAATTATGCATACACTACCTAATTATTGAGGATTTGTTACCTACAGATCAAAAAAATACTTTTGTATTCTGTTTATCTGTTACATATGCTGTGAAAAATGAGAAATGCCAACTGGACATTTCTAGTAGTTGACTTAGCAAACACATTAGTGAATTTTTTTTTTATCATACAGGAGACAAAGATTTATCTACAGTGGGATTTAATCATAGCTGTAGTGTAGGAAAATAGTAAGCAAATCATTTTCCTTCAATCACTTCATTATATACATATGATACAAGCTAGGCCTTAAGGGAAAATTCATTCAGGTTATTTAGGCATGAATACAATCAAGGTTAAAACCTCAAACATCTGAGCTAACAATTTTTTAGCACTAGTACAAGTCAAAATTGAAATTTATTTAAACTGATTTTTGCTGACCACCCTGGCACATATTGTGGAGCCTTCCTATATTATCCATATAGAAGCAAGCCAAGGAATGCATTTATTAAAAACTTGTGGGATGGATTAATAATTTGGCAGCAAGTGGAATATTTGAGTTCAAAATTTCATCTTGTTGAGGCTCATTGGGTTGGCAAGACCTGGAAATATTCAGGCAACAGTATTTACAATCCCCAGGAGTGATGAAGAAAACAGGTGTAAATAGATCACAAAAATTGTCCTGTACTAGTAGGTCTCAACAGCCCTTGAGTGTGTGCGCAGAGAAGAATGTAGGTGAAGGAGTTTGGCACTCCTCAGTGAGATGTGTTTTCAACAAAGCTCCTGTGCTCTCATGGTTCAGGATTCTTCAGACCTGTCCTTCAGAGAGAGAGAGAGGTTTCTTGGTGTGATCTCTAAAGGGAAAGAACTACATGTCCTGCCTCCTGAGAAAGTGGCTGAGGTCTTCTGGAATAGGGAAACTGTATCTTGGGGTTCATGGGGACCATTGAGACCACTGAAGAATCCGAGGTGGACTCAAGTGTAACTCGCCCATCCTGTTGGGTTAGCATTAAGCACTGGGAAATAGTACTAATGCAGTGAGTGAAAGAAAGAAATAGGGGAGGATCCATTCATGTGCAGCCCCTCCCCTTGAGGGTGCTGGAATGGATGTCCCACTCAGAAGGTTTATAGCAGAGCTCCGCCAAGGACTCTGGGTGCAGTATAGTTTTGCAGTTTAGGAGGAAGGTTATAGTTTTGCCTCAGTTGCAGTTTTGGCCTTCCTGGCTCCATCTTGCCTGGAATCTTTCAGAACAGGTCGAGGACTCCACTGATGTACTCTTCTCTTAAGGTGCAGAGTGGTTGTCCTGGGAATATTTTTGGCTTTTGGATTTTTAAGTGGTAGGAGCCTTGCTGGACACTTGGGCCTTTCCTGAATTCAGGAAACAGGGAACCCTGTGTTTCGGACACCCAGGGATAGGGGAAACCTGCCCATGAGGTGGTGACCCATTGCAAGGGGCATGTCTGGTGTTATTTCCTTTTCGGGGAGTCAAAAGAAGTTATTTTTGAACATCTCGGAAGAAGTGTTTTTTGCCCCTCTTCTTACCCATCCACAGACCTGTGAAGCTGTAGTTCCAGCATGGATCCCTCCTAAAAGGGGTCCCCTTTGAACTAAAAGAAGAAAAAGAACTACTAACTTGTGAGTAAGAACCTATTTACAATTTGGAGGACACCCATCTGGAGTCTTTAGCCCCTGTGGAGATAGTTTACTCTCTGTATAAGGACAGGATTTTTGGCCATCCGAGAGAGGAATTTTCCTGACCAGCTTAAAGGTTACCCTGCCCACTGGGACCTCCTCCCTCACCTAATCAAGGAGGGTGGACAGATCCCTTGCTTGTTGAGAGATTCCTACACAGATAGAGCTCAATATTGTAACCAAGAAAGAGAAAAGGCTGTAGTGTTGAAAACATATTCATTGTGACATTTGCAACTAATTTATCAGAAAAGATTTTAATTTCGGACACTAACCCAATGCATCCAGCATCTTTATTTGGGCATACAGCCCTCTCAGAGAAGAGAGAGAACCCCTCTCCCAGGGAAACAAAGAAGGATGTCAACCACTCCTGCATTGGGCCCTGTAATGCACCTTTCCCCCAACCAAAAGGATCTACACTTTGGGGAATGAGTGACAGAGAAGAGCTAGTCAGGGTTCCTGCCCCAAAGAACTTACAAATACTTAGCCCCACCCAAGCAGGACACGCATGCTGGGGTGGGGGTGACACAAGGATGAGAGAGAGAATGCCTTACTTCTTAACCGTTCAGAAAGATTGCTTCAGGCTGTGTAAAGAGTGGAATTTCCTAGCTGGAGTCATAAAGAATGCTGCCATTCTTGGGAAGAGCCATCTTGAGGGTTGCTGTCTGAGAAAGCATCAGAAGAGGCTTACCTTGCTTTTGTCTAAAGCAGAGATTCCAGTTTTAATCCACTGGATCCTGGAGAACAGTATTTATTTATTTATTTATTTATTTATTTATTTATTTATTTTATAGGCTTTTCTTTGCCGACATTCGTAAGGCACATCATGCCGGCTTACATTGAACTGTAAAGGAGGAAAATACAATGAACAGAGTAACATATCGTAGTTAATGCAAAAAGGTGTAAACTTTGAGCAAAGTAACAAACATATGATTATATATAATAACATAAAAGAACTGATAGGGTGGAAAAGGTAGAAAGAAGAATAACTTTGTATAAACTAAAAACAACTTTATCTTTATCATTGATAATGTACTAAAGGGGTTATAAATGTGCAGAATATTCCACGGGGAGAGGGGAAGGGGCACTGATGGAAAGTGGAGGAGAGGAAGGGGGTAGGGGGACAGGAGGAAAGTGGGGGAGGGCTGGCAGTGTAAAGTCTTAGAAAAGGTCCATTTAGGAGAGGTCTACGTAGTAATTGAGTCCGGGTATGCCTGCTTAAAGAGCCATGTTTTGACTACTTTTTTGAATTTGTTGAGTGATGGTTCTATTCGGAGGGAGGGGGGGAGGGAGTTCCAGAGGTAGGTGCTAGCTATGGAGAAGGCCCTTTCTCTGGTGAGGGACAGATGCACATCCTTCAGGGAAGGAATGTGTAGGGTACCTGCATGAGCAATTCTTGTGGGGCGGTTGGAAGTGTGGAAGCGAGGCATTTCTTCCAGCCAGGTGTGATTGAGTTTGTATAATGAGCAGTGAAGAATGGTCAGTGTTTTGTATTGTGATCGGAAGGAGATAGGCAGCCAGTGCAGGTCTTTTAAAATTGGAGTAATGTGTTCTGTTTTGCGAGTGTTTGTTATGATTCTGGCCATGGAGTTTTGGAGGATCTGGAGTGGCTTGATTGTGGAAGCAGGAAGGCTGAGTAGGAGGGCGTTACAGTAGTCCAGTTTTGAAAGCATAGTAGTCTGGACTACAGTTCAGAAATCGTTGGTGTGGAGCAGAGGTTTGAGTTTCCTGAGGACATTTAATTTGTAGAAGCCTCCCTTTATGAGGGATTTGATGTAAGGTTTAAAGTTTAGTTGATGATCGATAAAGACGCCCAGGTCTCTTACAGCCTGTAATTTGTGTTGTGGAGCAGTTGTGTTTTGTGGTGTGTTGTGGGGAGAGCAGTCAGGATGGGTGGAAATGATGAGTAGTTCTGTTTTTGCTGTGTTTAGAGCTAGGTGTAGGTTGGATAGCAATGATGTTATTGAGGTGAGGCAAGATTCCCAAAAATGCATGGATTCCTCAATGGATTTTTGGATTGGGATAAGAATCTGTACATCGTCTGCGTAAAGGAAAAATTTGAGGCCTAAGTCAGATAGTAATTGGCAGAGGGGTAAGAGGTATATATTGAATAGGGTTGATGATAAAGATGAACCTTGGGGGACACCTTGTGTGATTGGGATGTGTGAGGATTGGTGTCTGTCAATTTTTACTACGTATTCTCTGTGGTTAAGATAAGAGGAGAACCATGAAAGTGCAGTGTCAGCAATGCCTATTTCTGCCAGGCGGGTCATTAGGATTTGATGATTGACAGTGTCAAACGCTGCCGAGATGTCTAGGAGGGCGAGCAAGTATGAGGTTCCATGGTCCATACCTTTGAGGATGTTATCTGTCATTGATAGTAGTAGGGTTTCTGTATTGTGGGCTTTACGGAATCCAAATTGTGAAGGGTAGAGGATGTTGTAGTCTTCTAGGAAATCGGAGAGTTGTTTGTTAACGACTCTTTCCAAAATTTTTGAAATGAAAGGCAGGTTGGAAATGGGTCTGTAGTTAGCTAGGTCTGATGGGTCAAGGTTTGTTTTTTTAAGGAGGGGTCTTACTACAGCAAGTTTGAGTGGGTCTGGGATGCTACCATGTGTGATAGAGCAGTTGATGAGTTCAGCAATGAATTTTGCAATGGTGGATGGAATAGCGAGGAGAGTTTTTGAAGGAATGGTGTCTAGGAAGTGGGATGCTGGTTTCATCTTCTTTAGAATAGCTTCAATTTCGGCATTTGTTATGAGGTCGAAGTTTCTGAGTTTGCTCTTGTTGTCAATGCATGGCGGCGATACAGGGGAGGGCTTGGTTGGTAAGCGAGTGAGGATGTTGTCAATTTTATTCTTGAAGAACGCTGCAAGTTCCTGGCATCTGTTACTTGAATTGTCCTCATTAATAGGGGTACTGCCAGGAGAAGTAACATAGGGTAGGTTTTCTTATCAACAGAACCTACTGCTAAGGGTGGTAGTCTTACTGTTTACTAAGGCTATGATTTGTTGGAATTTTATTTTTTTTCTGTATTGCATGTGCATGAAACAAAAATATACCCATTGTGACTTTCACTTGCAATGAAATTTTACCAGTAACAGATATTATTTTGAATATTTACAGTATGATGTGTTTTTATTTTGTACGGGACTGTTGTAGAAGACATCCAGAAAAATGCTAAGGCCCTTGAAAATGTGCCCTCACCCCCCCCCCCCCCCTTGAGGAAGCATGGGTGCCGGAATAGCCCATGAGCTTCCACGTGAGCCCTTGTTACTGAAGAGTAGTTGGGGCAGGGGCTACATAGATATTATTCTTCATTGACATCTGTTAACTCATTTGCAGCTTGAACAGAGCTTGGAGCTTTACTTTAAAAACCGTACTTCAAGCCCTCATCTTTTCCGGTTTGGATTACTGCAACTCCCTTTTGATTGGTTTACCAAAATCATCTTTGAGGCCCTTGCAGCTACTTCAGAATGCTGCTGCCAGATTTCTAACGGGTAAAAGCAAATATGATCACATTACCCCTGTCCTCAACCAATTACAATGGCTCCCAATAGAAAAAAGAATTGAATACAAAGTTCTTTCATTGATCCACAATGCAATCTACAAAGCCGACTACACTGCCTTTGATGACATTATACACATACTTCGCCCTCAACGCACAACAAGAACTTCTAGTAAACTTCAACTTGTGATTCCCTCACTCCCAAATGCCAAACTATCCTCCACCAGAAGCAAAGCCTTCTCCATCATCGGACCAAAACTATGGAATTCACTATCCCACTTCCTCACCGCGCAAGAAAACTCAAAATCCTTCAAAAAAGAACTAAAGTCTTGGCTTCTCAACCATTCTCTTAAGGACAACTCTCAATGACTTTATACTATAATCCCTTTAACTGCCAACTTTAAATATTCCATTTGGACAATCTCTACTGATTCAAGCCACTGATGCCTCCTTTTTGAAGAACCCAGTTATCTCTGCCTATCTATTCAGTGTATCTACCCTGTTTACACTATGTTCTTTGTTCATATCTCTTCTTTTGGTGCCAATTCCCACTATTGTTAAATTTAAAGTTTAAAATCTTTCAATGTAACAAGTTGTTCTATATGTAAACCGGAGTGAAGGCAACTATGCTATACCTCGGTATATAAAAAAATGCTAAATAAATAAATAAAATATATAAATAAAATACTTCTAAATGGAATAAAGTCGTGTGGCTTCCACGTTAATTCACTTAGGTATGTAGAAATAAGGGTCAAAAACAAGTAATAGATGATAGATTGTACATAAAACCAATGTCTGAAAGTTGTTCAAAGATCTTAGTTGTAATAAGCTTGTTCAGATACCCTAGTTCTTAGCTCTTTACAGAATTTTTGAAGATGTGATTCTCATCGGTTCTCTAATAGAATTTCATTCCAAAATAATGAAGCTAAAGGAAGATTTGTGTGTGCTGTAACCTAAATTTTTGTAGGTGATGGAATAAACAAAAGTGCCTGCTGAGATGACTGTAGCACCTGACTAGGGTTGTAATGCATTAATAAGTCAGCTAAATAAGTGGGGTGACCTCTAAGCAAAGATTTAGAAGCAAAAACTAGAATCGTGGATTTAATTTGAAAAGCTATGGGTAACCAATGAAGCTTAAGCAGTAGATGAATCACATGGTCAGATTTCTTAACACTAAACAATACCTTCACTGCTGTATTTTGTAGTAGGTGAATTATTTTTATAGATAATATAGTGCAG
Organism: Rhinatrema bivittatum; assembly: GCF_901001135.1. Taxonomy (NCBI): domain Eukaryota; kingdom Metazoa; phylum Chordata; class Amphibia; order Gymnophiona; family Rhinatrematidae; genus Rhinatrema; species Rhinatrema bivittatum. The sequence goes on from NC_042617.1 coordinate 173,526,115, forward strand.
CCCTGATATAGTACGTTAAGGTAGTCAAATTGACTCATGACTATGGCATGAACAACTTTTGGAAGGTAATTCACTTACAGAACTGATTTTAATTTCTGCAGTTAACTTAAATGGCTCTTCTCTGGGCAGCTTCCTTGCTATTCCACATGTTCTTTAGGGGAGATGTTGAGAGTTCCCAAATTTGGATGGTAAGTATAGAGGGTGAGCAAATCTTTGTAGTAGAGAGTTCCAAGAATGTCTGCAGATACAGGACCGGTCTTAGGGAAAATAGATCTTCTCTCTTCCGCCTGTGCGAGCCACCTCTCATGTGCAAACGACTTCTAGTTTCAGATCAGGATGATCCTGCTTCTTACCTCTGCTCCTTTTGCAAGGGAACCAGTATCTTCATTTTCTGTCAGACCATGGGTGCTATGATTGCTAAAAACTGTGCTAGTGCCTGTAATTGAGGAATTGTCTTAGATAGTGTTTTCTTCCCACCCCATGGTAGCAAATATGTGAGTCTTACGATAGAATGTAGGGCTGAAATTGTTACAAGAAGTATGGTAGGATGGATATAAATGATGAACCTAATTCTCTGGAAATACAATATTTCTTTGTACACTCTCTGTTATGTTAGTATATTGTGGACTAGCCCAGGTTATACAGTGTCATATCTGTCTTTGTCTAACTACGCAGATAGGAAATTTTCTACCTGCTCAGCTGATTCCTCATCCTCCGACCAGGAGGTTGATAAATAGGGATGCTGTCTATTGCTTCAGTACTGTTGTTTGGAGGATCTTTGGTGGGGGTGCTTTCAGCTCTCTGATAGTGGAATCAATTAACCCCAATATTAATTTATTTAAAACTTTTTAGATACTACTTTCTGGTGCAAAATCCAGTGAAAATGGTTTACAAGCTAAAAATACATAAAACTTACATACAATAAAAATGCAGCAAAAAAGAAAAAAACCTTGCCAGATTATCCAACTTTTAGACATCATGCTAAACTAAGTAACAAATGCCACATTTTACCACTTTTACAATCATACACACATATTCCTAAAAGGCCAAAAACACTCATCACATATCCCTTTAACATGCTGTATCAGTCCCACCTATTTTTTCTTTTATTGGCCTCCACTCCATAATAACCATTTTCCTCAGGAAAAATCCATATATTATTTTTTACTTTTTATGAAAAGACAGGTAACTTATTTCATGATGAATCTCTAATGGTAGCTTATTGCAGAGAAAAAGACTCATCATAGAGAAATCTTTCACCCCTATTTCTACACTCCTCACAGCTTTATAAGTAGATGCCTTCAATAGTATCCTTTGACTTGATCACAAGTTCCCACTTGGCTGGTGGCACTTTATGTATCATGCAAATATCCAAGGTCTGCTCCTCTTAATACTTTAAATATCAAAACCATGGTCTTAAACTGGGCCCATGCCTTAGTTGGAAAACAAGGAAAGCTGCTTAAGCATCTCATTCACTAAAGTTCTGGAGCATCCCAGCACCATTCTGGCTGCCACATTTTGAGCAATTTGCAACCTGAGTATCAAATGTTGCGGCACTCCTACCAGCAATCTGTTGCAAACATGTAAATGTGAGTCAACTAAAGAATGGACAACCAGTTTGCAATCCATTGTAGAGACGACGTGGTTCTAAATGAAGTCACAGCTGGGGGAACACAGGATAAGAGTGTGGGGGTTAGCTTCCCCATGTAGGAGAAGATAAATAATGAGTTCCTCAGATATGTAAACTCTGACCACCATTTTACCACGTGGAATTTTTGTTACCCTTTTTAGGGGCAGCATGCCCTTGTAGTACTCTCTATATTCATTTATTGTTTTAGAACTCTTGCTTCCATGGAGGGTTTTGGTTTTTATAGGATATCGGGGGGTTTTTTTTCCACCCTCCCTATCTATTTTTTTTTAATTGTTTTTGGGTTCCCCATCCACTGGGGCTCAGTTCTATTTTCTTTAAGGATTTAATTTTATATAACTCATTTTGTTAACCACAGTATTATTAGCCATAGTACTGTCAGCCATATCTTTCCCAGAGCAGTAATTGTAGAATTATAAATACGCTAACTGAGAATCTCAGGTTCAGAAATCTGCTAAAAAAAAAAAAGTGATAATTGACTGCCAGCTCTCAGTGTTGCTTAGCCAGCTAAGGGGCAGCATGCCCTGGCTGCAGGGCCACTGCAAGAGTATTTGGTACCCAAGGTGAACCTTCGGTCATGCATCCCCTTTGGCAGCTCCAGCACAGTGCTCCCTTTTTTTTTTAACAGTATTAGATCTGGCACAGCACCCTTATATGCCTTGCACTGGCACAATTTTGCCAGCCCCAAGCTTTTGGCACCCTAGGCAACTGCCTAGTTTGCCTAATGGAAGAACTGTCTCTTCCTGGCTGTCTTCTATGTGTTAATTTATTGTTTGTGTTCTTGCCTCCATGGAAACTTTAGTTTTTTTTTATGATATCAGCATTTTCTTCCACCCTCCCTATCTTATATATTGTTTTTGGGGTTCCCCATCCATTGTGACTCAGTTCTAATTTTCCCTAAGAAGGAGCCTGAGATTATCTGCATCCTGAAAAAGGGAGGACTTATGTCCACAACAAGGAGATAGGATAAAGGAAGAGTCATCCTCCACCAGGGTTCATATTCATCTAAAAAAAGATATAAGGAGAAGAAGTGTTCAATATGTACCATTCAGGTACATTTGCAGAGAAAGAGTTGTCAGAAAACTACTTAGAAACATAGAAACGACGGCAGAAGGAAGACCAAATGGCCCATCCAGTCTGCCCAGCAAGCTTTCACACTTATTTTTCTCATACTTATCTGTTACTCTGACTGCTGAGTTCAGGGCCCTTATTGGTAACTTTTTGGTTCTAATTTCCTTCCACCCCTGCCATTGATGTAGTGCTAGAGCTACATCAAAATGAAGTATCAAGCCTAATTGGTTAGGGGTAGTAACCGCCACAATAAGCAAGCTACTCTCATGCTTATTTGTTTACCCAGCCTGTGCAATTTAGTTCTTGTTGGTTGTTGTCTGAATATAAATCCTCTTTTCTTCATTTCCCCTGCCGTTGAAGCAGTGAGCTGCACTGTATATGTTTTCAAAGTGAAGTATCAGGCTTGATTGGTTCAGGGTAGTAACCACCGTAAAAAGCAAGCTACTCCCACGCTTATTTGTGAATGCAAATCCTTTTCCCCACATTTCCTCTTGCCGTTGAAGCATAGAGCAATGTTGGAGTCGCATTAACTGGAGAGGTATGAGATAATTGATGTTTTGAGAACATCTAACATTAGGCAATAGGCATCTTTTCTCAAAACTCCAGCTACAGGGGAAGGAGGCTAACACTTTCCCTATGACATGGGAAAGGGGAGAATAAGAACTACAAAGATTGAGAAATAGACTTTAACATCCTAAAGGTTTCAAAGACTCCAAGAAGTTGCAAATTTAAGTACATTTGTGTAAAATTGTGGCAAATGATAGAATATTCTTTGTAGGCTGATTTATCTACTAACTAATGTTTCAGTAATAGTATAGTTGGAAACCATCAATGCATCCAGTATACTTTTTGATGAGAACATCATCTGAATGATCATCACTGCTGTTGGCAATTTGGCACTCATCCATGCTGTTTATGGGAATGCATAGAGAGACTTGGGGCCCTAAACAGTGCACAGGGCCTAGAAGAGCTATCTCTCCCTGCCTCTTCCTCTTAGGGAGTCCTGGAGAATAACATGCAAACACACGTGGAGGTTTAACATCAGAGACTGTGTTTGTGATGTGGACCTTTGGGACCCTATTGGAGACTATTTGCTAAGGTGTTAGACCCTTGTTTCTTAAAAAAAAAAAAGATGTAGTTTCCTCACCAATTTTAATTTCCCATATTGCAGCTGAACTGTTTTTGTCACATATCTCACCCTTGAATCCAGACTCCCAATACACTTCCCAATTTCTCATCTTCTCTACCATCGACACCCTGGAAGCCCCTGCCTCAGTATATAACGACTCCATATTCTTTTTTCCCCACTCTCAACTGTTCTGTTTTAGCCGAGTTTAAGATTAATTTACTTTGCTTAAGCCAATCTACTATCAATGCCATTTGAAGAGTGCTTCCCACATCTTTACCCAACAGGATCAGTTGTATACAAATATCCACATATAACTAGATTGAATAAATGTGCCTAATAGCTGTAAAAAAAACCAAAAACATTTAACAGCGAAAGGAAGGGGTTCATCACCTTTGTGCTAGCCTGGTTTCCTGCTAGATGCTGATCATAACAGCTTGTTTGCTTTGTCTGGTTCAGATCTATGCATGCTTATGTTCTTGTTCCATAAGATGTCTGCTGTTTTTCTCTGGCTTCTGCTATTTTACCAGGCCATTTTGAGAAGGAGGCTGAGATTCTATTCTGTACTATGCTATGCCTAAATGTTAGGTCCACATAAAATCCCGATGGCTCATGCGAATCCATAGTATTCCTAGCAGAGTTTTTATACACGAGAGAAAGAAAGTAAAGGGGAGTCTGGCGAGCATAAGGTTAGAACGTAACATTGCAAGCATTTTGCACCGCATAATAATCTGCCTTTGTACTTGCTGCAGAATGTGGGTTTTTTCATCATTTAAGCTTACATTGCTTGTATGTCTATTCTGCATATGGGATGTGGGTTATCTTAGCAAGCTAAGCAACATTGAGCTGGCATCTTATTTAACACTTATTTTTAAAGCAGGTTTCTGCACCTGAGCTTCTCATGTTAGCATATTCATAGTTCTACAATTACTTGCTCTAGGAAACATATGGCTAATAATACTGTGGTTAACAAAATGAGTTGTAAAACATTAAAGCTCCAGGAATTAGATTGCTCAGTCACTAGTTGCTTTTTAAATAGTGAACAATTAGATATTGTGCAACTGTTAAAATTAGCTGAGATCCTCTGTAAGGCAAAATGCTAACCTATTCCACAATAGGAAAAGGGAAATATTTATTTATTTATTTATTTATTTACTATTTTTATTATACCGAGTTTCATGACAGGAATCACATCAACCCGGTTTACAATTAACAATGTGAGTAAAGGCAGAGAGTAACATAGTAAAACATTTCCCAATTCAACGTCACATATAGAATGAAACTTAACAGATATAATAACAATATTTAGGATGTGAGAAAGTTACAAAAAACAAGGAAAAATAACTAGGATCTTAAAGGGGGAGGAAATTGAAGGAAGAATATTAACATTTTAGCCAACTGTATAAATATATCTTCCAAATACAGATTGCCAGTGATGTATGAAGCCAATTATTTTGGTAAAAGTGTTTGAAGGTTCAGTATATAATATGAGAGTAATTTTCAAAAGCATTTCCACAGATAAAACTGTGGTTTGCTCACAGAAATGGTCTTTTACAAACTTGCCCCCTCCCCCACCAGTATGTGGGTAAACTTCGATGCATACCATACTCCTGCTTCATGATGGGAGGCATTCTTGGGGGTAGAGTTGGGGAGGAGTTGGAAATTGGGCGCATACGTTTGGATTTTTCAAAGTATGCGCATTACATTTTCTTGGTAAACTTGTGTGGATGTTTTAGCAAGTGTAATAGTATTTGGGTTGATTTGGTGAGATAATTTTCAATGATGACTTGGGCATACAAGTCCACTTTGAAAATTGGTCTAACTTATGTCCGATGACACAATTTTCAAAGCCAGTTTCTAGAGCAAACTGCAATTTACCCACTTAAATTGACTGTCTGAAAATTGCCCACCTAAATACGATGCACACTTTTAGCTGAATTTGGAGGCAGGCACTCCTGGGGGAATGTTTTGGGCAGGAAGAAGATGCATAGATATTTTATTTTAACCTACACACGGTTTTTTTTCCCCCCATGAAAATCTACCTGCACTAGAAGCAGGTGCAAAAGTCTGCTGCTACTTTGTACCAGTGGCAAGTTTCAAAGGTGACAGAGATCCAAGATAGTTCTGCTACTGTGAAAGGGTTCCCTTGGTTTGGAATATGCATGACAGTGCAAGGTAATGATGAGATCTTGTAAAATTTCCTTTGTAATACTCAGAAATGTTATGACAAGTAACCTTATGGTTGTTACTTTAGTGAAGATAAATCATTTGGGGGGGGGGGGGGGGGCATTGGGAAACAGTATTGCAGTATATGAGAATCAATCTTTAAAACATAGGACAAGGACAAATATGTGAACATGAGTATCCAATATGCTAGTTCATACATCAACATTTGTCTAGGAGTAAGGAACATCAGGCATTAAATGAGTGTCTCTAAACTGAGACAATACATACAGATGGGTAACATATTTGATAATCTTCATCTTTTCCTGACAGTTCACCAATTTAAACCAGAATGCTTGCATTTTTTTTTGTTGTAAGTTCATACCATCAAAATTTGGTTGTTTTTGCCTTTTTAGATGTATGTATATACAACATGTGTGGGATAGAGAGGGATGAGAAAGAACAGAGCAGATGGAAAAAACTGCATTTGCCTTCCATACAATGAGAAGCTGTATGCAGTACAGAGACAAATATTTCTGTATGTCTAATAGAAATTGTGTGAAGTAAGAACTGTGTGCATATGCCTATGTAAGTGGAGAGATTGGGAGTGTATGCATTTAACTGAGGAAGAAACCTGGTGAATGCACAGTAATTGGAGGGAGAAAATCTGGGTTTCGGCAGATTAGTGAATCTGTGTTTGCACATTCAGTCAGCAGAGGGAGAAACAGAGAGTTGTGGGCGCAGTAACAGAATCTGTGAGTAGAATAGCAAAGAAGCATGCATGCATGCCAGAAAGAGAGGATCTGGGTGTTCAATAAAAGAATAACATTGCACAAGCAAAAAATGTGTGCGTGTATGTATATCTGGAAATATGAAAAGAGCTATGGTCATCATGTGTGATGTATTTATTTTATTTTATTCTTGTATTTATTATCCATTTTGAATATTTGAATATTATCCATATTAGAACAGCAACACACAAACTGCGTTCATTTGCAGCTTCACAACAAGAAACGTGTATAGCAGTTTAGAATAGCAGCAAAAATTATGTCACAACCTTATGACTAACTTTAAATAGATCAACAATCACTGATCAGCAACACAGAAGAAATACTAGCAACTAACTCATATAATATTGTAGCATGCTTAAGGCATTTGAGGTGATGCCAGGCAGTTTCCAGTAATTAATTTAGCGTCTTTAAGTTCCCAGTTGGGCATTAAAAGCTTGATTAGAAAAGCCAGGCTTTTATTTGTAAAACTACCAAAGCAGAAAGAGTGCAATAGTTTTATTAACCTGCATTGTATGCTATGAATGTGTGCAAAGGTTTGTATTGTCATTTTGTAAAACATATAAATACTTTAGGGACGCAGAGAAAAACTGTTTGTTTATATGCAAATGTGTGTACAATAGATACATCAAGAGAAAACTGCATATAAGAAATAAATCTGTCCAACAGAGAGAAAGAAATGGCAATTTAACATTAATGTATGTTACATGTATGTGAAACTCAGGGGCTGTACTAGTGACTGAGTATGCAAAATATAAAGGGTAACAAATTATTAAAAGTATTTTCAGAAAGTTATAGACGTTTTATGCAAATCCCAAGCTAATTTGAGTATGCTTGAATGTCACCCTAAGCTATGTTGTGGTTCAGGGTTACAGTATCAATGAGTATTTTCCCATGCAGGTATGAATTAAAGAAGAGAGTGGAGAATGTTACATGCTAATTTAGGGGCAAATCTTAAAAAAGTACGCGCATGCGTACTTTTGTTCACGCAACCGGCGCAAACAAAAGTACGCTGTGCGTATTATATAAAATCTGGGGTTGGCGCGCGCCGAGCCGCGCAACCTGCCTCTGTTCTCTCCGAGGCCGCTCCGAAATCGGAGCGGCATCAGAGGGAACGTTCCTTCCACGTCCCCCCACCTTCCCCTCCCTTCCCCTATCAAACTCACCCCCCAGCCCTACCTAAATCCCCCCTACCTGTGTTGTACAAGTTACGCCTGCTTGAGGCAGGCGTAACTTGCGCGCGCCACCTCGCCATCCCCCGGCACAGGCCGCAGTGCCGGGGGACTCGGGACCGCCCTACCGGCCCACCTCCAAACCGTTGCCATGCCCCTGGACACATCCCTGGACTGATGACATGCCCCGGACACGCCCCCTCCCGCCCCTTTTACGAAGCCCTGGGACTTACGCATGTCTCGGGGCTTTGTGCATGCCGGCAGCCTATGCAAAATAGGTGCGCAGGCGCGCGAGTGCCCTGCGCGCGTAAATCCGGAAGGATTTACGCGCGCAGGGCTTTTAAAATCTACCCCATAGTGTATTTCTTAAAATACAAATCATTGTTCAGACCCACTTGCCTTCCTATCTCCCTCCTCCTGAAAACTTGCTGGCTTCACTTGCTCACATTAATTGAGATTTTAAAAATGTTTCCATAGAAACATATCAGAAGAAACACTTTTGATGATGAGGTCCTATAACTGCCACTACAGTAGGAGCATGACGTGTTTGTGAGCATGATTGTGTTATGTAGACCTTGTGTAGTTGTATTGGTCCTGGAGGAAACTTTATTTTTTCTGTGAGTTGTGATAATTTTTTTTGGATGAAGGCAAGAATTAACCAAAGATGATGATCATAAATCTTCAAAACCACACAGATGAGTTTGATTGTATGAGGGTGACTGAAGGAATGTGTTTAAAAGACTTTTTGGCATAAATGACTATTAGAAACAAGGTTAATTAATCCAAGAAAGCCTTCCTTTTCAAGTGAATCTGTGCCATAGGTTACAATCCCAGAGAACTGTTTAAGATTGCTAAAAGACTTACCAATATGCTTAGTACATCTAACCATGATCCAGCTAATGCATCAAACTCTTTTAGATGTGATGACTTCTAGGATTTCTTTGCAACCCAAATTAGCAAATTAGTGACCTCTTTTGCTTCCATTCTTCCACGGTACATGGATTTGTCTCATGTTGTTGACTAGCATTGGATTTCCTTGGATATTATGCCAGTTACGGAAGTGCCAATATCAATTCTTCCTTTTGCCCCTTAAATGTGTGAGATGGGTCAGTTATGAAGGCCTCCAGAAATATCTCCCTGTCATTGGCTGTTGACTTAATATATCATTGACTTGAGGGTGTTGTGCCTTCCTTTTTGGCCTCTTGTAAAGAAACAAAGCCTTAATACTTTAGATCCAGTTAACTACAGATGAATTTCTGCTTTGACAGTTAAACTGCTGTCAAAGTTGGTCAGCAACAACTGACCAAGTTCCTAGAAGAACATCAAATTCTAGACCCGTAGCAGTTTGGGTTCAAGAAGTCGCTGAACATGGAAATCTTAATAGTTTCTCTGCTTGGCAAGTTTAGAAGAGGCCTTGATAATGGGAAATGGTATTTTCTTGTTCTTTCAGACATCTCATCAGTTTTTGACACCGTGGATCACAACATTCTCCTATTTCACCTAAGAGGGTGTGGTATTTCTGGTGGTGTTTTTACGCAGCTCATGTGTTTCCACCAGGTGAGGATGGATAACAAATATTCCCAATGGTCATCTGTGTCCAGTGGAATCCCCCAAGGGTCTGCCTTATCTTCGTTGCTGTTCAACATCTATCTTACACCTATATGTAAGATTTTGGCAGGTCTTTGTGAGGGATACAGAATATATGCTGAACTACATCCAATTTTTTATCTGAGTACAGACCACCTGATATTTCACTGTTAAACTAATTGGAATTTGCTTATCTACCATCAAGCAATGACTATTGCACAACAAGCTGGCACTAAACATCACAAAAGCAGAGCTCATTCTGATTCACTGTCCATATACTGATCCGCCACCATCCTTCATTACATTTGACAATGTTATACTCCCCATTTCTACCCTGTGTAAGAAGCCTTGGAGTTTGGATTGATTCCAATCCAACCTTTCACCATCACATTATATCTGATTTTCAGAGTTGGGGTTTTTAAATTGCATGTATTCTATGGACTTAAACACCCTGAGGTCTATATTCAGACAGAGTCTGGATAGCAAAGTTAGCCAGATAAACATACCTGGCTAACTTTGGAGTTATATTCAACAGTGTAGCTGTTACGATGCTGCTCGCGGGCCTAGCCACGAGCAGCCTCTCACCTTACTCACGGCCCAGAGGCCGCCAACGCCATGCCTTGCACGGCCCAAGCGCTGCCATCCTCTTTTTGTGACCGGTGGATCCGCTGCCATCCTTGTTTCTTGTGGCCTAGAGGCCACCGACGTGCCTCTTCTCTGCGGCAGGGACTGCCGACGTCCCGACCTTGCCTTGTGTCAGGAGTGCCGCCTTCGGCCTTGTATCATGGCATGAATGCCGCCACCACTGTCCTCGGTCCTGGTTTCTTCCTAGGTATGCGGCCACACCACTTCTTGATTTTTAAAGGGCCCGCAGTGGGAAAAGCCTCGTGGCCCTGTCTGATGATGTCATCCCGGCATCTTATCTTCAGCCCTATAAAAGGGCTCCTCGCCAGTCCTTCATCGCTTTTGCAAGGAGCTTGCCTATTCCTGGATGCTCCATTCCCAATTCGTCATCCGCGAGGCTTCTGAGATCCATCGTCTCTCCTTCAAGGTCCGTTTTCTTTGTGGGAGCTCCCTTGTCTTCCTTCATGGTTCCTGTTCTCTCGTCATATCCTGCATCCATGTCCGTCTCGTGCCTTGATGTTCCTGTCTCCAGATGTTCCACTACTTCAGTTCCTGTGTCCAGTTGTCCCTGTGCCTCTAGTTTCTGGCTCCAGTTATTCCCAGCCTTGTCTCACTGCCAGATTCCACCTTCAGATGACAATCTTGGGTTTGCCTGAATTCATGTCTGAATCTGAGCCTGAGTCCTGTACCTAGTCATTGGAGCCCTGCGCCGGTCGGATCTTTCTTCAAGTGCTGCCTGGATTCTTCTTCTGTCCTGAGCTTCAGTCCTGTGCTTGTACCACTCTCTGCATGTTCTGCAACCAGCCTCTTCAGGTCGTGTAGGGCACGGAGTGGGACAGGGTGGTCCACGACCAGCCCACGGGGGGTTGTGTAGGGTGCCCTGAGGGGCAGTGCCTGCCTAAGTCTCCTAGTGCCTCATCCCATCCAAGTCTCCAGGTGCCTATGTCTTGTCTTTGTTCCAGAGTCATCACCTGTCCTCAACCTCTGTCCATCCTGTTGTACCTGCCATTCCCAGGTGGTGGGTCCGAAAGGGCTATTGAGTGGCCGGAGGGCTACCCCAGAGACTAGCATTCTATGTTCCGAGACTGAAGAGGGAACCTGTGTGGATGCGTGGATTAAGGCATGTTGAGCATGCTCAGTGTGCTAGTCAAAGTTCTAGAAATTTTAACAGATGTTTTCTGTGCCAGGCTCCATCTGATGATGTCACCATGTGTGAGGACTAAGATCCAGCTGTCCTAAGAGAACACCTATTACAGGTAAGCAAATTTACTTTCCTTCAGATGGATCCTTCATCCAATTTTTGAATGAAGATTTTTTGGATAAAATAGCTTCTTTTACGTCACTTTTTAACCATGCCTGCAATTGTTTGGCCTTCCTTCCACCTATCTGGACCGCGCTTCTAATGTCCAAGCCTCTTCAGCCTTTGTAGCTGCACTTTTCAGTTTTTTTCTAACTATTCTTCATTTTATCTAAATTTCCTTTTTGAAAGTTTAGTGCTAGAGCTGTAGATTTACTTATTGTCCTCCTTTTAGTCATTAGTTCAAATTTGATCATGTTATGATCACTATTGCCAAGTGTCCCCACCACCATTACCTTTCTCACCAAACCCTGCATTCCGCTAAGAATTGGATCTAAAATAGCTCCCTCTCTCATTGGTTCCTGAGCCAACTGCTCAATGATGCAGTCATTCCATCCAGGAACTATGTCTCTAGCATATCCTGATGTTTCATTTACCCAGTCAATATTGGGGTAATTGAAATCTCCCAATATGATTACATTGCCAAATTGGTTAAGCCAACCTTTCACATATCAAGAGCCTCAAAACCAGAGTTCACAATAGCAGAGAGTTTCATCTTTGGGGAATGGAGGGGAGAGCTTACCCTTCCACCCTCAACCAAAGAGTATTGTCATCCCCAATAATCTCTGGTGCTTTCTCACTCCTTATCCATCCCCACCAGTCTCTTTCATTCCTCCATCCATCCCACTAGTCTCTCACTCCTGAATCCTCACCAGAAAAGGCAAACTCTCTCAGCTACCTTCTCATCATTCTCACCAGTGTCACTTTCTGTTTCTCATACCCCATCCATCCCCTCCTGTCTGTCTTATTCTGTCTGTCTCCATTGGTCTCTGTCTGTTCCCACCTCCTTATTCCCACTATTCTCTTTTTCAACCCCAATCTTTGTCCTCACCAGTCTTTCTCTCAACCCCTCCACAGTTTCCCTTCCTGTTTTTCTATCTCGTAAATCCCCATCCAGGAATGGAAAAATAACCGTTTTGGTCTACATTGTATTGTGAAAAACGGTATATAAATACGTTATATAAATAAATAAATAAATAAATGTATAAAACTTGGGTTCCAGCTAAACATTTTATGAGCCAGGATATTTGTGTTTACTATGTTTTCCTTTTTCATTTGTTTTTGAGATTTTAAAAAATACTTTTTACTTTTTTTTACTTTTTTGCTTTACTTTTTCCCTTCCCTTTTCTCCCCACCCAGGCACTCTCCTTTAGACACCCTTCCTCCAGCTTGTTCCCCTCCCTTCAAATTCTCTCCTCCCACCACTGGCAGCCACAGTGAATCTCCAACAGTACTTAAGGAACCACCAGTGTATAATCACATAAAAAAGGGGGAATAGCTGGTGTATATTAATATCTATAATGACCACAATGGAACAAGATTTTATATATGGAGAGGAAAAGACCTCAGCACTGGTATTTTTCTGAATAATTTGTCAGAGTATAAACCAGTCATTAAAATCATAGATCAAAAAACCTCTAATAATTCATCTTTTATTAGAAATATATTTTTTCTTTTTTGTTTTTTATTTAATATCTTTGAATTAAAAATATTAGACACATTTGTGAATGATAAAACTTGCTCCAAAAATTTTAAATTCTTGTGGGAAATATTGTAAGCAAAACTTTTTATCGGCATAAAAGTAAGCTGATTCAAGATCAAACCGATACCATTCTGTGTCTATGGACCATTATTGCAGTTTCTAATACATTGCCCGATCAACAACAATTCAATTCAAATTGCAGTCTCTTTGGCGCTTAAAAAAGCTGTTAGAAGAACAATTCAAGACATGTTTACTTTTTTTTTTTTTTCCAATTCTTTATTTATCATTTTCCATTACAAAAATTTATCATTTTTGCAAATTCGAAAAAACTGAGATAAACATTCACAATTTAAACCATAGAAACTGCCTTTTTTTTAGGCCAATTGCTTAACATATATTTCTCATAATCCAGAAATCAATAATTTCTATATTGGACTCCATGCAATTCAAGGAGAGTATATTAAAAAAGAAAAAAAAGAAAATTCAGAAAAGAGAAACATGGTACGCTGAATATCAACATTTTTACTTCATGCATTAATGGGCGTAGTTGTAGCTGGCTTCTTTGAATCTATAAAGGTCTTTAATTGTTCAGAGGAAAAAAAGATAAATATTTCTCCACCCCTTTTTAGGACGCACTTACAAGGAAATAAGACATGTTTACTTTTATGCCGATAAAAATGTTTGCTTACAATATTTCCCACAAGAATTTAAAAATTTTGGAGCAAGTTTTGACATTCACTAAAGTCTAATATTTTTAATTCAAGTTATTAAATAAAAAATATATATATATATATTTATAATAAAAGATTAATTATTAGAGGTTTTTGGACCTATGATTGTAATGACTGGTTTATACTCTGACAAACTTATTCAGAAAAATACCAGTACTGAGGTCTTTTCCTCTCTATATATAAAATCTTGTTCCATTGTGGTCATTATAAACATTAATATACACCAGCCACATTGAGTCCCCAGCCTCACCAATAGCAGTTGCTGCAAGCTTTCCCTTCCTGCCCTGGCCTCCTCAGCCACTGCAACTCTGTCTCCCCATCTGGACCCAGTCTGCCGCTGCCACAACTTTTCCTCTTCCTGCCCGGTCTCACTTCGCTACAGCATTTTTTTTTTCTTTTTGATACTGCGGCTGCCGCAGCTCCCTCTTTCCAGCAGCTCTCTTGCTGTCTAGGCATATGATAATGATGCCTTCCCTTTTCTTCGAGCCATGCAGGTCAATGGCACTCCCTCTATACGATGCCAAGATGGTGTGAAAATGCGGTTTCCATGGAAAGTGGGAGCTGCATTTTTACTGTCAGTGAGCTACCAAATGGCCGTTCCTGCCATAATGCATATAAAGTCCCATGTTTGGAGCTTAATTACTGTAATTGCTGCTTGTTTTGCAAGTATCTCCCTCTCCTAGCTCAGTTGAAGCCTACCCCCAGTCCCCACCCCTCAAAAAAATCCAGCTGTGGTGCATTCAGACTTTAAAAAGGGCAATATACATTAAAATTATTTTTAAAAATTCATTTCTGGCACTTGTCTCTTGTATGGGGACCCTCTAGGTCTCCACTAGATGGCCCTAGTCCAGTCCTGGAGTTAATGGGTTAGGAGAGGGCCATACCATTTTTGAACTGCACCTTCTCTAAGGCTTGCTGGAGTGATGAGTCCTTGGTTGCATAAGGAATGGGGGTAGAAAGAGCCTTGTAGCATTTTCTGTTGGAGTTTGAAGAGGAAGGAGCTGCTTGTCTTTTGGTTTAGCTTGGGCCACCCAGCCTGACCTTTGATAAGAGTTCTTTTTTTTTTTTTTTTTTTTTAATTTCCACTGCCTGGAAGGGTTTGCCACAGGCTTTCAGTAGATTGGACTGTTTTGCTGCATGAAATAAGTTTTGGAGTTTTTTTTCCTCTTTTGTGAATCCCTGATCCTTGCTAGAGGAGGGACAGGCCCTGCCATAGAAGACCAGGGTAAACAAGACCTGTTTGTGCCCCTCATCATCCATGGAGGTACAGTGGTGACATGTCAAAAGAGGCTGAGAGAGAGTTTCCCTCGGAGTAAGAAGGTTTTGGTATTGTTTTCTGAGCGGGGGAATAATGTTAGAAGTCACCTTTCCTTACTCTAAGGCTGGGAAGGGGAAGATCTGATTTTTTCCCAAGGATCCCATGAAGCAATTTAGAGAGAACAGTTATGAGATCTGAAGACCCCCATAGGAGTCTTCACCCCAGGACACAGGGCACTGACTGGTTCTTGAAGATCAGGAGTGCAATTGGGACCTCAGATACTGTTTGGGGAAAGGATCCCTCTACACATAAGATACCTTGGCCCACTTATCTTTCCACTGTCTGGAGATTAAGCAAATCTCACAAACCAGTACAGAGGGACACTTCCACAGAGATAGCTATAAGGTAGCTGATCCAAGAGAACAGTCTGAACATAGATGTAACGGGGAACAGCCTTGTTGATATAAATTGATTATTATTTTGAACCAATCAAAGTAAATGTTTAATTTGGAACACTGGAACAGTCAATCCAGAATGTTCTAAAACTATCTATCATATATGGTGGGCTATATATATGATTGTTAGTTCTTCTATACAGGTTTATATAAAAGACAGTAGTTCATTGGTTGCCTGTCACAATGGACTTTTCAGAAATACAGTAGTTGCTCTGGTCCATTTAATATCGTGCTTAATTCTAGGTAATTTGCATTTTTCCCCAAATCTTTAATATATTCCAGGCCTATTTTCACACTAGAATGCTCTATTTCAGAATGCTTGGCTCAGCTCTCCTGCCATGGGTTAAGGTTGCTGATGAGATAGCACTTTCAACCAAAGCAAATATCCTAAGCCCATTACTTCTGACTAAGTGCATATTGTTCAACCTGATGGGTCAACAGGCAGGCAGTGCTGTCTGTTGTTAATAAATGTGATGCATTTCTTTTATTTGTACATGTGCAGAGTGATGTGTGTACCTGGGCTTCTCCTGTAAGCCCAAATGCAGTCAAAAGGTGTTTAGGTACATAGCAAGAAATGTTATATTTACTCATAATGAATGAAAAGAACAAATGATGGTGTATATGTGATATGCACTGTACAAAGGGAAAAAGATTGACACAATAAGCTTGTACTGTAATACAAAGCAATGGCAATCTTTTCTCTTGCACTGATGACACAGCATTCAACATGGAACTAAAGTAAAATAAACTAAGAAAAAACAATAAGTTAGAGAACTGCGAGTCATGTAGTTATCCTGTTGATTTTGATTAAGTTACTATTGTCCTTCAAAATGCACCAGCTGACTGAAATAGGGAGGGAAATGCCACTCTAAAAATGTTACTGAGTTATTAGTGGAAATTCGATGTGAATGAGGCCATTGAGCATTCCCTCCCAATGCGGAGAGGTGCACTGGCTGAGCACACATTTTCTTAACGCTAGAAACTTTACTCCTAGTCAGGTTCTTAACGCTGGATCCGCTGCCGGGGTTCCCCTGTACTCGGCAGGACAAGCGGCAGAGGCTCAACAGTGCATTTATTTTTTAAGTCTAACTGTGGCCAGATAGCTGGCTTCCAGTACAACAGTACAACAAGAGAGATGCCACTAAATTAAGAGTACAACAAAAGTTAGGATCCCATACGCTCTCTTCCATTCAGCCTTCCCCTCCCAAGCAAAAATGTGTATTCAGCCTGTGCTGACTCCTAATGCATTAGCTTACTACACTGGAAGTTTAAAAAAAGAAATGTATCCTGTGCGATAAAACTGTATGCTGAGTTTTAGCACACAGGCTTTTATCGCACAAGTTATTGCATCAGCCTATAAAAGAACTAAGAGTGCATGTTATTTGCAAGTGTGCACTATTTACAATTTTAACATGCAAAATTTAGCCATTTACTTAACAAATAACTACATTTTGCATGTCATTTTACATGTGCAAAATTGTATTTAAATTAGTAGTTAATGAGTCACTGCGAAACAAAATTACATAAAGCAGCTAATTACCAATAAGTATATGTATGAGTTCTCAAACTTTGCCGCTAAACTTTGTGTGCTGTTTTGCTCCCAGACTCATTTGCATGGAAGTCCCAGTGCTATTTGTTAAAGTGCATCTGAAGTTTGGCAAATTAGTCCACAGTGCATTATTTAACGCCTATAGCAGGGGGGGAACCTCAAGTAACTTGATCTTCATCATAATACCATCTGAGTCCATTGGCCTTCCCTAGACGTCTTAATACTTTATAATAATTTTCAAATGTGTTTTAAGTATATTACCTTTTGGAGAGGTCGCAGTTTTATAATGAGAGATTAGTGTATTACCGTAGAAGGCACACAGCAGCAGTGATGCTGTCCATCTTAGCAAATTTTCCATTTTCCTGAGTATGTGAGAGATATATGGACGAGCATTGCACAGTACTCTGTTTTCTTAATGTTTGTGACCCTGACCTCCAGGGAATACCTGGCTTAAACTGCAAACAAGGAAAAGTTATGTTTGGTAAAATTCAGACTGCGAATAGAAATCTGACAAGAATGATATCCAGTTTGCTGAACCACTGAATGAAATCGAGTTATCCAAGAGGAACAAGTAAACTGGGATATATGCTGTTAATACAGTTTGATGGTAGAGAGAAGAAACTGTAACAATTACAATACCTCAATTCAGTCATAATGGGCATATGCTTTTTTTGGCTAGTGTTACTAGGAAATAAAGGTAAAAAAAATAAGTTGATACCTTTTTACTGGACTATTTTACTATATTTCCTAATTAGCTTTCCAGAGCTATGTTCCCTTTTTTTAGGTCACAACAAATTGAACAGGACAAGATAAAGATGATGAAATATACAAGTGAATCATAGATTACATTACAATGGCGGTGGGAAGGGGAGATGGCTGATAGTTCGGGTTTATCTTTCTATCACTTTATGTCTCATTTTCCTTGACTCTGTTAAGTGACACCATCCTTCTACTTCAAGCTTTCTCCTCCTTTGCTTGCTCATTGCATTTTGACCCTAATGAAGGAAGTTTTACTCACAAAAGCTAGTCAAAAAAGGAGACAATTTCAAAACTCTGTAGGCAGATAAGTCCCAGGCTACTTCTATCCAATGATTTTGCACCAGTTTTCAAACAGGCCGATACAGTAAAGTTCGCGGGAGAGCGCTCGCTCTCCTGGCACGTGCACAGGCCAATGTGCACGTGCCAGGAGCGTGCCAGGAGCGGTGGCTGTCAGCAGGTTTGACAGCCGACACTCAATTTTACCAGCGCCAGTTCTCGAGCCCGCTGACAGCCACGGGTTCGGAAACCAGATGCCGGCAAAATTGAGCGTCCGGTTTTCAAGCCACAGGCCAATTTCAAATTTTTTTTTATAACTTTCGGGACCTCTGACTTAATATCGCCATTTTTTACTGTTTTTCTGTGCACTTTCCCGGTGCTGGCAGAAATTAGCGCCTACCATTGGGTAGGCGCTAATTTCTGAAAGTAAAATGTTCGGCTTGGCTGCACATTTTGCTTTCTGAATCGCATGGGAATTCCTAATAGGGCCATCAAACATGCATTTGCATGTTGCGGGCACTATTAGGTTCGGGGGGGGGGGGGGGGGTTGCCGCGCTATTACCCCTTACTGAATAAGGGGGTAAAGCTAGCGCATCCAAAACGTGCATCCAACCGCGGGTTAACAGTGCGCTCCGCCGGAGCATACTGTACTGTATTGGCCTTAAAGAGAATGTATGGGCATGCTTTCCATTTAAAACCTGAACAAGGAAAAAAGTACCTGCAGGGATTTGTACCTCTCTCTCTTTTCCGAGGATAACCTTTGTTTTTTTAATTAAAACAACACACTCAGTTTTGAAAATCCAAAACTGTACACAATATGTTCTCCTCTGATGTAACCCTGCCCAGGCTATGCCTCCAGAAAAATGCAGGTTAAAGCATGTGCATTGTGATACAGTGAGTGTGCTTTTACCTGCACACTGGGGGGTCGATGCAATAAATTTGTGTAGAAAGCGGGCGCTGAACAGTCACCGCCTGCTCTCTTAACGGGCCTCCAAGGGGTGCGCCATGCAATATTTAAATTAGGTGGTCGCATTAGCAAGGATGCGCTAGGGTCGCTTGCGTGACCCTAGCGCCTTCTTGCTAACGAGAACCCAATCGGTTTTCGTGATTCGGCCATCCGCCAGCAAGGAAACCCGATGCCAAGTTTATCGGCATCGGTTTTCGTGATGGCTGTCTGCCGGTAAGGAAAACAGACGCTGAGGGTTCAGGAAGTGAATGCTTGTCAGTCGAGCGTCTGTTTCCTGAACCTGACTGTCTATTTTTTTTTAACTTTTTTTTTTGTTTCTTTTATTTTTCATCCTACTCAATATCACAACAATATTAAGTAGGAGGCAGTACAGAAAAGCAGTTTTTTCTGCTTTTCTGTACTTGTTTTTGATGCGCACAGCTATTAACGCCTGCTCCAGGCAGATGTTAATAGGTGACAGTTAAATGTGCGTCCAAGACGCACATTTTTTTTTTTTTTTGCATTGGGAGTGAATGCCTAATAGCCTCATTCACATGCATTTGCATGTGATGAGCGCTGTTAAATCCACTCCACGTTGGACATGCATTGAATATGTGCCAAACCCCTTAATGCATTAGGGGATTGATTAGCGCCTTTTCTACCCATGTCCAACTGCAGGTTAACAGTGCGCTCAGCTGAGCGCACTATATTGCATCAGCCCTAGGGTGGGCAAGTCTCAGAAAGCTTTTACCCAAATAAATGTGATTTGAAAATTGCTCTTAAAATGTATTCGTAGGCCAATGATTTTCCATGCATCCATGCATCCATGCATCCAGTTGTTAACCTTTCTATTTCCATGCATCCAGTTGAATTTACATGTCGACCACACTACTTTATCCATGGATAGTGTTAAAATCCCAATTTACAAAGTGAAATATCCGGTATTTTGACTTTTACATTTTCTGTTTTTAACAGTGCAGGATTACCTTGCTTTCCATAACAGATTAATTTATTTAAAAAGATTTATATCCCGCTTCTACAGCGTTCGAAGTGGGTCACAGAATAAACATTCATAAAAATTACCATTAAACCAAATGACAATATAAATATTAAACAATCAATCTCAGCGGATAACAAATATGAGTTTTCGTATAATTAAGCCTCAGTAACATTCTTCATCTCACAAATCAATATTCAGTCAATAGCTAATGATTTATACTAAATGCCTCCTTAAACCAAAAAGTTTTTAGTTGTTTTTTAAAACTAGCCTTGTAGGTGATTAATTCTTTTCTTTTTTTGGATCTCATTCCATTACATACTCCCTCTCTCATATTTCAAGTATGGAGAGAAAAGAATAGAATGAGAAAAATTACATGCCATTACAGAGAGCAGCATCATGGGGTACAAGAACATGACCTGACTGAAAATTGCCACACTCCAGTACAGCTAAATGTACATCTGGATTGCATAGCGCATGTACCATTAGCTGCATTTAAAAAAAACCCAAAACTACCTTCCCAGGAGCATGGCTAGATCAGGGGATTAAGATAGCACATTTGAGTTTCAAAGGTACGAATGCGCTATTTTGCCCCACTCAGCTACCTCCTCAGCTAGCAGGTGCAAACTACCTGGGCTCTTTAAACACATGAGAAGTGAATGCAAATTTTCAAACAGAAGGCTGTCCTCATTGTTTCTCTTTGAAAATTGACAAGTACCAAGTGCAGGAGTGAAAAGCACCTGTGACTTGGACACCTGTTGTTTGTGCACCCGGCCGAGTTGTGGTAACATAATCCATGCACAGCTGAAAGTCTAGTGCATGCGTACTGGTTTAATCTCCCACATAAAACATGCTCCGAGGAACACTTATTTTTAATGCAGCTAAAAGCATGCATGCTATGGAACCCAGGCATACTTTTAGCTGCATTTGAGGAAGGCAGTTATTGGGCCTTTTTATCCGGATTAAATACCTTTGAAAATTGCCCTCATATCACATGTTCATATTCTTATTCCATTCCTTTTACTCTCTCACATTCCATACTTGTGCTCTCTGATATCCCATATTTTTGTCATTCTGTTCTTTTCTCTCACGTCCCCCCCCCCCATACTTTTCCCCAAGTTTCCAGGTTATCATCAGCAAATTAAAAAAAATAGAACAAAGCAAGCAAGCCCCTCCTAGCCCCTCTGAAAGGCAGAACATTAGGGATGGTGGTGTCTCAGTTACAAAAGGTACATATTACTAGTCATAATAAAAGGAACTACTTGAAATATATGCATAAATTGGGCTGGATTTTAAAAGCTCTATGCGTGTAAATCGCCTTACATGTGCCGGGCCTATTTTATAAAGGCCTGGCGATGCGTCTAAGTCCCGGGGCTTGCAAAAAGGGGTGGTCCTAGGGTGGGGCCAGAGGCCTCTGACACAGCAGCAAATGGCTGCTGTGTTGGAGGATCGTATGCCGGCAGGTTGCCGGCACGCGCAACCTGTAAGGTTTGATAAAGCTTTGGGGGAGGGATTAGAGTAGGGCTGGGGGGGGGGGGAAGGATAGGGGAAGGGGTGGGAAGGTTAGGTTACGGGGGAGGGAACGGGGGAAGTCCGCGGACGTCAGCGCGCGCAAGGTGCACTAGTGTGCACCCCCTTGCACGTGCAAGTTATAAAATCGGGCGTACATGTGTTCGCACCGGGTAGCACATGCACATGTATGCCCGCACGCAGGACTTAAAATCTACCCCAATGCTTATCAAACACATATCTTGCACCCTGCCTCAGAGAAGTCCGGGATTTAAGAACATAAGAAATTACCATGCTGGGTCAGACCAAGGGTCTATCAAGCCCAGCATCCTGTTTTCAACAGAGGCCAAACCAGGCCACAAGAACCTGGCAATTACCCAAACATAGAAACATAGAAATGATGGCAGTTTGCCAGCAAGCTCCCAAACATATTTTCCCATACTTAGCTTTTTCACCGACCACCAAGTTCAGGGCCCTTGTTGGTAACTGTTTGATTTAAATTTCCTGCCATCCCCTGTCATTGATGCAGTTAGTAATGTTGGAGTTGCATCAAAGGTGAGCATAAGGCTTAATGGTTAAGGGTAGTAACCGCCACATCAAGCAAGTTACCCCGATGCTTGTTTACCTATTCTGCACAGATCAATGCCTTGTTGGATGTTGTCTGAATGTAAATCCTCTTTTCTACATTTCTCCCTGCCGTTGAAGCAGAGAGCAACGCTGTATATGCATTCAAAGTGATGTATCAGACTTAACTGGTTTAGGGTAGTAACCACCGCAATAAGCAAGCTACCCCCACGCTTATTTGTTTACCCAGACTGGGTAGTTCAGTTCTTGTTGGTTGTTGTCCGAATGCAAATCCTCTTTTCCACAATTCCCCTTGCCGTTGAAGCAGAGAGCAATGTTGGAGTTGCATTAACCGTGTGAAGGCTTATTGAGTAAGGGTAGTAATCACCAGGTAGTAGCCTCCATTCCAGCAAGCTACCCCCATGGCTCTTATCTTCATGCACATCCTCTATTCTTTATGGATCCACAGTGTTTATCCCATGCCCCTTTGAAATCCTTCACATCTTACCACTTGTGCAAAGAAGCTGGAATATGTACCACAAAGAAATTGGTGCTATGTGGCTCTCACCCCAGAGAGACATGAAGAGCACATGTCTTTGACCTTACCATAGATACATTCAGGATGATTACTTCTTACCTTTCTGGAGACATACATTTAGAGCATGCACTCTGTCTTACACCACACTGTCATTCTTTCACTGCAGGCTGTCTTCTTTTTTTTTTGTTTTGTTTTCCCTGACAACTTTAACTCTTCCTCTCATTTCAGATCTTAATCACCCTCATTCTTTTATTTCAGACTTTCTTTGTTGTTTGACTCCTGACCAATACTGTCTTTCATCTCTCTGACTCTTCCTTTCACATCCTAGGCTGTCACTGTCATTCACTCTTGCATCCCAGGATCTCACCAACATTTGCTGTCACTGACTCTGCCATTCTGGAGTCTCCTTGGCTTTCACGTTTCCTGTTCTTGATTACAAGTTACATTGGGTTTTTTTTTTCTAAGTTGCACTGGTTGTGTGTGGTATATAAATGCTTGAAAAAAGAAAGAGAAAGAAAGCATTTTTTTTAATAGAAAGGGTGTTAGATGCTACAGCCTCCCAATATTGGTAATGGAGCCAAAAATAGTATCTGTATTCAAGAAAGGATTCAGCAAATATGGAGATCCCTTAGTTGAAGGAAATTGTGAGAGTACAAATGGAAATCAAAAAGAGTCAGTGATATTTCAGTAGGTAGGGAAAATTGGCATATCTGATTGGTTCTTACAGTCTCTGTCTGCCATCATTTTCTGTGTTCGTGTTTAACAATCAATTTATTTATTTATTTACTTTTTATTTATTTAAGCATTTTTATATACCGAAATACGTTGGGAACATCATCTCGGTTTACATTTAACTAAATATAGCAAGAAGCTTCACAGAGAACACATATAAAAAAGTATCAACAGGAAACAAGTTATAGAGATGGTTAACTGGGTATGAAGGCAAATATTTACAAGTATTTACAAGAAATTTATGTTACCACAATCAAGTAAAGTAAATTTGTTACCACAATAAAATTTATGATAAAAATTTGTTACCACAATAAAAGTAAATTTATGTTACCACAATCAAGTAAAGAGTGCATCTGTGTAAGGTACTCAGTGCTGAAAACAATATGGACAAGGCATCATACTCACTGGTGGACCTTAAATTTATCACTTTGAACCAAGTACCTTACGTCTTATATCACTGGGACCTTTTTTGTACGTTTAAGAACTATTACGTGGCTCAGCATGATACATTTATGATCATCTCTGGGTTTTGATTCCTTGTCCATATTTTCAGCATTAATTGGGTACCTCACACAGATCTACACTTCACTTTTGATTGTGGTTATGTTATATAACTGTGAAGAGTTTTTGCACTTTTGTTTGTGCTAACAATCAAGTTAGCTGTAATATGTTTCAGATGAAATTTCTAAATATCCTTTTATCTACCCCTCCCCCCTGCATGTCTGCTGAATCTGTGGAGGCAGCTATGTTTAGAGCAATGTTGCAAATGACATCACTTTGAATGAGAACCCATGAACTCAGGCAGAGCATTATGTCGTTTGCAATGCTGTGGACATTTTGAACTGATTAGTTCTAATGAGTATGAAGTAATTTCTGACACTTGCTAGCATGGCTACTCCCAGATTTTCAGGGGAATTGGTGAGGATTTGCTCTTAGAATAAAAAAAAAATAACTGACTTAGTAAGTGTTATACTTTATATTTATATTTATTTGGCACCTCTTTGCAAGGCACCTTACAGTAAGAAAATTGGTACAAATAAAAAGTTATGATATATAAACCTTTAATTAAATTAATGTAGAGAATACCTGGAGGATGAGGTAGAGAGGAAGGGCCCGTCAAAAAACAACAGTCACACTAGAGTGATATAAATAATCATTAAATGAATACACTTAAAAAAAAAAATCTTCAAACGTTTTTCTGTTTTCAGTAATATTCTAAAAGAAGAAACAGCAACTACTTGTGAAAAGCATATTACAACATTATAAACAATTGAATAAAAATAGGTTTTTTTTATGATTAATTGTGTATTTGAAGGATGAACAAGCTATAGGAAATAAATGTGCCTTTGACATTTTCTTAAATTGTGGAACTGTGGGAGCAAATTGCAGAAAAGGTGACAAGGCATTTCATGCCTTTGGAGCAGTGCATAGAAAGAAATGCTAGTAGTTCAAGGAGCATGCTTAGATGCACAAAGAAGGTATTAGAAAAAATGTAAAAGCCTGGTGGGAACATAATTGTGAATGATAGTTCAAAGGTAGGTACAGAAAAATGAAAAAACATGTTAAAACAAAACAAACCTAAATATAAAACAAAAGGGGTAGGATACTTTTGACATTGATGAAATAAGGGAACATAATGAGATATGGCTCAGTGCAGTGTTTTGTAAACAGGAGGAGAGTGAAATAGAGTATTTCAGAAATCCAATCTAGAAATAATAAGAGCATGGACAATCTGTTCAGTAGAGGATACAGTAAGAAATGATGTATATGTAGAACATTAGAAAGAAGATATAGACAAACCTTGATTATGGCAGTAATCTGAAAAGAGAGTTTAAAGTGAATAAAAACTCCAAGACTTCTGATGACAGGGCAGAGATAGGGATAGAATCAAAAGTAGATAATGGAAAAGGGGAAGTAATACTGTCCAAAGATGGGGCATAAAGAATTTTGGCCTTCAATCTATTTAGCTGGAAAAAATGAACTGACATTCAATTAGAAATAGCAGTACTGTTGGAAAGCTGAGGGAAAAATAGCTGTGTATCTTCAGAATATATATATATATATATATATATATATATATATATTTTTTTTTTATATGAAAAGACAAGGATAGAAGTAACACAATGAATGTACCATGTAAGAAGTTTAGAATGCCATAGAAGAAGAGAGAGAGGATATAAATTAGATGGGATAATAGGATTAGGAGAGATTTGGTTTTTGTTGTTTTTTTTTAAACAGTTTTAAGAAGTTTGTATTGAATATGGAAGACTTCCCATAGTAACAGGTAAAAAAAATGAGTAAGAGGATGTACAGGAATCAAAATTATAGAAGGATAAAGAAAGGGATCACTAGGAGAAGAAGGCAGAGCCTCTGGTTTCCTGTGGCAGATTTTTGAAGATTCTGTAGCAAAAGTTAGCAAATTTTGCTGGAATTCTATTGCAAATTCTGCATAATTTTGCAAAAAGATTCACACCTCTAATTATGCAAAAAGTCAATTCTTTATTGAAAATCTTTCACAATGCTTTAAAACAATATTTAAAGTATATGCAAATACAAAAATGTACTAAGCACAAAAATCAACAAGGTATCAAGTTGAGTTACAAATTACAAAGTATTACCTGTGAAATGTCACTTTTGTTTTGAATGGAATTAGTGCCACCATCCTAGTTTTTCCAAGTATGAGTTTCTGTAGGCTAAAAATGCCCTCAACATCAGCAGTTTGTCATGCTGTTAATCACATAGAAAGATATGTGCACATTTAGAGAGAGATTTTAAATGGTACGCGCACATGGACACACAGATTTTATATCATGCGCGGGCATGTTATGAAATCCATTGGCTGCGCGCTGGATTTTAAAATCCATGTGTGCATGTGCGGGCGGGGAGGGGGGGGGGATTTAGTAAATTACGTTCAGTGATGCAATCGAACCTTCCCCAAATCCCTCCCAGTCCACTCCACTTAAGGAGCGGACTGGGAGGGAACGTCCCTACCCCCTACCCTCCCTCCCTCTTCCCCCTCCTCCCCACCCCCTAAACCCTTCATTTAAACTTACTTTTGTTTTGTTTTCTTACTTACTGCTCCTCTGGAGCAGGAGTAATCTACACGCATCGGCCGACTGCTGGCACACGCTTTCCCGGCCAACCTCCGTCCCATCCCTCCCCTGGCCACACGAGTAAGTGCCGATTTTTATGTGCCATTTTAAAATGCAGCCGATATAGGGCATATAGTAACAGGCACACAAAAAGGGTTGAATTAGCGCAAGTTTGACACTTATAAGCAGTAGTGCCAGTCAGCAAGGCTTCTATGAATTGAAATGAATGTCCTCTCTGTCAGTGTGGTACAGCAGCAATTGAAGATTTCCAAAACACATTCAGGTCTTGTAGCTGGTGAATATTTGGCCGTAGATGCAGGTGCAACAACCTTTGTATGAAGATGTCTCTTTAGAAAAATGTCATCACTCCATTCAGGAATTGTATCAAAATCATTTTTGGTTCGATCTTTCAGCATTCGGGCAGATGTTTGTGTCCACTCCAACTTCACCCCTCCACCTTGTTCCCTTCAGGATAGGAGGAGGAGGAAAACTGGATCAGGGAGTAGGACTGCTTCTTCTCTCCTCTGTTCCATCCTCAGCCTCATACCCTCCTCCCTTCCTGTTACCTACAGTCTGCTTCAGGCAGGCGTAACTTCGGAAACAAAGATGGGGGGGGGGGGGGATTTAGTTAGGGCTGGGGGGTGGGCTAGATAGGGGAAGGGAGGGGAAGGTGGGGGGGATTGAAAAAAAAGCCATCGGGGCTCCCCTTGAGCTCGGCGTGCGCAAGGTGCACAAGTGCGCACATGTTATAAAATCATGTGTACATTTGTGTGCGCCACGTAGCACGCACACAAATGTACCCCGCACGCGTAACATTTAAAATCGGCACCAAAAGCTTTAATTGTTGTTTTTATCTGAAGGAAAGAATTAGTTAACTTAGCCTTATATACTGTTATGGTGACATGTATGCATTATGGAAAAGGAGGGAACCACAGACAGGCAGTATAGACCAACACAGTCCTAGGGATACAAAGACAAAAATGTCAATAGACCTAGATAGAAAAAAAATCAGAGCAATAGGGGAGTCTGTGGGAGAAGCTTGGTAAGAGAGACAGAGCAAGTGCCACTGTCTCCATGCCTGCACCCAGACAAGCCTGAAATAGATTGGGGAGAAGGCCTAGAAAGGGGCCTGAGGGTAAGGAAGCAGCCTGCAGTGGAGCATAGAGGAAAAGACTGAGACTCATGGAGTGAAGGCAGAGGAGGGGTAGGATATTACAGAAGGGATGAAGAGACTTTGCCTGGCCCAGACAGCTGAGGGAAAGAATTGAATATGTAGGTAGTGTTCAGACAGACCTTGTGGTAAAAATAAATGCTTCTTTTCTCAAAGTCAAACAGAGGCCCCAAAGTATTTTTTATTTATTTATTTAAGGTTTCTTATATACCGAGGCACGTTTGAAAAACATCACCTCGGTTCACAATATAACATAACTTAGCAACCAGCTTTACAATATTAACATTAACAGGGAGAGGGTTAACAGGGGCAGGAGAAGATAATACAGGAATTATATACAGGAATAATAAACATATGTACATGTTAGTTTTAACAAGGGAGTTAAAAGTAATAAGGTGTGCTTGGCTTTGTGTATATTAGCATGCAGTTGTACACATGTTTTTGTACATCCGACTTAACTCCCAATATAAGTAGCTGTTTAGTGCACAGAAAATGTGTGGACAAGCATGAATAAAACTGTGTCCACAGATTAGTGCTCCTGCGAGCAAATCCCATGTTAATCAAGGCATTAGCTTTTTCTCCTCAGTACAGAGTAGGGTGACCAACTGCCTAGTTTTGGACCAGTCAGCCCAGTTTTCCAGCCCATTGTACAATCTTCAGGTACAAGGGTAACTGGACACTGTGATATCCAGTCCAAAAAGGCTTGCTCAAGTGCTGGCCAATCAGAGCAAACTTGGCAGTGGCGATCCAATCAGGCTGCAGGGCAAAGTGTGAGAGAGGAGACACGTGCAGAAGCTTGGGCAGCCGGGCATGTTCTTAGAGCCCCACTGCCTGTTACTCTTCCTTTGCCACTGCAGGGTTCGAAGGGCTGTGCTGCTGCTGCCTTCTGCTATCGATTTCTTCTCCTTGACCCCCATCTCGGCATCGTTAGGTATGGAAACCTGAGGCTTATATCCCGAGTCTCCCCATTCCCTTTGGTTTCCCCCTTGGAGCTTTAAACATATTTTTCTGCTGATTTGATGCTCAGGGATCTTTGGGCAGAGTGAAGACTCAGAAAATGGTTGGGGAGAGTAGAGACTTTGGGATTGGGGAGAGCAAGATCTTGTGAATGAATGAGTAGGATAGGGAAGTGTGGGCATATATTACATAGGCTGAGAGATAAGAGATGGTACTGTGGATGTCAGATGTGGGGTAGAAGAAAAGGGTTAATCGTTGGCGATGGGTCGAGATGTGGTGTAAAGGACCTGGAGGAGGAGTGGGAGGTAGTGGAAAGGGATGGGTCTATGAAATGGGTGAGAGGGTAAAAATGGGGCTGGGAAGGAGGTTGCTGGGTAGAGAGTAAGAAGAAAGGGGCTGGAGGCAGGCAGATGAGTGACAAAACCAATTGAGCCTAGTCAGGGGATGAGAGGCAGAGAAGAGTAGTTGAGGGCTGAGGAGGGTGGAAATGGGAGTTTTAGGGAATGGGTGAAAGACAAAAGGGAAATAAAAAGGAGTGAAAAAAAGGGAAATAGGAGGGCTGGGAAGGGGAGAGCATGAGATATGGGTTGGGAAGGGGATGAAAGTGAGAGACGAAAAGCTGGTAAGTAGGTAAGTGGTGAAAAGGATAATGAGAGAGGGGGGAGAAGATATTAGGGATGTGAATCATGTGCCCGATCGTTTTAACGATCGGGTTCGGCTGGGGGGGGAGGAAATCTGGTCGTTAGAGATGTGAATTGGGATCGGTTCCAATTCCAATTCACATCACTAATTGTTTTTAGTGAGGCCTGCGCTGATAAAAAAAAACCCCCACCCCGACCCTTTAAAATTACCCTCTTAGCCTCCCCCACTCTCCCGACCCCCCCCCCCCCAAAACATTTTACACATACCTGGTGGTCCAGGGGGGCCGCGGGAGCGATCTCCCATTCCCAGGCCATCAGCTGCGCTAAAAAAAATGGCACCGATGGCCCTTTGCCCTTACCATGTGACAGGGCAAAGGTAGCGCCGGCGCCATTTTGAATATATTATAAATACAGCCAGAGTGCAGGAGATCGCTCCCGGACCCCTGCTGGACCCCAGGGACTTTTGGCCAGTTTTGGGGGGCCTCCTGACCCCCACAAGACTTGCCAAAAGTCCAGCGGGGGTCCGGGAGTGACCTCCTGCACTCGGGACGTATTGCCAGTATTCAAAATGGTGCCGGCGCTACCTTTGCCCTCACTATGTCACTATGTCACATAGTGAGGGCTCTTGTGCTCTATGTCACATAGTGAGGGCAAAGGTAGTGCCGGCGCCATTTTGAAAACTGGCAATACGTCCCGAGTGCAGGAGGTCGCTCCCGGACCCCCGCTGGACTTTTGGCAAGTCTTGTGAGGGTCAGAAGGCCCCCCCAAGCTGGCCAAAAGTTCCTGGGGGTCCGGGAGTGATCTCCTGCACTCAGGCCGTATTTATAATATATTCAAAATGGCGCCGGCGCTACCTTTGCCCTGTCACATGGTAAGGGCAAAGGGCCATCGGTGCCATTTTCTTTTAGCGCAGCTGATGGCCTGGGAACGGGAGATCGCTCCCGCGGCCTCCCTGGACCACCAGGTATGTGTAAAAAGTTTTTTTGGGGGGGGG
Source organism: Rhinatrema bivittatum (assembly GCF_901001135.1). Lineage (NCBI taxonomy): Eukaryota > Metazoa > Chordata > Amphibia > Gymnophiona > Rhinatrematidae > Rhinatrema > Rhinatrema bivittatum. Next base: position 173,556,303 of record NC_042617.1, read on the forward strand.
GGTCGGGAGAGTGGGGGAGGCTAAGGGGGTAATTTTAAAGGGTCGGGTGGGGTTTTTTTTTATCGGGCCATCGGCACCATTTATATTAGTGGCAGCCAAAATGGCGCCAATGGCCCAAGAGCGGGAGATCGCGCTGGGACCCCCCCACTGGACCACCAGGTAATTTAAAACATTTTGGGGGGTTCGGTAGGGTGGGGGATTTGTTTTAAAGGGTCGGGGTGGGTTTAGGGGTTGTTTTGGTGTGCCGGTTTTCCCTCCCTCCCCTGATTTACGATTTTTCACGATAAATCAGGGGAATTTCTATTGTATCGCGACTCTAATGATTTTTGACGATTTAAAAAATATCTGACGATTTTTTTAAATCGTCAAAAAACGATTCACATCCCTAGAAGATATAGTGAAATCTAAAGGGTAGATTTTTAAAAAATACGTGCATGTCTCCATGTGTATGCGCTACCTGGCACGCACACATGGACACGCGAATTTATAACATGTGTGCCCCGGCACGCACATGTTATAAAATCCGGGTCAGCGCGGGGGGGGGGGGGGGAGATTTCCTCAGATTATGCGCAGCGATGAGATCGGGCCTCCCCCAGTTCCCTCCCAGTCAGCTCCAATTAAGGAGTGGACTGGGAAGGAACTTTCCTACCCCCCTACCAAACCCTCCCTCCCTCTTTCCCTCTCTTCCCCAACCCTTTTAATGGCCCTACTTTTTAGTTGGTTTCTCGTTTTTGCACTTACGCCAGCTCCTGAGCTGGCGTATGTTGCTCTCGCTGGCAACCTGCCGGCGCGCGATCCCCTGGCACAGCAGCAAATGGCCGCTGTACTGGCGGCCTCCTGCTCCGTCCCTCCCTGCCCCGGGACCGCCCCTTGACAGAGGCCTGGCTCTTGTGCGCGTAACCCTGTTTTTTCCGCGTGGGGGAGGGGTTTAAAATCAGGCCTTAAGTGGATAGAAAGGCAGAAGAGAGATTGAAAGGTGAAGATCAATGTTGGGGGTAGGAGTAGGGGTAGGCAGGAGATGCTGGAAAATGAGTTAGAAGAGAGACTGCAGTGAATCTGATAAGAAAAATAAAGTGTCCAGACAACAAAGATAAAAAAAAAAAGCATTTTATTTTTGTTTCATGGCAACTTTGGGATATGCATCTTTCATATCTTTGTGTTTTTCTCAGTACAAGAGGAAATGGATTTCTGCATGTATAATCAAGTTTTTCAGGGTTTCAATTTCAGTTTTTATCTGTATGTTTCTCTTTGTAATCTGTGTCACTTAATCTGTGTTTTGCCCCTGGTCTATGTGACCAGGGGCAGGGGTATTCTGCTAGTGTGTAGAGTCTGTGTAGGAATCTATGGCAGTCTAGCTTGTTTTCTTTTACAGAAAGAGGCATATTCCTGTTCTAGGGCTTGTTGCAATATTGCCTTTTCATGGGTAGAGTGCTTACTGTTAGAGTCTGATAGTGTGGTGTGCTATGGTATATTTGCTCTATTGTTTGCAGAATTGTTCTCTGAGGGGGTGAGGAGGAAGAGGAGCTGCTGACTGTGATGAGTTGTTAAAATTCTCAGAGGGAGGGTGAGGGCAAGGGCCATATGAGCTTGGGCTCCAGATCTTTTAAATACCTAGCAACGCCTCTAGTTGTTTGTGTTTAATTGCTGGCAGTTAGTGCTGTTTTCATCTGAGAAGTTTATTATATTGTAATTGTTTTCTCATGGCTTTCTGAGGACCCAGCCCACACTGACATGCGTAACAGTAGGCCTAATACCATATGAATTCCAAGTGGAAAGATCTGCAATATTTGCAAATAAAGAAGACGACCCCTCCCCCATCTTCTATTGTCCAGTCTTGATCAGCAGAAAAGCTGGCAATCCTATTGCTGAGCGTTGTGTATACTTAAGTCATATATATATATTTTTAACACTGAAAATGTAACTCCTGGTTAGAGCTGGAGTAAAGCTTCTGTGGCTAATGTTAGTCTATGGAGCTGAACCCAGAGCTTGTGATGTGGGAGTCCTGTACTTAAAATATATGCACATAAAACATGGTTTCTACTCAAATCATATTTTCTGCACATAAAACAAAAAGAGAAAATAACATAGGGATTTGAAATGAAATAATGGCATGATCTCAGACTTGAAAAGGATGAATGAATAAATTGGTGTTTGGACAGTCTTGGATCAAAACTAAAATAACTGTATGGTCAGTATGAGTAGGCCCAGAACCCAATTGCAAAAATGTATAGGATGATGTGATTAATAAAATGCGGCAATATTATCCTGCAAAATTATAGAAGGTGAAAGATTACCATCCTCTACAGCATATTAGGGGAGGTACTGACCAATCACAGAATGATTCTATCCAAGAGTCAGATTCAGCTAGATAATTTTCAAATAAAGACCTTGGAGGATGATAAGGAACAGCAGTATTCAAAAGATAAGCAGTATGTATTTTAAAACAAGTATAAGATTGAGGAATGACAGAATAAGGTCAAGAATGCAAAGAGTTAGAAAAAAGCAATCAAACTACATCACCGTGACGATTAGGATGGAAGTGTATGTCTAAAATGAAATGCATTAGAAATAATGGTTGCTACTGTGGCAGAATCATCAAGAGCTAACTTTAAGACAAATATATCTACAGCAGATAAAATAGCTAAACCATGCATGTAAGTGAATCTATTCCATACTGAATGGGCATTCCACTTCATACAGGATAAATTATATACTGCTGGGGTATCGGACTTCGCACTAGTGTGGATTAAGTGTAAAACCTAAGAATACAAAGAGAGCATATATATGTTGCCATTTATAAATAGTAGTAACAGGGATAGAATGTACACATTATCAAAATAATAAAAGAAATAACATGTATATATAATAATCTTTGCAATGTCAATACCAATAGTTGTGACAATCTAACGATACTAATCCTCCTAAATTTTGCTAGTTAAAATGTTATTTCAGTAGATATTACATTATCACAAAACGCTGATTCTTGCAAAGTATACAACCCAATCTCTCCTTTAACACCTGACATACCTTTTTGACTAATACCAGCTACAAATAAGTCACTGTGATATGTCAAGGTAGGATAGCACCAATTATATAGATAATAAATCAGTACATTATATTAGCAATCCTCCTCCCACTGGCACCCACCATCATGGATTCAAACCAACTATTATCCTGTACCCATCAACACCTTTCACCTCACCTCTAGACCAATATTTATAGCAGGGGTGAGTGTCCTGCTTAGTCATGGTCACTTTTTGAATAATGCTTGGTCTGCCTGTCTAGCTCTTTTTTTTTTTTGCTTCTCTCGAGTTCTCTGTCCCTTTCGGAGCTCTTCCATTCCTTTTCTCCTTTCTCTTTCTTCCCTCAGGCACTTTTTGCATTAAATAACTCATTGTAAAAATTCCCTCTGTACTATCTTCCTGGGAATTAATGCCAACTTTTGCTCTTATTTTATTTATTTAAAAGTTTTTATATACAGCCATACAAGCAGTAGCAGATCTAAGCAGTTTACAGTTTAAAAGTACATACATAATCTGCAGTTTACATTTAAAAAATACAAACATGAAAAAACCCCAATAAAACGATCACATTAATATACAAATTAGAGGGGGAGATTTGTCAATGACTTTAGGGGGGGAAAGGTTTGTCTTCATGAGAGTAGTGAAGGGAGGGGACTCATGTTTATGAGTCAGGGAAGGCTTGTGAGAAAAGGTAAGTTTTTATATCTTTTTAAATTAATTTTTGTGGTATATTGTCGGATAAAATTGGGTAACAAATTCCAGAGTGTTGGGCCCGCAACGGAGAAGGCACATTTGCAGGTTAGATCCAATCTAGTGGTTTGACGATTGGGACTTTTAAATAGTTTTTATCTGTTGAGCGTAAGTGATGAGGAGGTTGGTAGAGACATAAAGATGAGCATAACCAGATAGATGACACACTATGTAACAAGTTGTGAATGATTGTTAAGGTTTTTTATTGAATACATTGATGAATGGATAACCAGTGTAATTGTTTCAGAACTGGGGTAATATGTTCTTTGCGTGGAGTGTTGGTAAGTAGTCGAGCTGTACAGTTTTGGATCAGTTGGAGAGGTTGTAAGGTGTAATCAGGAAGGCCTAAGTGGAGAGAGTTACAGTAATCTAAACCTGTCAAAACTAGAGCTTGGAGAACAGAATGAAAATCATTTGGGAAGAGAAGGGGTTTGGGCTTAAAGTTCATATAGTCAGGATATGAGTTACCATTAGTTAGCATGAAAGAAATGTTTGATATGCAAATATTTTCAATAGCATGAAAATTTACTTTGTGTAGTATCTTATGAATTCCATATCTTAGAATTAGAATTATGCTTCTCATGGTGCTTTCCTTACATCAAACACAAGTAAATTGTAGCATAGTAGATGTTGGCAGCTAAGGAATATTTGGCCCACCCAGTATGTATGGTTGCCCTTGTCTGTGCTGATCTAGCTGAGGGTATCTCCCAGTTGTCAGCCATACAAGCTTGATTGCCTTCACTGTTAGTTGTGGCTATCACACTTCTTTACTGTTACCTATCCTTCCTCACCCATTCATTGTGCAAAGAATATCTCCCACATGTCAGTTGCACAAGTTTGAATACCTGCAGAATATTGCTCTATCTCCCAAACTGGGAAGTATAGCCAAGTCTATTGTTAGCCCATGAACAGAAACATTTCCCCTTTTTCTGAGATCTAAGAATGTATTAAAGCATTTTGTGTTGGTTGACTTGCTTCCTTTTCATGGAAGCCTGATGCAGCCATACCACCATTCAAGTTGGCTTTGTCTTCTCTAACGTTTGGTCTTCTGCTGTTTCATTTGATAGAGTATATTGGTTTCCATAACTAGTCCAACACTGAGGCCCCCCTCTCTACAATTTCTGTTGATATTTGGTCAAATCTTTTCAGAACACTTAATATAGAATTATGACATTCTGCATTTTTTTTTGGAGATGCTTTTCTTCATTTTCAATTATCTTATACAAATCTTATAATGAATATGCATGGTACCTGGCCATAAAATACTGCAAATTTAATAGATGTATTGCAAGCAATATCTGTGCTTTAACTGTTGGAATCTAAAATAGATGTATGGAGGAATTCAATATATAATCTGTTACTTACGCTTATATTGTTTAGATAACCATCTGTACCATTCTCTGTTGAAAAGAACTATTATTTCAAAGTATCAAAACACTTACTAGAACGCACAAGCTGTAGTCATACTGCGATTTGAAGAAATACAATCTTTTTGCAGAGCATGTTCCTTAAAGGTTCTGGTTTCTAACTCATTGTAATTCACAATGCATGCATGATCACTGGAAAACTAATGAAAAAGCTGCAAACACAAGGCCTTATATTACTGTTGAGAATTTTTACTGGGTACTGTATTATGTTGTGGCTAATTCTTTTGAGAGGCATTTCTACACGGATTTTTACTTTGTCCAGTGATCCTTTTCATACACTAACTGCTTAACAGCTGAAAACAGCTTACATGACACACATGAGCTTTTAAAGCAGATTTCTGCTTTGGCATGTTGTATTGACTATGAGGTAGATTTTAAAAGCCACGCGCATGTTGTAAAATATGATACATGTGCACATTTGCGTGCCCGATTTTATATTGGTGCGCGCAAATGTTGTGATTTAAAAAAAAAAAAAAAATACACGCAGTGACACGATCGAGCAATTCCTAGTTCCCTCCCAGTCTGCTCCAATTAAGAAGCAGACTGAGAGGGAACTTCCCTATCCCCCACCTACAATTCCTCCCTTTTCCCCTCTCTGACACCTAAAACCCCTCTTCCTATCTTTTTTCTTTGTTTTAGAACTTACTTCATCTGAAGAGATGAAGTAAGTTCCACCTGCCAGTCTGGCCAACCCCCACCCCGTCCCAACTCTGCCCAGACCCCATGCCTGGCCCACCCCTTTTACAGAGCTCGACACTTCTGCACATACCGCACGGCTGGACCGTTTTCAAAATGCGCTCGGCCTGGCCACACTCGTATCTCTCGGTTTTTGTGCGTCCCAAGTTCTGAAAATCTACCTTTATGTGTGTGTTTGTTTGTCTTGTGAAGTAGCAGACACTTGAATAGCAAGCGTACTTATTGTCAATCATTATAAATGGGGATAGGGGAGCTGTAAGCTATGGAAGGAAGAACCCCAAGTGATAAATGGAGTTCCTTCCAGAGGTAGCATACAAAATCTGAAGTCGAATTCGATTGGAAATTTTTCTGTGTTTGACTTATACCATAGAGACCAAAACTGTATTGGTTCAATACACAAATGTTTCCTAAATTCAATCCATTGATTTTTTTTTTTTAATTTAAAAGGTGCTTAAAACTGATTGTATCATTATAGTGCATTTTATTTGATCTCTCTAGAACCCGGGAGGAGACAAAACTCATTTTGTTAAAACTTAAGGAAAAGGTTAAGGGAAGAGATAATAGAGGTTGGCAAACCAGCTTTTATATTTATATAAGCATCTATGCTAGACTATATTAGCTATCCGTTGAATTATTGGGGGCATCCTGGTAAAACTGCATGAATGAAGGAAGAAGTAACCACCCATCTTGGTTCCTCCTCCAAACTCACTACTTGTTACTCTGATTCCATTCCCACTTGACTCCTCAGTTCTGCCTTCCCTTCAGTCATCCCTTCCATTTGTCACATCCTCAATCAATCACTTGCCACTGCAACTGTCTATACCTCCTTCAAACATACTGTGATCATGCTGCTCCTCAAAAATCTTCATTGGACCCTATTTGTCCTGCTAAATATCATCCTATCTCCCTTCTCCCTTTTGCATCCAAATTGCTTGAATGTGCTATTCTTGACTTTGTCATCTCAATTTGTTCTGGATCTGATCCAGTCTGGTTTTTGGTCTTTACATTCTAAAGAAAGTGTTCTCGCCAAAGTCTCCAGTGGCCTCTTTGTGTCCAATTCCAATGGTTTTTACTTGAGCTTTATCTTCTTTGACCTGTCCATTGATATTTGACATCGCTGATAAACTGTCTATTTCTTTGACACACTGTAAATTAGATTTCAGGACTCTCCTCTAGCCTGATTTACTTTTTACCTCTTCCATCATATTTTTACTGTATCCTCTGGTGGTTCTTTCTCCACTGCTATTCCGCTGTTGGTTGGTGTGCCTCATGTGTCCGTCCTGGGCCCTCTTCTCTTTTCTATTTACACTTCTCTCAGCATCTCCTCCCATGGCTTTCAGTAACACTTTTATGCTGATGATTGTCTGATCTACCTCTCTTCACCAGAAATTTCACCTCATATGTAGTCCCAAATGTCGGCCTGCTGTCTGAGATCTACGCCTAGATGTCCCGCTGCCACCTTAAAATCAACATGGCCAAGATGGACCTTCTTGTCTTCCGCCCCCAAAACCGCTTACCCTATTCCTTCTTTTTCTGTGAATGGCACTTTTCCTCCCAGTTCTCTTGGCTCATAACCTTGGGGTCATCTTTGATACCATATTCTCCTTCTCTATGCATATCCACAACAATGCTAAAGTGTCAGTTGTTCCTTTATAGCATTGCTAAAATGTGTTCCTTTTCTTCTGAGCATGCTACCAAAACACTTATCCATATTCTTATCACTTTCCACTTAAACTACTGCAACTCACTCTTTGCCGGTTTCTCACTGAATTGTTGCTCTCCACTACAAGATATTCAAAATTCAGTTGCACAATTTATCAATCTTCAGCATCGCTTTGACCATGTATGATCAAATATGTCTCATTCTCAAGTTGCTACATTGACTCTCTGTCCACTTCTGTATACAGTTTAAACTTCTCTTACTTGCCTATAAATGCATTCACATATACAGCTCCTCATTACCTCTCTTCTCTCTCCCTACACCCTTCATTCACCAGGCAAGTTGCTCATACCTGTGTCCTTCTTCACTGCCAATACAAGAATTCACACTGTCCGCCTTACTGTTCCATATGCCTGGAAGACATCCCAGGTACTGCGTCTTGCCTCCTCTCTGGCCATATTCAAATCCAGTTTAAAAAGTACCTTTTCAAAACAGCTTTTAAATTCTCTATTACGCTTCTTCAGAATTCTTGTTTGCCATGTATGTTTATCTTAACTAGATTATAAGCTCCTTGGAAAAGGGGCTGTTTCTTGTGTGTATCTGTACCGCGCTGCCTATGTCTAGTAATGCCTTAAGGATGAAAAATAGTAGTAGTAATACTGGGGTTACAGAAATTAGAACAATATATAGAGGTGCCCTGTACTGTTAGTTTGAATGCTTTACAATCTTATTTGACTGCTGTACAATTGGTGCAAATGTGTACTGTCAAAATTGTAACAAAAGTAATGCTGTAGGGAATGAAAACAGCCAATGATAAATACATCCTCTCAATTAACTACAAATTTGATGAGCATAAAACAGTATTTTCAAGTCAGACTAAAGAAGCAGGAATGAAGGGTTTTTATTCTAGAAAAGTATATCTGTTTTTACTACAGCAAAATCAATGAAATAAAGCAGGTTTCTTTTTTCTCCTGTAAAATCAGGCAAATAAACGGATATAAGGTAAAAGTAATTTTTTTTAAATTGTAAAACTAAATATATAATCTGTGAACTGTGGCATCCTTGACAATAGAAGTATACAGAGTGATTTACAGTCTCAGGGCTGGATTTAAAAATGTGGTACCCATAGGCAGGATCAGAGGGTGAGCTGAGAAAACAGTGATTTCATCATTAGAGTTTGGAAAGGGCGCCAGTGTGATCAGAATACCATAGAGTGCCATGGTTTGAAGTGGCAGTATCTCACATCCCTAAACTAAGCAGAAGGCGGCTTCTCTTAGGCCTTGGGTATTTGTCACTTTCAAAATTTTGGCAGTTGCCTAAGCTTAAATCCAGGCCCATAAAGCCTATACCAAAAGTATTAGAAAACAATTATGGAAAATGTTTCAGATGTTCAGTTACTAGACAATGAATTAAGCATCTCATGGCCAAAACAGAACAACTTAACATTGGTGGTGAAAGCATGGAATGCCGCCCTGGGTTGGGTGGTTGCAGCTAAAACAAGAGAAGTTGGAAAAAACATAGTTGCTATAAGTGGAAAGAGTAGAAAGGATAACTTAATGATGCATGTTGAAGAATTCATAGCACCCTGTTCAACTAATTCAACAGTGAGACATATTTGAGCACCTTTCCATATGAACACTAGCATCCCTCTAGCTGTGGCCATTGCCTTGTCAAGCTGTTTCCCACCTTGAAATCATAGGATATAATCTCACCTAGGTCGCTTTCCAGTTTCATGGACATCTGCATCTCATTTCATTTCTGTTGCTGTTGCTTATGTGAGACTGCCAGGCCCGTACAGTAATGGGAATAACCACATTTTCATATTGTTATTGATTCAAAGCAAAAACAGATCCATGCAGTGCAAGAAAAATCTGCACGGTGGATCAGGAGAAGAAACTGATGGGTAAGGGAGAAAAACTGAAGGAATGAAAGGAAGAAGAAAATTAGAGATTGAAGGGAAGAGAGAGAAGAAATGGAGGGGAAAGGGCATGAAGTGTAACAGAAAAGGAGAGAGAAGGAAAGCTAAAGAACAAAAGTTATTCAGATCTATACACAAAGGTGAGATCTTTGCATTTAGAGGTCAGTTTTCCAGACCACAAACATTTAACCCGCAATAATTGGCTGTCTGAAAATTGCTGCCCCTCAATGCAGCTAAAAGGGTCAGTGGCAGCCTACAGCACTCCTATTTTTATTTTTTAGCTGCATTAACAGGAGGCTTCCCTGCGGTGTGTTTAGATTGGGGAAGGAAAAGTACATAGAATGTATTTTTCAACTCTACCTGCGTTCTTTTGCGGCACAAACAGCAGGTGCTCTGTGCTCCTATGGAATGTGAGTTGGCGTGCGGGCTTTTTTCACCTTGAAAATCAATGCAAAGTCTTTCAGTTAAAGGTACCCAGTTTGAAAATGACCTCCCAAAGAAATAGATCTAGAACTTGAAGATTTTTTCAAATAAATTAGCTATTTTGTATATTACATAATGTGCAACAATATGTACTTTTTTTTTCTGCTAAAATATCTCAGATTTGCATAGCATCGTGAATAGTGTGCTGCAGAATTTCCCAACTCATTTTACAGCAGGGCTTCCCAAACCTGTCCTGGGGTCCCCACAGCCAGTCGAGTACTCAGGATAGCCACAATGAATTTGCATGAGATGAATGTTCATATACAGAAAATGCATGATATGCAGATTTCTCTCATGCATATTCATTGTGGATAACCTGAAAACCCGACTGGCTGTGGGGTCCCCAGGACAGGTTTTGGGAAGCCCGGCTCTACAGCCTGCTGCCTCTGAAAAGCATGGGGTTCTGGATGCCTCCCTGGGATTTGACTGGCAAGGGGAATCCATGTAAGTTTGTGAATGCTGGCTCCCTCTGAGAAAAGAGAATGCTGTTTTCTCACTTTGTGATTTTTAGTTGATTTAATAGTCTGGTTTTTATGTTTACTATATATTGTATGACTTAGCTGAAGCGAGGTAGATTTTTCATTATGGCAATATTAAGGCAAAAGGAAATAATAAGGACAAAACTCAAGCTTATCTTAAAAAAAATGCAAGAAACTTAAAAAATTATAATAGTAATGAACTGCACTTTACTGTGCCATTGTTTTGATCTTCTAAAGCAGTGATTCCTAACCTTTGTTGTGTCGTGGCACACCCGGCACTAGGGTCATTTCCTCATGGCACACCACCACCTTCACATTCATCATCTTCTCTTCCCTGTCACCCCACCTCTGGCATCATCACCTTCCCTCTCCCTCTACCCTTCATTATCATCACTCTTCCTTTTCTTCCCCCCCCCCCCCACCCCCGGCGCCATCACTTTCTCTTCTCTTCCTTCAACCCCCTAGCATCATCACCTTCTCCTCCCTTCCTTCTTATCTCTCTCACCACCCTAGCATCATCACCTTCTTTTCCTTTTCCCTGACATGATCCCTTCCCAATCCCCCACATCTTGGCATCGTCACAGTCCGTCTCCCTTCCTCTCCACCCTTCTGGCATCATCACCTTCTCTTCCCTTTTTCCTGCATCGCCTTGTTTTCTCCCCTCTCCCCAGCCCCTCTCCCTCCAGCCACTAGCATTACCGCTTTCTCTTCTTTCTCCCTTTACCCCCTGGCAACATCACCACCTTATCTTCCTTCTCCCCTGGCATCATCACCACTTTTTCTTTCCTTCCCTTTCTCTCCACCCTTTCAACATCATCATCTAATCATCCCTCTCCTCTGGCATAATTACCACCTTCTCCCCCCAACCCTTCTTCCTCCATCCCCTGGTATCATCACCACCTTCACCTTCATCTTCCCTTCCCTCTCTTATCCTTCTGGCTTCATTACCACCTTTTCTTCCCTCTCCCCTGGCATCTTCAACTTCTCCCCTTCTCTCTCCCTCCACCCCTGGCATCACCACCTTCTCCCTCCACCCCTGGAATCATTCCCACTTTCTATTCCTTTCTCTCTACCCCTCTGGCACTATCATCTTAAAGTTCCCTCTCCCTTGGCATCCATCACTTTCTTCCCTTCCTTCTCCTTCTACCTCTCTGGTTTAACTTCACTTCCTTGTCCAGCCACCCAGCCCCTTTAGCCCTTGTCATCATCCTCTTATCTCTTTCCCATTCCCTGCCATCATTACCTTCCCTCCCCGGCATCTTCACCTATCTTCCCTCCCCCTTTTCCCACACTATATGGCACATTCATCTTGCCCTCCCCCCACATCCCTTGGCACATTTAGCTGTTTCTACAACCCCTCCCCCCCCCCCCCCCCGAGCTAGTACAAGTCTGAGGAGCACTTACCTGCTGCTGCGGTTTCCTCCTCTGCCGGCTTGCCTCTGCAATGATATCAGCACAAGGCCAGCCTGTCTTACAAGAGGGAAGTAGCAGCAGCAGACAGGCCTGCCCTCCAGTGCCCTCTGCTGGCAGGAGGACATCCTGCAGGCCAGGAAGGGAGAAAAATGGAAGGCTGCCAGTGCCTTGCCTTTTCAAACCCAGCTCTTCTCATGGTACACCAACAGGTCAGTCATAGCACACCAGTTGGGAAACACTGGTCTAAGGAATCGTCATTTAGTGCTACAATAGATTCAGTAATGTTCAGTGAAGTAATTGTGGATTATGAATTATTTCTGAACTAACTGAAATCTTTAATTAGCCAAGGAATATTGTCATTGAAATATTTTTCACTTTCAGTAAATTCACATTGATCTTTTTATCTATTTTTTTTTTAACTTCTATTTCTAATAGATGACATATTTTATTTCAACATCAAGCAAATCTAATACAAAAACAAGTTAAATAAAAAATAGAAGCACAACCTGGCACAATTGCAACAATGCTGCATTAGTTTTAAACAATGACAAACACAGCAAGGAACCATAGCACCACATGAAGACAGATCAATAGAAAACCATTCATTCTTTATTCATCCTAATAACATTGTACAGAGAAGAAAAAAAAAATCTTTAAAATACTCTTGTAGACAATATAACAGAGTATTATATATCCCTAATTTTACATGTTAAAAGCAAATAACTTTTCCAAGCTTTCCCATAGTATTTGGATACATTCTGTGTTGAATAAATGACAACCTAATGTTCTGACTCATCCAGTTAGTCATATGTTGGTGCCATAATGTAGATGGGGGTCATAGTATTCTTTAGCCAGTCAACAATATATAGGTGTAGATTTTCAAAGGGTTATGTGCGTAACCCCGAAAACCTGCTCCTGTGCGCGCCGAGCCTATTTTGCATAGGCTTGGCGGCGCGCGCAAGCCCCGGGACGCGCGTATGTCCTGGAGCTTTGAAAAAGGGGTGGGAAGGGGGCAGGGGCGTGGGTGTGGTGCCGATCCGGGGACGGGACCGAGGCCTCTGGCACAGCAGCTCTGCTGGGGAATGGCGCGCCAGCAGCTGGCCAGTGCGCGCAAGATATGCCTGCCAGAGGCAGGCGTAAAAATTGAAACAAGGTGGGGGGGGGGATTTAGGTAGGGCTGGGGGGTGGATTAGATAGGGGAAGGGAGCGGAAGAAAAGTTCCCTCCGAGGCCTCTCTGATTTCAGAGCGCCTTGGAGGGAACGGGGAAAGCCATCGGGGCTCCCCTAGGGCTCGGCACACACAAGTGTGCACCCCCTAGCGCGCTCCAACCCCGAATTTTATTACATGCGCGCAGTAGCGCGCACATGTTATAAAATCGGGTGTACATTTGTGCGCGCAGGTTAGAAAATCTGCCCCAAAATGTTTAAAGTATCTCTATTTGTATACATTTTTTGTACCCTAAAGAAAAGTTAGATGCCCAAGAGATGTAGACAGGTAATAACCACTTACTACAGAAAGCAGGTTTACAAGAAATATGTTCAAAAACAGTAAATACAACAGCCCAAAAAAGAATATTTTAGGACATGCTAAATTATGAACGCGGGAACGTTGCGTCATTTTGCATTTGATACACATAGCAGGCCGAGTGATACCCGTTTTATATGCCTTCACCATGTCTATATAAGAATGATGCAGGACTTTATATTTCTTAAAAACCCAAATCATTAAATAGTCTTCTAATATTAGAAAAAACTCATCATCATGTCCTTAGATGAAACCTCCAATCCTAATTCTTTACTCTAGTAGTTGGAAAGTTATTGTAATTGTTTGGGACCACACTTAATAATCTTATTTTATACCAATATGAAAGCTTATTGCCCTTCCTGCCTTTAATAAGCATTTCTTCATCCATTGCTTCAAGTTGAAATAGGGACTTGTGATATTGCAGTAGACACCATATAAATTTACGTCCTTTGCTCAATGTAAAACTTCGTTGTTTAATCCTGTTCTATGTAATCCGCTAAATGTAGCGATTGTTACTGTTCTATGTAAACCGGGGTGATATGTATATTATACAGGAACCTCCGGTACATAAATTATTTAATTAAATAAATAAATAAATAAATAAATGTCTGGCATGTAAATAAGTGTAAAAATGCTTATTAGACAAGCTGAATTGCTCATGTAATTATTCAAATGTAAACATGATCTTCCAGCATAAATCCAACACTATGCTTATCCCTTTAGCTTTCCATTGTAGAACAATTTGATTTTCTAAACCTGGTAAAAACTCTGCATTGCCAACTAAGGATATAAATTCAGACACTACATAAGGCTTACCCCCACCATTTGCAGAGATGTCACAATGCTTATACTACAGGCCAGTATAGAGGGTATTGATTGATGTTGGCATCACTCAAATGCAATGCATATGTCACCAACAAAGGAGCAAGATGGTTTTCAATTATTCCCAGAGTACAGTACTTAAAATCTGAAGAGAATCATTCCCAGAGAAAAACGTAGCTGACAAGCTACATTGTAAAAACGAAAGTCAGGGGGGATTAAACAGTCCAGATTGCATAGTGTACATCAATTTATGGTAACCAGTTCATGAACTTTTTCCCTTTCAGATAAGATATTAAAGCAGGCTTTAAAGTAGCTATGTCTTTATTTAATAACCAGCAACTTGGGAAAAAGTAGCATTTGCCATTTTTTTTCTGTGTGAAAGTCAAAAGTATGTTTGACTCTCTAAATGTTTTTGTTGCCTCTCTCAAGATGAGGAATTTCATGATGTATTTGCTTCCAAAAAAATGTAATACTTTAATATAATTTTTTTACATAAAAATGTAAGTTATTTCCAGTCAGAGATAACAATAGTATAGTTAGCATATCAAAAATATTTTCAGCAGCCATGGCAAAAGACCTAATATTCAGCTTATTGTTGCAGAAATGTTTTCATTATTATACTGTAATTTTATATCTCCAATGTCAGCCGCAGTAAAAGAAATTCACATTCAAGCTACAAGCACTGTCATGCAAAATGAAAAACATTTATTATGTATACACATTTTTATTCTAAAAGCAATTAAAATATATTACAATTTACAATATTTATTTACTGCATTAAATGTCTTTATTTGAAGGTTTATTCTGATTTTGCAGTGGAGTGAAGGCATATATTACATTTGAGAAGGATAGGTTGTTTTAGAAATGTTTTTTGTAAAATATTTTAACACACATGATATTCTGGTGACAGTACAAAGTTTTTTATGCCAAATATGTTCTTAGGTAAAAAAAAGGTAAGACTAAATAGATATGAGCCCATTATTGTATCTCCCAAACCTAGCATGAATGTAAGTCATCCAGAGGATGAACAGTAGGACATATTTGGGGTTTGCTCCTCTCTTGTTTTTTTTTTACCTATTTAAAAACAAACAAATATTATGACCTGGAAATAAGCATTGTGTTGCACTGTCGACACTGCTTTTGGATCTCCACCCCAGGACTGAGTCACCTGGAACCTCTGAGCCAAATATATTTACTCCTGCCTCTCTTTGTATTCCCATTTTGATCTTTCTTTGGATTGTATGTGTGTAGTCATTAGGTTGGCTATACCTAAAATTTTAAAAACTATCTTTCCATGTTTAATATTTATTTGTTTGGTGATCTTAACTAGGATGCCTTTCAGACACCGTGTAAAACAACTTGAACAGTACAAAGCAACAATTTGGATACTAGACTGGTAAATGTTGACATGAATTGGTAGTGTTAACAAAAGTGAGTTTGAAGTAATATGTCTTTAGATGTGAGTGAAAGCTGAGCAGAGATAGTCTTGGACTTCTGAAGGGAGATTATTAAAAGGAGAAAGAGAGAGCACAGAAGCATGCTGAAAATTGTTTGGCATGGGGTTCAGTATTCCAGCTTGGGGATAGGAACATAAAGGATGACATGGGCAATAGTGAGAGATGGGAGAGCAAAGGTACAATGCTGCTAGGTTGTAATATTAAGATTTTGAAATGGGAATGGCATTGCACAGAAAAGGAGGAGAGATGCAGAGGAATTGGAAAATGTTGGCATGCTGCGATTATCTGTTTAATATTTCCCTTTCTACTCTGCATATGGAGGGGGCTAATTTCCACATATATAAGCTATTTCTAGTTTGTATATTTTTTCAATGTGCATGCAAACAATTCACACTGATTTATATGCTGAGAAAGGTTAGAAACTTGTGAAAAAAGGACATGCATAGAGTTGGCGTGTAACATCTGTTTTTATGTCCATGCTCTTCCTTAGTGCTGACATCACTTTGGGTTTGCTCGGGGTGGTTTTTCCATCCTTATGCCAGATTTGCACAATGTCATTGGTGGGAAATCCATATAATAGAAAAGGGACAATGAAGCTCAGCTATGATCAGTGAGGCTGCTGATGTGTTGCATGATTTGAAGCAGGTACTATTCTAAAAGGCAATGTAAATGTAATTTCATTTAATTTATTAAATCTTTAAAACCCACTTGGGGTACCCAAATTTAAAAACAATCATAAACTTTGAAATAATACATAAAATAAAATAACTATAATGTAATAAACATAAAAATGCAATTAATCCAGCATAACACAATCAAATTAGAAATACACTAAATAATCAACATACTAACAGCGTTTATACCTTTACCCAACTAAGAATTGCCTCTGCAAAGACAATTTATGCATTGTCCAATATGTTACTGAAAAACCAGGTTTTAACTGCTTTTCTGAAATTTAGCTAGAGATGGAAAGAATATCAAAAGGTAGAGGATTTGAAAGAGAGAGTGCTTGGTAACTGAATGTGGTTTCTCTGGTGGATTCCAAACGGATTACTGATGGTGGAGGAACAATGAGAAGGCCTGCTTGGAAGAATGCAAAATGCTAACTGGAATAAAAGGAACTAACATTTTGGATAAGTAGAGTGATAAACCAACTGAATGTAACATCTCTTAGATATATACCCTCTTCAATTCTCTTTGATTTCACATAAGATGCACATATATATTCATAATGGGGTAGATTTTAAGAGCCCTATGCATGCCAAATCAGGGAGATTAACGCACATATTTTAAGCGTCATCTATGGATGCGCATATCTCCCAGTACATGCCCAAAAGAAAAAGTCCAAAAAAGGTGCTAGGCATGGGCATTCCAGAAATTTAAATGGAAACCAGCATGGAAATATTTACATGTACCAGCCTGCCGGGGTCACCTACTGTATAACTTTACTTATGCGATAGATGATGTGTAAGGCTAGTCAGTAGGGTTTTAAGGGTTGGGCCAAGTAGGGTAAAAGAGAGGTTAGTTAGCTGGGAAGGGGGGGGGGGGGGTGGAGGTGGTTAGGATGTCCTAACCTGTAACTGCCCACAAAGCAGTACGGTAAATGGTCAAGAAAAGCCACGGTTGTGAAAAACAAAGCAAGACCGGAGCCTTGGAAAGAAGAAGATTTATTGATTGAATATATATGGCCCGACTCTGGCCAAAGTTTTGCCTTTTTTTTTTAAGGCTGAATCAGGAGCTCTTAATTCAAGCTAAATAAAGAATACATCTCCGGGCACCATATATGATTAAGGGATGAATACACTTGTTTACTACTATTGACTAGCGTATACTGCTGTGGGTCTTTCAGACATAATTTGAAGGACTAGCTACTAATCTATATAACAAGTGATCAAACAAGTGTATTCATCCTTTAATCATATATGGTGCCCGGAGATGTATTCTTTATTTAGCTTGAATTAGAACCCCTGATGCAGCCTTAAAAAAAGGGCGAAACTTTGGCCAGAGTCGGGCCATATATATTCAATCAATAAATCTTCTTCTTTCCAAGGCTCCGGTCTTGCTTTGTCTTTTCTAACCTGTAACTGGGCAAAGTGGGAATGAACTGGTTTAACTGGCAATTGCGTTGGTGCGGGTGTATATAAAAATCCCCCCACTTATGCGACAGAAGCGGCACATGCGAGCATCCATATAAAATTGCGCACGCATTTATAGGTGTCCAGCTTATTTTATAAAATGCGCGCATATATGCGTGCACGTTATAAAATGGCCGTGTCCATGGGCGCGAGCCGGCATACGTATGTTCATGTACACCCACGCAGCTGTTTTAAAGTTGCTGTCATATTTAGCAAATATCTTTTGGCCATACATTTTTTTGAGACCTGATTTTAGGTGAATAGAGTCTTTTGCACTTTATATTAAGCTGCCCATATTCTGTTCATGCCTATAATTTCTTCTGCTTATCTGTCAGCCTGATGCCTTATCCTTTACTGTTTTTTTTCTCCAGTATTATTTCATTTTGCTTTTATGTCCATATTAATGCAAATTACAAAGATTATAGCCTGATTATGAGACCAGATTATAGAGCATTTCATGTACAAATGATTTTCCTATAAATATTAACAGTCACTCAGCAATGGGGGAAACAAAATGTAATACATTCTGAAGCACAAGATTAAAACCTAAGATACTGTGACTGTGCTGCACTCAGCACTTCACAGAATACTCGATACTATATGTTCATAACCATAAAGCCTGTGATATGCAGGAAGGGGCTCCCAGGAGTGCTCAGGAGTCCCTTGTCAAATTATTTTCTGAAAACAAAGTATGTCACAGCGAGTGGTGAAGAATTGGATATATTCGTTGCCAAGGGATTGGCAGCACATCAGTACATGCATATGAATGCAGGTGAACTGTAATCTAGATACCATGAGATCACCAAACTTCTTCTCTTGTTCCTTATTTGACTGCTTCAGAAGTCTGTATCCCGAGTATACAAACACAATTTATTAAGAGGAAACAAAATAAAGCAGTCAGTGGTATTCACAATCCTTCAGGGTCTAATCTTAATATTTATCAAGTAGGATATTTAAGCTTAGAAGCTGCATACAGTACCTGAATGTAATCCACTTTGAAGTGTCTGAAAGGTGGAATATAAATCAAATAAACCAATAATAAATAAAATAAACTCAGAAATCAAATGCAGTACCTATCTATTTGGTTTATTTTTTTCTGCCTGTTTCAGTTCTGTAGTACATCTCGCTTTCTCCAGGGACCAGTATGGCTGCTAGAACTCTGTACTGGAGCTTTGCAGAAGATTGCTTGCAATTAGGCTTCTTCAGATGTGTTTGCAGTAAACCCCGTGTATGTTTCCTGCCTTCTGACAGGAAGAGTTTATCAAGTAGAATGCTTGGTAGCTTTTTAAATACGTTATATATTTTCTTCAAAATAAACTTAACTCTTCAAAATAAAATTACAAATGCAGAAAAGTATATTGCTATATTGCCATTTGTATGCCTTACTCATTAAAATACCATTGTGTTTAGACATCTGTTTCATAGACAATAGTTGAATTCAGCAAAGAACTAAAATATATACATACATAGGCAAGAGATATTTGGAAATCCATTGCTCCTATGACTCTGATATACATTGTGCCTCCTGAGGCTAGTAAAGCATAGGAGTTGAAGGCAAGGCATATAAACTGAGATATCCTATCCAAAATTTGTGTAGTCCAGTTTTTTGATTCTAGAGCTGATGATTTAGAATTCATTTTCATCTTTTTGATGCAGTCCTCTAATCACAAGTTAGATTGAAGCATATATGAATTAACCCTCATTAATGGTCAAAGGTTATATCTCAGACTTGTATTGTGCTTCCAAGAAAGGCATGGGGGAACTAACCAGAGCAACTCGCATGGAGTGACAGTTACACCCCTAAACGTCTTGCAGGGCAGAATGGATGGATCATTTGAGTCTTTTTCTTCCATAATTTACTATAAAAGACTTAAAGGAGTAGATCTCCGCCTCTTCCTTATTACTGGACTTAATAGTTGAATTGGTAGAGTGTCAGAGCAGCAGGGATTGAACCTGAAGATCCCTGGGTATTAAAGGCCAGTGGAATCACAGGGACTCTGGTTCAGCAAGAATCCTGTAGAAACCACGAAGCTAAAACATCATTAGGGCGACCAGCCACAGGAGGCTCACTATTGGACCAGTATTATGTGTGTCCCAAATAAAGGGCTATATATAAGGAGACCTAGCCTGACCCACTTCTGCTGGACCAACAGTACTCATAGTATTTGCTCTGTGCTATCTTGATGCCTGGCCTTTTTTTCCTGCATATTCCTGTTTACCTGCTAGTACGGATGTGTATTTGTTTTCAACAAGTGGTCAAAACACAATAAATGAGGCAATTTTTGGTTTGTACGAATGATACGAACTGAAAATATCCCAAAATGTTGGGATATTTTCATTATTGTGCATTAAAAAGAAACACAAGCCTAAGGCTATGACCCGTGCTTGGGCCTGGACCAAGATGTAGACAAAAGACCAGGTCCTTGTTACTGAGGCTTAGGACCGGGACTAACACTGAGGCTTCGTTCAGTAGCTGAGACCTGGGCATAGGCTGAGGTCTAGACTATGGCCCAGCACTGAGGCCTAGGCCTAGGGTAAGGCCTGATGCTGGGTCCCAGTTACGTGTGCCTGAGACAAGGTTCCAAAGCCTAGGCCCGGGCCCAGATTAAGGTGAGGCCAGGAGGCCCAGGAGCTGACACCTGCTGTCTTCTTTCTTGATCAGGTGACAAAAACTGATATCCTATGCTTGGAGGAAGTGCCGCAGTGACGTCACTGTAGCACCTTCCTCCAGATCAGATAATGACATTTTCTTGTAATGCTGTTCAACAAAACAGGGCCTTCTGCTCTGGGAGCGGGCATAATGTAGGACTCAGGCCTAGGTACTAAGAC
The DNA here is from genome assembly GCF_901001135.1 of Rhinatrema bivittatum. NCBI lineage: Eukaryota > Metazoa > Chordata > Amphibia > Gymnophiona > Rhinatrematidae > Rhinatrema > Rhinatrema bivittatum. Next base: position 173,576,920 of record NC_042617.1, read on the forward strand.
CCAGCCTTGGGCTGGGCCTTGGCAACAGGACCCACCCTGGCCTTTTATTTCTTTTCTATTAGAGACAATGGAGCCTTTCCCCATTGACTTATTTCTTCGCTCTTACATACCGCTGCATCAGAGAATTCTCAGGTCAGTGTGGTTTACAACATTTAAACCAAAAATAAAATGCAACCATAAAATCTTAATACAATAATAGTCATCAATTAAAATACATCAAAATAATTAAAATAAATAAAAACAGTCTGCAAATGAACATGCCAATTATCCCATAATCAAGATGAACAGCTCCCCTGTGAGGAAAGGCTGAAGAGGTTAGGGCTGTTCAGCTTGGAGAAGAGACGGCTGAGGGGGGAATATGATCGAGGTCTTAAAGATCATGAGAGGTCTTGAACGAAGTAGATGTGAATTGGTTATTTACACTTTCGGATAATAGAAGGACTAGGGGGCATTCCATGAAGTTAGCAAATAGCACATTTAAGACTAATCAGAGAAAATTCTTTTTCACTCAACGCACAATTAAGCTCTGGAATTTTTTGCTAGAGGATGTGGTTAGTGTAGCTGGGTTCAAAAAAGGTTTGGATAATTTCTTGGAGGAGAAGTCCATTAACGGCTATTAATCAAGTTTACTTAGGGAATAGCCACTGCTATTAATTGCATCAGTAGCGTGGGATCTTCATGGTGTTTGGGTAATTGCCAGGTTCATGTGGCCTGGTTTGGCCTCTTTTGAAAACAGGATGCTGGGCTTGATGGACCCTTGGTCTGACCAAGCATGGCAATTTCTTATGTTCTTATGGAAAAAGCCATCACTTCACCTTTTTGCAAAAGGAGAGATAATTCCTCTCTAGTCTCAGTTCAGTTAATGCTTAATTCCAGAGCTCTGGCCCTATCATGAAAAAATTATTTTTCGAATAGAGCTTTTATTCACTTCCTTAACTGTTGGTATCATGCACAAACATTCTGAGGCTGATCAAAAACTCCTTTTTGGGCAATAACTCTTGACCAAATGTCGTAAATAAATTGCTCCTTCAGCATGCATGGTCTTAAACATTAAACACACAACCTTGAACTGAGCTTTAAGTTGTGCTGGTAACCAGTATAGTTGTTTTAGAAGTGGAGCTGCATTCACTCTTCTTGGGCATGAATAAACAAGTCTTGCTGCCATATTACTTGAAGTGATTTTATACTTTAATGCAAAAAAATAAATGAATAAAATGAATATCTGTTTTTTTTGTTTTAAATGAACCAAACAAAGTCTTGTGACCTATGAATAGAACTGACAAACTGAAGCAAATTTTTAAACCAGCACATCCCTATCTGCTAGATCCTAACACCTTGTTCATTCTTGGACCTTGGTTTCAATTCTGGTTTTCAGCTCCACTCCTGGGTCTTGCTCCATTTCTAATTTCCAATTTGCCTGCTAAGTCATGGTGGCTGCTTGCATCCAAGAGTCCAAACTGTGGGGAATGGTGGCTGCTGCAGATAGAACATCAACTATGGGAATCTCATGAGATTTATCACAATTATTTATACTTTTTTTAATATATATGTATAAAGCTTGATAGCAATAAAGTTCTTCAGTGCATTAGGTAATTCTACATATACTCCACAATGTGTATTTATTATTAAATTCTTCAAACACAATTTTACATAGAATAATTTAAGTATACTGTATTACAAATTAAAAAATAGTGTATACACAAAATAGCTGTTCAGCTTGGAGAAGAGACGGCTGAGGGGAGATATGATAGAGGTCTTTAAGATAATGAGAGGTCTTGAACGAGTAGATGTAAATCGGTTATTTATACTTTTGAATAATAGAAGGACTAGGGGGCATTCCATGAAGTTAGCAAGTGTTATTGTGTGTAAGGTTTTGGGTGGACCCTTGGACGCTGTGGCAGATGACCATGCCCACGGGGGGAAGTCCCGTGAGGGGCCACAGGTCAGGCTCAGCTTTAGGACACACAACACAGAATTATATTTTATTAAACAGAGTTGAGAAGCCACCAGTGGTGGCAGTAGTAAGTAGAGATGAAGCCCGGCTGGGCTTGTAGTCCCTCAGGACCCTGGAACAGCGATCCCTCAATAGCTGTGCTGTAGTGGAGAGAAAATGAGATAGTGAGTACAGTGGAGCATACACAGAGTTCTGGTATAGAGCCTCGTGGGTTGATTACTCACACAGCGGTTTCTCCCAGAAGGTAACACAGAAGCTGGAATAGAGGCAGGCCCTCGAGGAGCGAGTACCTGGTTCCAGGGAACAGCTCTGAGAGAATGTAGATGGTAACTCACTGATGGTGTAGGCAGCGGATTCTTCCAAGCAGAAGTAAGCTCAGGCAGTGAGTCCGGGAACATGGGCTCTTGAGGAGTGAGTACCAGTACCAGACAGCGACCTGAAAGAAAGAGAGAGGCCCCCGAGGAGCGGGTACCCCGATAGAGTAAGTCCAATAAAGGAGAGGCAGAGTACATGGTACGGAGAGCGAATCCCATCCGTAAGGACTCCCTTGCTTACGCGATTAGCTAGCAAACAGAGTAGGCTTTTGTATCCGGGATGCGTTACATCATCACAGGGGGACGCCTCTGAGGTTCTCGCCAAAGAAGGAGTAAGAAGCAGGGCTACGCGGCATGCACGCCTTAAGATAGCTGAACAACATGGCGGGATGCAGCGCCCAAACCAGACTGGGGACGCCGGAGAAGACGGCAGGGAGATGCCGCGGCAGCCAGACGTCCATCAACCACGGGAAGAGTCGCCAAAGAGGTAAGGAGGGCGGAGTGGAGACGTCGGGCAGCGACAGTCATAACAGCAAGTAGCACATTTAAGACTAATCGGAGAAAATTCTTTTTCACTCAACGCATAATAAAGCTCTGGAATTTGTTGCCAGAGGATATGGTTAGTGCAGTTAGTGTAGTTGGGTTCAAAAAAGGTTTGGATAAGTTCTTGGAGGTGAAGTCCATTAACGGCTATTAATCAAGTTTACTTAGGGAATAGCCACTGCTATTAATTGCATCAATAGCGTGGGATCTTCATGGTGTTTGGGTAATTGCCAGGTTCATGTGGCCTGGTTTGGCCTCTTTTGGAAACAGGATGCTGGGCTTGATGGACCCTTGGTCTGACCAAGCATGGCAATTTCTTATGTTCTTATGTTCTTACATATACAACGTATTGCTTCAAAAAGTGGACACATCACTTAATATGGATTCAATGTAATGTATCGCATATGACAGATCATTATCTGCTCAAAGTATTATACACACACAATAGATACAAAAAGCTCCAAATTAGACATGTCAAAGACCATATTAATACTTAATCCCATTAACCCCCTAATCACACACACATTCTCACCAACCATACCACATTCACTAAACACTCATCCACATAAAAATTCACCATATAAAATGTAAACACTCGCAATGTCCTCACTGGGTTCTTCCCAACACTATAGCTCTTATCTTTTCAGTACTATAGCTCTTCTCTTCTCAGTAGATTTGTCCCCTCTTCTCTTTTCAACAATAATATCCCCAACAAGGAGCCTTGTTTCGCCCAAAGGGGTTTCCTCAGGGGTATTCCTTGATGCACTCTTGATCTTCACAGGGCCTCACCCCAAACTCCACATGCGAACTCTAATCCGAAGTTATTCAGCTCATGTCCACAATCTTCCCCTGATATATTCCTCGATGTCCATTCATAAACAGTGGCACCAGCCACTACCAAAACGTTTCAAAGCCAATAAATTCACCGTCAATCTTCCTGTCGGACGGCTTACTATTTACACATGCAGAGTTTTCACTAACCGACAAAATGTCCGCGGGCAACGTACACCTGAACGACTCCACCTGTTCAATCTCATGAGATTCCCATAGTTGATGTACTATCTAAATTCTTGGGGAGTCTGTTAGTTTTTCTCTAGGATTGTTACCAGAAAAGGTTGCTGCAGATAGAAGACATCTGCTATGGAATGCCCAGCTTTTCTAAGGTATGCCCCCACCCAGGTGTTGTACTTTCCTCTCTGTCCTTAGTGGAGTGGGTTTTATCATCATATTGATGCTAATTGATTGCCTGAAGAAGTAGGCCTAATGGCTTTCATTTTTAAATATCCATTCATCTTGGAGAGGACAGTTTTCAAAGGAGTTACCTGGATAAATCTCCAGGGGCTTAAAATTGTCCTCCCTATCAGTGGCTTTACTGCATGTACTTTGCGCCTGCTATAAAGCAAATTCAAATTCTGTGAGTACTTATATAACCTCAGTTCCTGCTGACTGAGTTTTCACAGAGAAGCTCTATGGGGAAATTAGCTTGCAGGTTTCTGAATGCAAAGTACCTTTTATACCTGCAGGCTCCCTGCAGGGTTTGAAAATTACTCTGTAAGGAATGTTTTTTTTTTTTAAATCTAATTTAGATATTACTAGCAGTAGCATAGTCAATATCATTCTCACTATTAAAAAGAAGTGCAGTTGCATTAGAAATAAAAATTAACCTTTCTCCCATCTTTACCCCTATGTATTACCTCTCCTTAGCTGTTCCTTCTATATCTACAGCAAGATCTTGGCAGTGGTGTCACGTTGGCTATAAACGGAGCAAGTGCTCTTTGTTTTTCTTCAGAACATCGAGCTAAGCAGCGAGAGCTTAACGTTTCTTTTCATTGTAGCAGAAAGGACAAGTTTGCTGCCACTTGCACACTTGAGATTCTTGTGGTGAGAGGTCAATGGTGGTGACAGATTTTAGAAACGAGACAGTGTTGGGAATCGATTGCTGCTATATTAGCAGCTGTGGGTGTTGCCATGTCTGTTGCACTTATTTATAAGCATTTGATATTCCACCTTTTCCTAAGGTTAAGCCCAAGGTGGATTACATAAAGCAAACGGCGTACATTGAGTACATATATACATATACACATACATAAATAATAGATATGTATAGATATGAAATACAAATATGAGAGAGGACTGCAAGTAACTAAAGTTTTTTCTTTTCTTTTTTTTTTTTTTTAATTTGTCTTTAGCTCACATCTTATTATGTGTAGCCATTTCCCTGTCCAGAGAGGGTTTACAATCTAAGGGGGACATTTTCTAAAGGGGATCGCATGCGAAAAGGGACTTTTCGCATGTAATAGCTAAAACGGGGCGGAGACCTCACTGGAAGGGGGGGGGGGGAGTCGGGGCAGCATCAGGGTGGTCTCCGCGATGACTTTGCTGACGGCGGAAAGGTAGGACCCCTTATCGCTGCCAGTAGCGCACCCAATAGCACCACCTTTCACGGTGGCGCTATTGGGTGCGAAACCCGGCAGCGATAACACCACGATGGTGTGATCGCTGCCGGCTTTCGCAGGCCCGCCCCCCCCCCCCCCCCCATTACCGTGGGATTCACAAATCCCTGCAGTGTTAGAAAATCCAGCCCTAAGAGGGTCATTTACAATGCTACATTATTTTCCCCTGTAGGTGCTTGGTACTGTAGCATAGTAAAAACCGCAGTATTTTTCCAGCAGTAAAAAAAAAACAAAAAAACAGCTGTGAAAAATACTGCAGCTTAGTTGCCCCTTTGAATTTCAATACAGTGGCAGCCCCACAGCTCAGAGTCTGCCATCTTGTTAGGACCCCCAAACCAACATCTCATGAGGCAGACCCAGCGGAGAAATAGTGAAAAATATATCATGAAGAATATTGGTGCAGGCCCGTCCCCTCCCAAATCCCCCCACCCCCCCCCCAAATCCCCCCACCCCTTTTCACAGATTCCCCCTTGGGCCTTCGACTCACTCTCCTCTGGCCTCCAATTCCCCTGTCCCTTTCTTGCTGTCCCTTTCCATCCCCACTAATCTAGTGAGGCCTGGATCACCCTCTAGGCTCTGGGCCCAGTGCTGTCTGACCTGTGTTCCTTCTATAGAACATAAGAAGGACACAGACTGGACAATGACTTTTTGTTAAAAAGAGCAGAATTTTGCCCAAAACAGTGTGCTGGAAAGACCTGGTCATATAAAGATAAGTGCATTGACTAGATATCAGTTTAAATAAATAGCCTATTTTCTAATCACATAAGAGTAACAAGTTGTTATGCTTCTCTAAACATATTAACATCAGAAGTCGAATCACTTGTGGAATTGAGTTGAATCATTTACACTGAACAAAAAGCAATTTAAAAAAATGATTAAAAAAAGGAATAAAAAAGAAAAAATAATTTAATAAATAAGGAGGATTTTTAGACCCATGACTGCACCTACTGGGTTGGGATTCAGCCTGTTGCGTTTCCTTCCAGTGCTGAGGTCTTTTCCTCTCAAAAAAATTTCTGTTTTCCTATCATTTGATTAAAGATTTATATGAGGTTAGAGCAGAAGTGATATTATTACACTGGCCATTTTGTTGGAATTCTTTAATTCACTGCCCAGGAGCACTTTGCTACTGCTCCCGAGTTATATCTAACATTTCAGAAAATAATGTGGCTTGTGATTTTTTTTTTTTTCAGGCAAGCTGCACCATTTTATTTATATAAACTTATTTAGCAGCTGTTTCCTATTCTTGTGTTAGAGCAAAAATAACATGTGGCATTTAAAATACCACATGTTATCACAGTGTTAAGATGTTTACAATTTATTTATTTAAAATGTATTTATTAATCGTTTCATTGATAAAATCTCCCTAAGTGATGTACATCATTTAAAATACAAAAGCATAAAGAAATACAAAAACAACAAATACAGAATAAATACAAAACACTTACTATACTCATTCCTTCCAGACTATTCCTTCATCTACCATCACATTAATTTAGACCCATGATGACATTAGCATCATTTTCAGTTGCTTCCAGTACCTTAATAAATCCTTTTCTTCCCTCAACACTACTTCGCAGAGCTGGGAGTGTAGCTAAAAACTTCCTATTCTGCAGGCGTTTTGAACAGAAAAATCTTCACCCCTGGCAACTGCAAAAGCTGTGTATTAGCCAAATGCAGATGCCTACCGCTTCATACCACTTAAAGTGTTTTTCTTTAAGAGGCTGATGTAATAAAGTAGATGTAAAAAAATGTGCGACCAAACGGGGCACCCATTTTTTTTTTTAAAGTGCACACATCCACTTCTCCTGGGCACCCAATATGTAAATGAGCTGCTATTGCTAAAATGGCCGCACTAGCAATAAACTGTGTGTCCTTGGCATTAGGCACCAAGACATGCAGCTGTGTGCAGCTTACTAAAATGCACGCTCAATTTACGAACATCCTTTTTCTCCTGCAGCAGCGAATTTACCGTTATGATACACACACACAACATACGTGGCCTGGAGCGCGTATATTGTGCACCCAGAAATTTTATTTTTCCCTCAAGCCTTTTTTTTTCTCAGGATGCCGATTTCTATCGTTCCTCCTACTTTTTTCGCAACGATCCTAGGTAGGAGGAACAATGGAAAAGCCGTATTTTTTTTGTTTTTAAGCAGACCCCCTGACACGCGGCAAGACTTTATGCCTGCTCCAGCTCTACCTGATGGCTCTATCGAATGACGGTATATAAAACTCAACAAATAAATAAATAAATAAATACAATTTGATGGGTTAAAAAGAGCGCCTTTGGCACATGGTGATTTTTTTCATCATGGGGTAATAGCTAATAGTCTCATCTACATGGCATATACATGTGATGAGTGCTGTTAGCTACACCTTTGTTTGGACATACGTTTTGGAGGCACTAATCCCCATAGGGGTAGATTTTCAAAGGGTTACGTGCAGTGTACCCCCGAAAAGGTACCCCATGTTGCCCCTACACGCACCGAGCGCAAGCCCCGGGACATATGTAAATTGCCCAAGGTTACAAGATGTGGCAGTGGGATTTGAATCTTGGTTTTCCTGGTTCTCAACCTGCTGCTGTAACCACTAAGCTACTTCACTGTTTTCATTTTGATGGTATTGCTGCTCCATTTTACCAGAATTGCAGAATATGACCACTGATTGGTAAATAGTAGTAAATTAGGTGATGCTTTGTGAAATTATTGTATCAATTTCAGTCTGCATTTTTGCCTGCTGACAATCTAAATACCTGTTTATCCATCCACAACAGGTCAAGAACATAAAATAGATCAAGAAAGATTGTCCTGTGTGATTTAGAACACGAACTATGTGACTATTGATATTCTCTGCCCGGTATAACATTGTTAGACACAATACTGGTACCACGCACAAAAGTGCTGTATTTGTTATCTTGTCTTTGTGCTGCACACAGCAGCACTGCTCCGCTATAATAAAAACTGATAAAAAAAAAAAACAAACAACCCAAAAACCATCAGTACTAATCTCACAGCTCCTTCAAAAATAAACCTAATCTGTCTCTTTTGTGCTCTTTTGCATTTTTAACAAACTAACCCGGAGATGCATCAAGCTGTGTTAGGGCTCTAATGCACGATCTTTGTGATATTTTGCATCTCCCCACCCAGATACCCTCCCCTATTACAATGACCACCTTTGCATGGGATTTGCATGCATGAATAAAATAACAACACCTCATTGAAAAGCATTAGATGTGTGGCTGGAAGCCTGGGATCTTAATACGGTTTCCAAGGCTCCTGTCACATATTTAAAGTGGCAGAAAAATTTGAAAAACAGGGAGGTTGAGTGAGGGTTAATGCTAACCCCTATCTCAAATTTGGGGCCTCCAGCTGAAGCGACCTCGACTCCCCCACAACGTAAAAGAATAGTTAAGTGTGCATGGTGTGGTGGCCTCCCCAACAAACAAATTTCACGCCCTGGCACCCCTTCCCATACCCCCCCCCCCCAAGTGCCTACATCAAAACCCCGCCCTCGAAGGCAATGCCCCCAATCCTTGGACCCCTGGGAGGCAATCCTTCCACCTCCCACCTGCACAAAGGACCAAGGCTTCAAACCCCCACCCCTAAAAGAAAATTTACGGCACCCCCTCCAGAACCCCGCCTTATCTTTACTGGGATCCTGTGTCGGGGCCGAGTGCACCATTTTCCAAAATGGCGCTGACCTGACCTTGTCCCAGCCATGGGTGGGGCGGGGTTTTGATGTAGGCAATTTGTGGGGGGCAGGGTATGGGAAGGGGCGCCAGGGCACGAACCTGTTTGTTTTGGGGAGATGCTGCCTCCACAGCCGCGCACATACTTTTAACTGTTTTTTTTTTTTTCGGGGTTGAGACCGGGGGGGGGGGGGGGGGGGGGTGTTCAACACTGATTCCTGCTCCTTTAAGGTGATGTCAGTCCCATGAGGTTGGGGCCGCCATCGTGTTAAAGGGCCGCACGTCATGTTCTTTTGTACCGTGACACTAAAGAACGCGCCATACAGCTGCAATGCATTTTCAGGGGAAGGCGTCCCACTAACCCTGCGACAGTGGGACCCCCCTCCTGTAAAAATACATTGCGGCTTGATGAACCACAGTTATGCGCTATATTCTTCTGTAACCTACTATTATGGTTTACATCACATTTTGCTCTTTACCTTGATAGGTATTACTTTGTGGTATAATATTTTATATGCTGAAGCTCTGCTGCTATCTGTTGCAGTTCCAAGAATGCTCTCTAATTCATATATTAAATAAGCTTTCATGTATATTCAGAAACAGGCCGATACAGTACAGTGCGCGTTTTCCCTTACCCCTTATTCAGTAAGGGGCGGAAAACGCGCGTCCAACCCGCCGAACCTAATAGCACCCTCAACATGCAAATGCATGTTGATGGCCCTATTAGGTATTCGCGCGCGATTCAGAAAGTAAAATGTGCTGCATGTTTTACTTTCAGAAATTAGCGCCTACCCAAAGGTAGGCGCTAATTTTTCCGGCACCGGGAAAGTGCACAGAAAAGCAGTAAAAACTGCCTTTCTGTGCACCCTCCGACTTCATATCATGGCGATATTGAGTCGGAGGTCACGAAGAGTAAAAAAAATTTGAAGTCGGCTGGCGGCTGTCAGGTCGAAAACCGGACGCTCAATTTTGCCGGCGTCCGGTTTCCGAGCCCGTGGCTGTCAGCAGGTTTGAGAACCGACGCCGGCAAAATTGAGCATCGGCTGTCAAACCCGCTGTCAAAAAGGAGGCGCTAGGGATGCGCTAGTGTCCCTAGCGCCTCCTTTTGCCCATTTCTACTGCCGGGCCTCATTTGAATACTGTATTGCGCGCACAGGCGAGTGGGCATTCACCCGCTCTCCCGCGGACTTTACTGAATCGGCCTGAAAGTAAGTGACAGATGTAGTAAGATTTTTATCCCTTTTTGTGTCTGTGGGAAAACGCTTAGTATATGTAGTCCTGAATTAACTATGGAAGTTAAGACACAGACAACAAGCCATCTAGCAAAAAAGCTAACATGCATATGTGCTAATATTTATCTAAAGTGCATTGGGAAAAGCACAACCAGTAGTATAAAGGAAATGACTGTGCTTCTGTACAGGTCATTGCTGAGACTTCACCTAGAATATTTTGTCCAATTGTGAAGACCATACTTCTGAAAGGATATTGACTGGGTGGAGGGGGTGTGCTTGTTTTTATTTTTAAAATTATACTCCACTTTTCAGCACTTCAAAGCAGATTAAATTAAGGTACCGTATGTATTTCATTATCCCCAAAGGGCTTACAATCTAACAGGTAGATTTTAAAAGCGTTGCTCGCACAAAAACGGCCCCATACATGCGTAAGTGGGCCTCGCGTGAGCAACGTAAATTTTAAGAAGCCACAAAGTCTGCGCGTACATACCTGTGCGCGCGTCAGGAACAAGGGGGCGGAAAAGAGGCAGGGCATGGGAGTTCCTGGACATGGCCAAGAGTTACACGTGTAACTCCGAAGTTTAGAAAAGTTGACCATGATGCGCATCGACTGTTATCTGCATAACTTTACTGCTAGTCCTGATGAGCATGAACAGAGACCGCTTTGTCGCTCGCTTCTGAAACTAAGCCCACCATTTCTTCCTTGGAGGCAGAGTCATTGGCCTGGTCTGGCCTGGCCTAATAGCTCCAGGTTTCTTTATTGATTTTTTGACCACTATGACCCGATCAGCCCACAATGACGGTAACGATAGTTTGCTAGCATCTTTGCTCAGCGACATTTCTGATATTGAGCCTACTGCGTTATAGGATGAGGATGGTAGGAGCTCCTGCGGGTTGCTGGCTCCCCTCCTACGGCATAACCTGAAGTCCTTAAATGAACTTTTGAATAAATGCCCAGAAACATATATTTATTTATTTTGTTCATTTTCAGACCGATATACACCGTTAGAATTGGCATACCAAATGATGTCTTTCTGTAGTCAACCCAAAAATAGTAAAAGGAAAACTATTCTCATTCAAAATAGGGGCAGGCAGAGGTATCTCCCCTCTTGGCATCCTATTCCACGTACCCCACTCAGCAAAATGAAGATGCACAGGCAAGGGTCAAAGTTAGTGCTCTTTAAGTGGAAGTAATATGGTTGCACCACAGTGTGCATACAAATTCAACAAAAGCAAACATACATAGTAACAGTATTCAAGTGGCTCAGTTAGTGGAAGCGCTACAGGATAATTCCACTAAGCTCGAGGAACAGGACGGGAAAGTCATGGACTTAGAATTGGTGCTCACGAAATTTTGAAAGAAGCTTAATTGATAGTTGGCTTGATATATGTATTTCCATTTCTTGTGCTCTTTTATTTTGTCTGGTGGGGGGCTTCTGATGTCCTCTTTGTATGGATTTCATGATTTGTACCCTTTCTTTCGAAGACATCTTTTTCTTGTATGCTGTTGAGGAGATTTACTTGTCTATTTATCTTGATGTATGCCTTGAAATTGTTCATAAATAGTTTAATAAAAAGGTTCATTTAAAATCTTTCAAATGCGATTTTGAATTTCTCGTAAACAGTGTATGTTTGTGACGTGAGCTGGATTTGATCCCTGAGGTCCCTGAGGTTAAGATTTTATTTTAAAATTCTAAAGAGCAAAGTCCAAAGTTTTATTTTTGTAATGATGCATACCCAAATGTATAAAGCCAGTTGATGTCACTATAAAAGCTCTTAGCTGATAGGAAACCAACATACCTCATCTTTAATTGATCAGAATTGTAACTCAGTAGGATATTTTTAGTGAGGAGAAATAAGACAAAGAACTTATATGCAATGATTTTGGCATCGTCAGCCAAATTCAGGACTGTGAAACATTTATGACTGAAAGTTATTCATTTAGTTTGGCAAGTAAAAATCACATCCCCTGTGCAAGAAAAAAAAAGGCTTATAGGCTCTGCATGTCTAAGAAAAACTGAATACAATTTGACATCCATGTTGTAACTAGCATGGTAACTTGAGTTTCCTGCTAGTTTAAATGCTGCTGTTATCTTGTGCGTTGTCACCTGATTTACCAAAGTAATGAGATGCATAATGTGGCAGCACTGCCCAGAGCCATAGTTAGCCTATGGTCACTGTGGCACTTGCCATGGCCATGGGTTACATTGCCCCAAAGGTTAGATAATTATCCCAAACTGTCAGGATAAGGAGAAAGCAGGGGAAAAGAGAGGAGCACCTGCCCAGGCACCATGCCTCTGTGGGCACCAGCAGGCTGCTGCCCGGACCCCCCCACGCTGATGCTGCCAAAAGCAAAATGCTCTGCTGACACCTCACCCTCCTGATGCAGCTGGTGCTCTCTCTTCTCCATGGCCAAGCACAAGCCGTAAGAAGAGTGGAGCTGGTGGTTCAGAGCCTAAGATACCATTTGAACTACATGGAGCTCCCTAAAAATCTAAGATGAACTTCATGATTCAAATTGCTTCTCCAACTGATCCATGTGGGAGAAAGAGAGAGGTGCCAGCTCTGCTCTTCCAGCTTGAGCTGAGCTGTGGTGAAGGAGGCATAGCAGACTAGGACATTTGGATAAGAGCAGAGACTGGGATTGGGATGGGGAAGACCAACACCTGGAGCATTTAGGGGTTGGAAGAGGGAAGGAAAGCACCTGGTGATATGGGCTGGGAGATTAGTGGTGTGAGAGACTGGGAGTGGATGTGAAGAAGATTAAGATAGGTGGGTTTGTGGGAAGAGCAGAAATTAGGAGTCATAATGAGGGGTGAGTGGTTACTGGAGGATTGGATGAGCAAGGACTGGGATATTGAAGTGGAAAGAGTGGCAACTGAGACCAAGGACAGCTCTATAATGGGTCAGGGTAAGACAGCTGCCTCAGGTGGCAAAATTGTAAGGCAGCAAAAAATGCTATCCCAAAATGCCCCTTCAGCAGCTGCCTCGCTACAGCACACAAGAACATCTAAAATCTATCTGCAGAGGTGCAGCTTCTGACATCGCCATGGCGCGCAGGCTCACCGCTCTTTTGTTTCACGTGCTAAGTAAAGGGCATGGCTGGTGTAAAGCTGCAGACTGGTAGTGATCCCCTTGTTGGTTCCTCACACAAGTTGTTTGCTGCCTCACCTGTGTTGCCTGTTTGGCTCACACACCTGCCCCCAAGGGATTGCAAGTTAAGCACTTGGCAGTGTATTACATTTAAAGACTAAGTCGCTGTGTTCCTTTTCTCAGCTGCCCTCAGATCCTCCTCTCTCCTCTGTTGCTCGATGGACTGTGGGAGGGGAGGGTCGCAGCCAGGCAGAGGTCTTAGAAGGAAGAGCCGCAGCCAAGGGGGCCTCAGAGATGAAGTGACCATCCGGGACCAGGTGCTGAGGAAGTGAAAGGGAGGAGGGGTCCAAGGAGACTAGACTAGCTGAGGCTATAATAGTGCTGCAGAACATGGATAGGAGACTGTGACTGGACAGGGAGCAGAACTGAAATCTCATGGAAAGCTCGTCTCCAGCAATCAACAGCAGCAGTGTTGCAGTGACAAGGTCCCTGGTGGAGCCTGAAGTGGCCAATTGCATTCTGGCTCCTAGTGAAAGAGGAAAATCTGGTCTAAAGGAAGGGGGTGACACAGTGACTGAAGAAAGAGAGACTGGTCTGAGGGGAGGGAGTGATGAGAGAGAGAGAGACTAGTCTGGGAGAGGGGAGTGACATTGACTGGAAAGAGAGCGATTAGTTTGGGAGGAGGGGTGAACGTGACTGAAGACAGAGGGGGTAACAATGATGGGCGAGAGAGACTTGTCTGGGGAAGGGGGTGATCAAGATTGGTCTGGGTGAGGGGATGTGAGTGACGATGAGAGACAGAGAGGCAGACTGGTTTGAGGGAGGGGTGAGTCAGTTGTGAGAGAGTGAGACAGACTGGTCAATGGGGAGGAGGTAAGTGACAAGACAGCGATTGGTTTGATAGGAAGGGATGATAGTCACTGGCTGCAGAGGGGATGAAAGTGACTGTGAGAGAGACTGGTCTGAGGGAAGGGGGTGAATGATTAGTTAGAGAGAGACTGGTCTGGGAGGAGGGGGGTGACTGACTGGAGAGAGAGTGAAAGATTAGTCTGGAGGGAGGGGTGAGAGTGATTGGAGAGATGGACTGGTCTCAGGGAAGGGGGTGATAGTGACTCATGAGTGAGCAGTGCTGGCCTTAGGGTAGGGCAGTTGCCCTGGATACTGTGAGCTAAAGGGTGCCATGGGCAATATCAGCATCACTTATCCTACCAAAGTGTGAAGAGAGACCCATCAGGGCTATGACAGATCCCATCCCACCACTGCCTGAAGAGATGGGGAGGCCTGAGATCCTGCGTGCGTACATGTTTGTGTGAGAGAGAGTGTGTGTTTGTATTTGAGAGAAAGGGGGGCTTATGTGTCATACACACGTACATAATGTATATGTGAGAGAGCTTGTGTGTCTGTGGGGGTGTGTGTGAGAGGGATTGAGAGCTTGTATATGTGAGAGAGGGAGTGTGAGAGAATGAACATGTGAAAGTGTGTGTGAGAGAATAAAGTTTGTGCTTCCCTCAGTCCACAACAATTTCAGGGTGACTAGAAATCAAAAGATCCCAGATATGGAGAAGTTATTTAATCCTTATTATTATTCTTATTATTTTTAATTATTGGGGTTATTTTGAAATATTGTATTGGTGTATTGGGAAATTTATAACATTTTTAAATTGGATGTTCTGTTCATTAGATGTTTTTTTTTTAATATTTATTAGTATGGTTTTACTATTATAAGTCATGATGTCTATTTCTTGATTTTATTTGATGCTTTATGGAGAATGGTAATGTTGCAAAAAAAAACGAAGAGCTCAATGTTTTTCCATCAACTCAAACATACAATCAAAAAGGAAAAAACTCCAAAGACACCTCTCTGTCTCTTAGCAACACTCACAATATTATTTATTTATATGTATATACCGCATCAGCAAGCCTGGCGATGTGCTAACCCACAGTTTTTTTAATATTGAGATTGCAGAGAGATGAGATATTAAAAATTAAAAAACAAAATTATATAAAATATTGAAAAACATCAAAAACCACACTGCACTTCAATTGAATATACATATATTGCAAGGTGACTCTGACCGCAGATGATTAAAAGACCGATGGCTTCCCCTTAAAAAACTGTGGGTTAGCACGTCGCCAGGCTTACTGATGCGGTATATGCATATAAATAAATAATATTGTGAGTGTTGCTAAGAGACAGAGGGGTGTCTTTAGAGTTTTTTCCTTTTTGGTTGAATGGTAATGTTGCACAGCATACAGCATCTGGCTTGCCGCGGTTTACAGTTTAGTTTGTCTGCACATTTCTATTTATACTTTATGGTCTCCTTATTTTATATTTGTCTCCAGCAGTTAACAGGTACCTGTGGGTATATTTTGTGTAATAAATATCATCTGAATAAGATCTTATATCCTTTTTTTTTTTTTTAATTGTTGATGCAATGTTGTCAAATGATTTAAAAGAATAGTTTTGCTGGGTGGCTAGAACTTGCCAGGGCTTTCTTTATTGCATATAGGGCCCTTAGGAGTTTTTCTTGTAATGTCTTATAGCCAGATTGCCAGATAAAGTTAATGTCAGGCCAATGTATGCATAGTCTAGGGGTGTACTCGATTTCTTGGTTATTTTTTGGCTAAATTCTGCTAGTGATGATGTGTGATCCAGGGATATATGATTAATAGAAAATGAAAAAAAGTCTCTTTATTCTGTAGATGCAGCATTTCTGTGTCTAGGGAATATGTATTTCTATATTTCTAAGGCTAGCACTGGAGTGGTGGTGGGGAAATGGAGAGAGTGCTGAAATGAAAGGGAGAGAGAAAGTGTGTCTACCCCTCACTAATCCATGTCAATCTGAGGGTCAGGGGATGTTTGCCCTTTTCCCGCTACTCCATCTGACTTCATTAACCCTTCCCCCTGTATGTCTTCCATACGCTTTGCTCCCAAGGAGCAGAAATCAGTTTGAGGTGTGTGTGCATGTGCCATCAACAATTTTCATCCATGGCGCCATTTGCCCTAGAGCTGGCCCTGTGAGTGAGAATCCCTTGATTGATGCTACCCATCAATGTTCAGGATCCTCGGTCAAAGGCCTGTTTGAAAAAGAATGTTTTTAACATTGACTTGAAGGTTTGTGAGCAGTTCATCAGGCATACCACTTCCAGAAGAGAATTAAAAATAGTAGGAGCAACAATCAAAAAGGCAGACTCCCTGAAGAAATCATGATTTATTCAGTTTTATCAGGTTTTATGTGCAAAAATCCATGTTTTCTGTTCATAAATCCGTTTGCTGCTGCTATGCAAATTTTTGTGTTGGCATGCTTTTTCAAACTCCTGATATATTTGCATACTATTAACCCACTGAATCGGGAGTTAACTAATTTTTCAGTGGATGACTAAAAAAAAAAGTTTAGCTTATATTTTATACTCACATTTTATTACAAAGGCCGTTGAGAGATGATGGAAAAAAGACCAGATTTTAACAATTGCTTACAGTATTGTAAAAAAATGTGCATAAATCAAGTAATGTCAGTATATAAAATAGTCCATTCATTTCAACAGCTACCCATAAAATCACAATGGAGAGTTTTATGGACACCATCAAATCCAAAGTAGACTATACAGGTAATTTATACAATATCCAATTTCGTACTAATCCAGGTTATTTAAAAATTATCTTTTCCAGGTTATAAAAATGCTTTAGAAAATGGAAGTGAACTGAGGTTTGGAAAAGTCAGTTTATTTCTGTCATGTCCTTAAAGAACAGTTTATTTAGTAATTTTATTGGGATTTATTAAGCTACAATCAGCATTTTGTCTTCTGCCTTTTGCAAATATACATTGGTTGCTTCAAAAAATAGATTGCTATAAATCCATGTGCATTCTTGATGAATGCATGGATATTTTGAATATATAAATCTAAGATTGTTTCAAACTGATAATTTTCCAGAGAGTAAATTCTGAACCCTTTAAACACGTACACATAAAATGTTATTTAACAGAATGTTAATGAAATATCCAGTGTGTCTGTGGATGGAGCATGCTTCTCGTTGTGAGCCACAGTTACTGTTCTTGCATCAAGGGGATCTACAGCGTGCCAACATTATGTGCTGTGGCTCTCAGCGGTTATGTGGGAGATCCAACTGCTTGGATGGAACGTTTACATGCCGTGGGCACTTTTCAGACCTCAGCCATTGTTTGGTGTTTAGAGTGGGCCTTTCCGATGCAAATGGCCACATCTCTCATCTGGAGATCTATGTGGAGTTTTTGCTTTGAGATAATACTTTCCTCGGTTTGTTTTTTTTTGTTCTCTGCTGAGGTGCAAACATTGTGTAAGGTGGGGTTAGGTTCTCATGATACAATCTTTGTTAGGTAGGGGGTTGGGATGGTGGGGTTTAATTGGGGAATGGGGAGCAAAGGCAAAGTCCTGGCCCCAAGGATTCTCCCATCAGGACAGACCGCCTGTTTGTGCTCCTGAGGTTTTGGTTAGTATCACTAATGCTGCAGGGGGAAGAGAGATCGAATGGGGGGGTGACAACTGAAGGGACTCCCTGTTTGATCCTCTGTACCGTTGTAGCAATGTGGTGGGGTAGATAGGAATTTGATTTAGTGATGGAGAGGGGGATAGGGGAGAGTAACCAGTGTATCGCTGTTTAGTTAGGTATTAAATTGTGATTTTCTTTAAACAGTGTACCAAAACAGAGATCTCAGAGTAAGCTATCTCATATTAGGTGTCGGTGCTGCTGACTTGCATTTAATGGTACAGATATATATTGACATGTACTAAGGGTCTGTTGCCCACCACGGTTCATTCTCTTATATTATGAGTAAACAGGTTAATTGTATTTCTCTAAATGTTAGAGGGATCTCCTCGCCCATAAAAAAGAAGCGCACAGAAATAATGCTCAAATTCTCTTTCTACAGGAAACGTATTTAACCAGGCAAGAACATGAGAAATTAAAAATAGGATGGGCTGGAGCAGTGTATTCTTCCTCTTCTCACTTCCAGAGTAGAGGACTATGGGGTAGATTTTCAAAGGGGTACGCGCGTACCCCCCGAAAACCTACCCCAAACCCCCCCTGCGCGTGCCGAGCCTATTTTGCATAGGCTCGGCGGCGCGCGCAAGCCCCGGGATGCGCGTAAGTCCCAGGGCTTGCATGGAGGGGCGTGTCGGGGGTGTCTCGAGGTGCGTGCCACGAGTGACGCGGCATTTCGAGGGCGGGCCGCGAGTGACGTGGCGTTTCGGGGGCGGGCCCGGGGGCGTGGTCGAGGCCTCCGGACCAGCCCCCGGGTTGGGTGATGGCGCGCGCAGATTTACGCCTGCTTTCCGTAGGCGTAAATCTGCCAACAAAGGTAGGGGGGGTTTAGATAGGGCTGGAGGGGTGGGTTAGGTAGGGGAAGGTGAGGGGAGGCGGAAGGAAAGTTCCCTCCGAGGCCGCTCCGATTTCGGAGCGGACTCGGAGGGAACAGGCAGCGCGTGCTGGGCACTCTGGTGAGAAAGTTATGGATCACTTAGAGATTGAACATTTGTTTGTAAACAATTACTCTGAATTATATAGAACTGATGGATCTGTGGGCATTGACAGCATTGCAGCATTTCTGAACAATTTAAATTTGCCTCAGTTGAATGACTTGCAAAAAGAAATACCTGTAGCATCTGTTGTAGCATTAGAGGTTCAGGCTGCAGTTAAGGCATTACCAGGGGGGAAATGTTCAGGTCCAGATGGATACCCAATGGAATTTGTTTAAGACACCTGTGGGAGATGACCTTGTCTATTCTCCCTCTCTTTCAAAAAGAGTGGGGGAGATGGGTGGTTATTTGGGTAGTATGGCTTATGCCACTATCTTGCTTATTCACAAAAAGGGCAAGGACATACAAGAATGTTTTTCCTATAGACCTATCTCCAAATTGAATTCCGACATTAAAATATTTGCAAAGATCCTTCAGTTATGCTTGGAAGCAGTGCTCCCGATTTAATTCATGGCAGTCAAACAGGTTTTGTGAAGGGAAGGGTTTCCACCAATAATACTAGAAGGCTATTCAACATTCTGCACGTGACCAATAGGAGGGGTACTGCAGCTCTGGTGTAATCATTAGATGCAGAAAAGTCCTTTGATATGCTGGGGTGGCCTTCATCTTTCAGGTTCTCAGGCATGCTGGGATACCTGAGAGGTTTGCCAATGGGCTTCAACCTATGTATGAGAGGCCTAGAGCCCACCTTTTACTCAAAGGTTCACTGTTCCTATAGACCAGTGAGCCTGACTTCAGTGCCGGGAAAAATAGTGGAAACTATTCTAAAGAATAAAATCACAAAACATTTAGATAGACATGGTTTAATGGGACACGGCCAGCATGGATTTACCCAAGGGAAGTCTTGCCTCACAAATCACCTACATTTTTTGAAGGGGTGAATAAATTGTGGACAAAGGTGAAATGGTAGATGGGTGTGTTTGGATTTTCAGAAGGCACTCAACAAAGTCCCGCATGAGAGGCTTCTAAGAAAACTAAACAGTCATGGGATTGGAGACAATGTCCTTTTGTGGATTGCAAACTGGTTAAAAGACAGAAAACAGAGAAGAGGATTAAATGGTCTGTTTTCACAGTGGAAAAAGGTAAACAGTGGAGTGCCTCAGGGATCTGTACTTGGATTGGTGCTTTTTAACATATTTATAAATGATCTAGAAAGGGTACGATGAGTGAGATGATCAAATTTGCGATGATACAAAATTAAGTAGAGTACTTAAATCTCAAGTGGATTGTGTTAAATTGCAGGAGGACCTTGCAAGACTGGAAGATTGGGCTTCCAAATGGCAGGTGAAATTTAACGTGGACAAGTGCAAAGTGATGCATAGAGGGGAAAATAACCCTTGCTATAGTTATACAGTGTTAGGTTCTATCTTAGGAGTTACCACACAGTTCTTTTAGAACTCTTGGATACATTTTGTTCCCTATCTGTCTATAAAGTAAACCATGAAAAGTCTGAAATATATTCTGTTCATCCTCGGATGGTGATTATTGTAGTTTGTCTGCCTTTCGGATGGTGAGGGATATCTTTTCCTAATTGGGAATCTATGTCCTTAGGGATTATTGCATCTTATTTTCTAGAAATTATAGTGTCCTGCAGGGGAAAATTAAGCAAAATTTGCATAACTGGGGGGACTTGCCATTGATGTGAGCATGTAGAATTAGCCTTTTAAAGATGATTTTTCTGCCTAAGCTTTTATACTTGTTTCAGCATGTTCCGTGTTCCATCCCAGTGCAGGTCTTCTCCAACCTGCATAGCTCAATTGGGAGGTTTATTTGGAATCATAAAATGGCTAGGATTAAATTGTCAGTTGTGGTGAAGTAAGGAGTAGGGGGGAATGGCTCTGCCTAATCTTTGTCTCTATTACTGGGCCGCTAGGCTGGTGTGTATCCATACTTGGATCAGTTGAGACGGAGTTTCTTGGCTTGCATTGGAGAAGGAGCAAGAGGATGTAGATAATATGACAATACTTCCCTTTTTACCTGTTGATTTGGCTCTGAGGTGTAGGGCAGGCAGGAGTAGTCCTCTGTTGGCTCATACATTGTGTGTATGGAGGCAGGGCAATAGATATTTGAGGATAGATGACGAGCAGAACTGGACATTGGAGGAGCCATTATGGTGTTCCACAACCCAGGAAAAGCTGCCACCCTCAAACCTCAGCCTAGGAGGAATTCATGCTGCTGCTGGGTCCCTATCCAGGGAGAGAGATCACAGCTGTTGCCCACTGGGGAAAAGAAGTGATGAGGTAGGGAAAGGGAATGGGCAAAGAGGCCAGAGAGACTGAGAAGGAAGGAAGTGGGGAAGGGATAATATAGAGAAAAAGCATAAAACAGATAAGCAAATCAAAACATGAGAATATAAAAAAGATGAGCAAATTAAGAAAAATAGGAAAAATTAGTGAAAACAGTAAAAAAAAAAAAAAAAAAAAAAAAAGCAAAGAAAAAATTTGGGGATGGAATTTATCTCAGCTCCCAAAAAATTTTGGCTGGCACCTAAGGTTTTTGAAAACTTTTCCAGCCCTTATCATTGTGGTTTGTGTCTGTGTGTGTCACTGTCTGCTTTATTGTGGTCTATGTGTGCGGTCTGCCTGCCTATGTCTCTCTCTGTCTGGGTTTGGTGTGTCAGCCTATATTTGTCTGTATGGTTGTGCTGGTCTGTGTGTCTATTTTCTCTCTGGGAGTGGTATGTCTGGCTAAGGTTTTCTGTTTAGTTGTGGTATGTCTGTCTCTGCCTGTCTGGGTGCTGGGTTTCTGTATGTGTCTGGGTTGTCTTTGTCTCTCTGTGTCTTTCCGGGTACCTATGTCTGTATGTGGGATCTCTGTGTCTGTCTATCTGGGGGTCTTATTCGCTCCCTTTTGGTCTGGGTGTAGGGTGTCTGGGTCTGTCTGGGTATGAGGTATCTGTTTCTCTCTGGATACGGGGTGTCTATCACTCTGTGCCCATGTGTGTGCGAGCTTTCAACAACTTGAAGAGAAACAAAATGGAGGCTTTGAGCCACTGGTTAGCAGTGTGACTGCCTGGTGAATACCCTTTGTGTACACACACATATCCATATACATAGTAACCCATCTTGGAGGAGCCCCAACCAATTGCATAAAAAGAAGGGGGACTGCAGCTCAAAATGTTTGCCTACCCCCTGTAGTAGGCAGCAGTGTATTTAATGCCTTGCCTTCGAGTGATGAATATGTGCATTTAGAAATAAACTGCACTCTGACTGCTGCTTTCTTCTGATTGTAACTGTCTTTTTAGTTTCTGCTTATAGTATCTTCTATAACCAACAATGAGTCCCAACTATCAAAATGAGAATCACTGAAGGAAACCATATTTCGGCATACAGTATACATAATTAATAACCCATAAAATTCCTTCCTATTTTCTCTAGCTGTTATGTTCATATATAGGATGTTTCTTTGTATTGCATGTAGCAAGCCCTACAAAACACCTAAAACTGAAGGTTTGAGTTTGATGCCATTGGTGGCCTGGAATTTTAGTAAAAGCCCCTTTATCTGGTATGCATGGGGTGTACACTGTTTTGGTTAATGAAATATGCCCCTTATCTAAGTGCCTTCTGGTTCCTGGCATTTCCCCTTCCCTTCTGTCTCTTGCAGGCAACAGGAGCAGAAGGAGTGATGATGAAGTAGATAGAGCACTGCAGAGAAAAGCTACTTTCCTCCCTAATCCAGCTCCTCTGATGTCATTCCCCACATGAGGTGCTGCCTGGGCAAGATGCTGGATAGTTGAGTGCCAGATAATGGGGCTTTGATTGTACTGCACGACAGCTCAGCAGAAAATACCATTTTTGGATAGTGGAGTTGTATTTCACCTTTCCCGATACAGTAGATTAACTGTACAAAAAGAAGAGGTTTCTAAAACATACCCATCAGTTTGTTTGCATTCTTAATACCTGGCAGAGATAATTAGGGGAAGAGACTCATTTACATAAACTCTGCTCCCCATCTGCCTCTTTACCACATGCCAGTGTTTAATTATTAAACGAGTCACCAGAAAAACTGTTAAAATAGTTTCTTTGCTAAAATTCTTATGGCAAGTATTGCAAGTTTGTTTTCATATTCTTCAGTTTCACAAAAAGGGCAGAGAATTCCTTCTTTTCTTTTCTTTTTTTCTTGTTGCCTCATGGTACTTTCTTCCCAGCTCATTGCTTGCCAGTTCTGCCGCCAGCTGTGGAGGCCACTTTCTATTGCACTGCAAGTAAGGGCAGTCTGAAATGGGAGTGGCTTTCTTTTGCCACAGAGCAGCAGACCCCCAGATTCTCCTCTTGCTCCAGAGTCGTGTTATCCCTGTTTCCCACTGTCGTCAAACAGGGTCTGTCAACCGCCTCCCACGCAAGCACTGCACCACAGATGCCAAGAAGTGCAGAGTCATGCATCTGGGGTGTGGCAATCCAAAAGAGTTGTTTGTGAAAGGGGAGTGAAAAATTGATGTGCACAGTTCAAGATAGGGATCTTGGGGTGATAGTGTCTGGAGATCTGAAGATGGTGAAGCAATGTGACAAGGCGATAGCTAAAGCCAGAAGAATGCTGGGCTGCATAGAGAGATGGATAACCAGTAAGAACAAGGAGGTGATAGTGCCCTTGTACAGGTCATCGGAGCGGCCTCGCTTGGAGTACTGTGTTCCATTCTGGAGTCCATATCTCAAAAGGGACAAAGTCAAGATGGAGGCAGTCCAGAGAGGAGTGACCAAAATGGTGTGGGTTCGGTATGAGCACACCTATGAGGAGAGGCTGAGGGATCTGAATATATATATCCTGGAAGAGAGGAGGTGCATGTGAGATATGATACAGACCTTCAGATACCTGAAAGATTTTAATGATGCACATTTGACAAACCTTTTCCATTGGGAAGAAATCAGTAGAACTAGGGGTCACAAAATCAAACCTCAGAAGCAACATCAGGATATATTTCTTCATGGAGAAGGTGGTGGATACCTGGAATGCCCTTTCAGAGGAGGTGGTGAAGATGAAAATAGTGAAAGAATTCAAAGAGGCATGGGATAAACACTGTGGATCCCTAAAGGCTAGAGGATTGAAATGAAGAAAATAATTTATGGGGGTAACTTGCTGGTGTGGTGGTTACTACCCTTAACCAATAAGCCTGAAACTTTGATGCAACTCCAACATTGCTCTTTGCTTCAATGGCAAGGCAAAATGGGGATTTGGATTCAAAGAACAACCAACGAGGGCCCTGATTTTTATGTTCTGGGAAATTGTTAAGCATGGGGGTAACCTATACGGCGCAGCAGATACTACCATAAGCTTGCTGGGCAGACTGAATAGACAATTTGGTCCTTTACTGCCTTCATTTCTATGTTTCTATGACTTGTGGCGACAGGTTTACAGAGAGCTCTGACACTGCGGTGCCATCACCATGTCATCTTTCCCGGAGGTTAATTTCAATGTGGACAACGTCTAACTGGAGGGACTGGTCCGGGGCTTCAAGGCCAGGATTCTGAGCCAGGCGGGTTAAGTAAAATTGGTGAAGTGCGAGACCCTGGAGTATTTAAATTTGCACTTGCAGAGCACAGCTTCTTGGCAAATGAAGCTTCTCTACTTGCAGTCTGTCATTGATAATAAACTGAAGGAAAAGATGGTGGTTTTGGCACATGAGAAACCAGTCTTACAAACCATTATCAAACTTTTTGGACTTTATCACGTACAGTTACATAATTGATAATGTAATTCTCATAATTGCCAGAACTCTGCAACAATGCTCTATTTCTGAGCTGGTTCCCAAGTGTCACCCATTTGGAAGCTTTAAATAGATGGAGGCAGTAAACATTGCTCAGATGCCAACAGAGCCAACAGTGCAATCTTAGTGGATGCCCCACTTGCTGCATTTTTCCAGGATTGCATCTCTGAGCAAGATCTTAATAAAATGAATGTTGAAATAATCCAGAATACACTATATAAGGCATACCTAGTATCATTCTACAGGTTCTGCAAGGCACTTGGAGACACCACTGCTGATGTCATGTGTCCAGTTCTTGAGTTTGTGGCAGACAGAGGAACCTTCATTATCACTGTTAACTCCTTTGGGACTGTGGTATCAAAAAAAGACCAAGCCAAATTGTTCCTTCACTGTGGCAAGCTCTATCCTGAGGGTCTGGCCCATGTAGCCTAATAGATGATTATAAGCAAGTTAAAACTGTGGCTGATTACTACCTGGAGTAGAGCTGCTGTTCGAAGGAGCTGACTAATATTGGAGATAAAACACTTGAAGACCTAATCTTTGAACATGTTTGTGTTTGAACTGCTAATGGGTCTCTGCTATATATCTATTAGTTGTTTATATATTTGCTTCTGTTATGTTATATTCCCATGAATATTTCCTCATTGACTGATTTGTATTTTAATTTTTGTTCTAGTTTATAATTTACTGTCTGCTCCGTCCCTCCCAACGCAGCCTTCGGGCGAAACACGGGACCGTGTCAGGGGATGTTAACACAATTAGAGTTAAGTACCTGATTCACTAAGGGTTTTTCCCATAGACATAAAATGGGAGAAAAGCCTTAATGGATCTGGCCTTAAATTGAGACTCTCATATTAAACCTCCACTTTTTTACACTTCAAGGCACTCTTGTGCTTAATCATCCGCGTCTTTAATTTCCTCATGGTGTCCATGTAGATTACTGTATATTGGTAAAACCATAAGGAAATTAAAGACGCGGATGATTGAGCACAAGAGTGCTTTGAAGTGTAAAAAAGTGGAGTTGCCCTTAGTGCAACACTGCCTGGAGGCAGGACATCAGTTTGAGGCGTTGTTGTGCACTGTATTGGAAGTAATGAGCTGGAATGAGAGAGGCGGTGATGTTAATCTACGATTCTTACAAAGTGAGCAACACGATAGATCTTTAAGTATGGTTTATCCTGAAGGGCTGAATAAGGAAGTGGACTGGTCGGTGTTCATGTAGAGATATAGAAGGGGTGTGTCTCATGGAAGATAATTTTAAGTGGATAGGGTGAAAGGTGTGTGAGTTGTGTGATTGGATCATGGAGAATGAAAGTGGTGCTTTAAAAATCTGCATTTCCGGTCTGAATGAGTAAGCGTTAGTCGCCATGCTGGGAGTTGTGAAGTGGAGCCAAAGTGGGCTGATATAAGGTAGGCAGCACTTCAGCAGTTGCTTATAATTTAAAATAAGTGAAAGGATTGTTTAATAATGTGAATAATGGTGCTTTTTTGTTGTTGAGAGATTCTAGTCACCTGAAGCAATCATACACTGATGCTGAAACATTGTCAATGTCTATTAGATGAAAAAATTCAATGGGAAATAGTAAATGATGTGAAAAATTGTGCTCATTGATGATACAGGTTGAAGCCCATTGCGGGCAAGAGCCTGGAGATTGCACAGGAGAGAGCGCACCTTAGTATCTGATACTAATTCCCTGAGAAATAACATAAAAAATTGTTGTGAAGGATTTACCTCATGAGTTGAGTGGTTATTGGTAAAGTAATTTATATGTCCAGCTTTTTCTTAGCTGAAGATTTAATTTATTAATTTTTCAGGACAATTTATTGCATCATGAGCCAGATGGCTACCTGGAGTATTCCAAGGAAAAGATTGATGAATTGGTGCACTGCATTTTAGAATAACAGCACATAAAGTTGTTTAGCAAGGCAAAATAACAATAAGAAAAATAGCAAATAGCGTGCAGTTAAGCTTCTGTTTTCCCATGCCTAGTAAGGAAAGGGTTACTGTAATCCATCCATCAGATATGATTCCACGCCCGCCGCCCCCCCCCCCCCCCAGTCGACAACCAGAGTGCTCATTTCTCCACACTCTGAAATCAGAGTTCATTTTTAAAGCAACCACTCCAGTGTGGTTATAATGCTAATTAGTTCATTGAAATTCTGAAAATTAGCAAACCTAGTATTTTAATTAAGCTTATTATGCTATTAGAAAGTATATCTGCCTGCCTTCATTTTTTTTTGTTGCTTTTATTTTTAATTCATATTAATTAGCTTTTTAGTTATTCCTGTAGTTTCTTTCATAATATTTAATGTTGTGGGCATGAAGTGTTTTAAGTACATGACAATCCAAGCAGAAGCAGGCAATTCCACAAAACAGTCTAAATGAGCAGCGGTGTCCAAATGAACTAATTCAAATCAACGGAAAACATGTATCTGTTAATGAAGAATGCTCATATATACTGCGAATATCTCACTTTTTAAATTAAGATCGAACTTTTGTAATCATGGTTCTACTTTTCATAAGCAGTAATGTGCAATTTGAAGTGATCTATTAAAGTGGATAAGTGCAATTACCGGTATGAAATATGTAACTCATTGGATGCATAAGTATTGACTTTTGATTACTGGCACTTCTAAAAATTTCCTGTGGTGTCACTAACACAACAAATATGTTGGAGGCTGTAGTACAGCAAAGACTTTTGACATCATTTCGATGAAAAGTTCACCTGGACCTAGGCACTTTGTTTTGAAACCTGGTCTACATCGGACTCTGCATGTTCTTACAATGATTGGGTCTTTTGCTATTGGACTTTCCTTGAAGTTGGGAAATATTTGCTGCATTTTATAGATTGTTACTGAAAGTGTATTAATGTTTTGAAATGAGAAGCTTTATTATTATTATTATTATTATTATTATTATTATTACTATTTATAGATATTTTAGATTTACATGGATTTTGGATTTTAATTATTATACTAATTTAGTTTAAATTTCACTTTATTTCTTAGGAAAAATGGGATACTGTCTTTAATGGGTCTTGAGCTTTGATTTTTTAAAAATAATTAATACTTTATTAAGTTTGAGATCAAATAAATGATACAAAATAAAGAATATAAGACAGAAATAACTCAGAATTATTTAGATTAGTATAGTTAAACAAAATATAGCAAACCTAAGTCCACAATCTTATGGAGGAGCTAATCCTAAATTCTAAAATCAAAGAAAACAAACCTCCCCAATAAACTGTCGTTAAGATTTGTTTCAAATAAATGTATGCAGGTGAACTGGATCTAAGAAATTTAGATTTTTGATCTTTGGTTTGAAATGCACATGGTATATATGAGCATCCCGTGATTGACAGACATGTTTTCCGTTCATGGGATTATTTGGCTTGGATATCATTTTTCAATTGGAAGGTTTTTAGTACACTGCATTTTCCTTCTGCATAAACAGCCCGACTGTCAAAACTGTCTGCAGTACACCATTTACTTGTGTATGTGTGCATGGAGATTTATGCTAGCGTTTTATAAACTGTGCATATTTTTACCCCCAAAAAACACCTGTATATTTAATACAGGAACACCCATACATTCTGTAATCATTTTTAATTTTACATTTTTTATTAGAACAAAAGCGGTCAGTACAACATAAGAGCAAAGATACATAACATTTCAGAAAATACAAGTTACAGTAATCCAAACCAATGTCAGTTCAGGTTATAATCAGTGTATCCACATAATGTGACCCCCCTCCCCGGGTATGGACTCCACACTGATGGGTCCATAAAAAAAAAAACGTAAAGTCTCTTCGGGGCTGGAACCACTCCTGGTTAGCTCTGTTACTGTCCCTTTCCCCGGGGTCTGGATTCTTTGTAGATTGGGGGGGGGAGGGGGGAGAAACCCTTTCAAGGCCCAAATGTGACAGGGGTGACTTCACTGGTGTTCCCTGGAAGAGGTACTTTTTTTTTTTTTTTTACCAAAGATGTGGTTACTGGAAGTGCTAGTAACAGTGTAAGAAACCTCAGGTGAGCGTCCAGAATTAATCTTTACTGAAAGTGTTCTTTGAATGATAAATGGCACAATTCATATAAGTTCTTTTTCCGCAGGTGGCTGTTACAGTTCTTTCTCTCCATCTCTATCTGTACAAGGGTCTCGTTATCTTGATCCAGGGTAAGGGAAACACTCAGCATCTAGGGTTTGAATTAAAAGGTTTCCCAAGTGGGTAAGGGTTTCCTTGTTAGGATGGAAAAACCCCTCCAGCTGGCCAAAAAAATCTGTTTCACGGACTATGGACACAGTCGCAAATATGGACACAGTCGCAGACCACTTAAATATGGACACAGTCGCAGACCACTTAACTTGTTGCAAATATGGACACAGTCGCAAATATGGACACAGTCGCAAATATGGACACAGTCGCAGACCACTTAACTTGTGCTCTCCTCAAGAACCCCATTGCCACCTAACTCCCACCAAAAAAGGCTGGCCACGGTCCTCCGCTGAACTGTCCAGGACCAATGAGGATCACTTTACTCCTCATACAGACTATAACTATTATCTTCGCAACTCAGATCTTATCCACCTAGTCCCTTGGACCCGGTCGGATCCAACAACAACCAGCGCACCACCGCAGGGTAAGGGCCTACCCCTCCCCCCCGAGCCGGCACTCAAATGCCCGCAAGGCCCACCTGCTAGCTTGCATCTATTGTACTGTACCATCAGTGCTTAGCCCTGTACCTCGCACGGATTCTCAAACTTGTAATGTATCCACCTGCATACTGAAAATTCTTCACCTGCATTCTGTATTATACTCTGTTTTTATATTATATTATATTCTGTATGATATTCTGTATTATACTTGCACTCCACCTGCATTCTGTATTATACCTACACTCTGCACATGTATTGCATCCACCTGCATCTATTGTATTGTATCCACCTGCATATATTGTATTTTATCCGCCTGCATCCACCTGTTTTCTGCATATGTATTGTATCCACATGATAACTTAAATGACATTACAGTCACGCTATTTACCTCAAAGGACAGATACACCGCCAGCAACCGGTCAGACAACTCCATTCACAACTACGGAGGACAGAGCAATCCTCCAGCCGAACCAACAAACTTACAAACACTCTCAACAATCTTCCCAACCTCTCTTCAATCAGACAGACACCTTCTTTCAACCATTCTTCGCAGACTAAACCACCTCCAGAATTCCACGCATCATGCACATTTACAACATCCCAATCATCCACAACCAAAGGAGAATACCTTCAACTACCGTATTTTTCGCTCCATAAGACGCACTTTTTTTCCCCCAAAGGTGGGGGGAAAATGTATGTGCGTCTTATGGAGCGAATATAAAAAAAAAACCAAACAAAAATCTAACAAACACCCCCCCGACTCCCCCAAGACCTGCCGACTTAATTTCCTACAACCCCCCCCCCCCAAGACCTGACAAATTAATTTCCTGCAACCCCCCACCCTCCTGAACCCCCCAAGACCTGCCAAACGTCCCTGGTGGTCCAGCGGGGGTCCGGGAATGATCTCCTGGGTGTGGGCCGTCGGCTGCCAGTAAACAAAATGGCGCCGACGGCCCTATGCCCTCACTATGTCTCTGAGACCGACCGCTGCTATTGGTCGGTCTCAGTGACATAGTGAGGGCATAGGGCCGTCGGCGCTATTTTATTTACTGGCAGCCGACGGCCCTATGCCCTCACTATGTCACTGAGACCGATCGCTGCTATTGGTCGGTCTCAGTGACATAGTGAGGGCATAGGGCCGTCGGCTGCCAGTAAACAAAATGGCGCTGACGGCCCTATGCCCTCACTATGTCACTGAGACCGACCAATAGCAGCGGTCGGTCTCACTGACATAGTGAGGGCATAGGGCCGTCGGCGCCATTTTGTTTACTGGCAGCCGACGGCTCACGCCCAGGAGATCGTTCCTGGACCCCCGCTGGACCACCAGGGACGTTTGGCAGGTCTTGGGGGGGTCAGGAGGGTGGGGGGTTGCAGGAAATTAATTCGGCAGGTCTTGGGGGGGTCAGGGGGGTGGAGGTTGTTAATTTAAAGGGTTGGGATGGGGGGGGGGGGGGGTTTGGGGGTTCCCACAGAAAGAAAAATTTTCTGATCTGGGGAGTGGACCGAAATGGCCCTCCCCAGACCCGAAAACAAAATGGGGAGAAAAAAAAAAACTATGCACTCCCCTAATTTGCTCCATAAGACGCCCAGACGCAGAGCCGGTTTAGCACAATTTTTTTTTTTTTTAAATTTTCCCCCTCTGAATCCTAGGTGCGTCTTATGGTCAGGTGCGTCTTATGGAGCGAAAAATACGGTAATTCCACTAACGTCATACAAAAAAGAATTATCCCTATCATGACATCTCCATTGAACCAACTTCTAGGCCTCACGCTTCTATCAGTCACCCTCTTCAATGCGCAATCCTTAACTAAGAAGACACATATCCTCAATGATTACCTTTTGGATTCCAACCCAGACATCTGTGCCATCACAGAAACCTGGTTAAAAAACTCGGACATAGCCTTAACCAACAACTACCCATCCAGACGTATGACATTTTCACCTTCCATAGACACAAAAAAAGAGGAGGTGGACTCCTCCTAGCCTCCAAGAAAGAACTCAGACTGACCGCACTCTCAATCAAGACAAAGTCCAAATTGGAAATGGGTCTAGTCAAGTCAAAACATCTACAAATACTCTTAGTCTACGCTCCCCCGGGAGTTCTAGAAACGGACCCGTCACCCCTCATAGAATCCATCGTGAAACATATTAACTCAGACCTTCCAACAATGATCATGGGGGATTTCAACCTCCATACAAACGCAACACCTCTTTCTGCAAACTGCGAAGCCCTCCTCACCACCCTCAGCGCTATGGGATTTACTCAGACCATCAACAGCCCCACACATAAAGCTGGACACACTTTGGATCAAATATTCATCAACTCCAATTTCACATGCACTATAGAACCTTCTTGTACCCCGATCCCTTGGTCAGATCATTTCCTGATAGAATCTTCCTTCTCCACACACAAACAGACACACACCGCCCCACTCCTTTCCACCATTCAATTTAGGAAAGCATGTCCATCGGATACTCTCAGCGATCAGCTCTCCAAAGAACTTTCTAACTTAGACCTAGCTAACCCCGACTCAGCCCTATCCTCCTGGCAAAAGATTACAGAAGCGGTCGCAAACAAATGGTGCCCTTTAGTCTCCAAATCAATCAACCCAACAAAAAAGGGAAATCAACCCTGGTTCAGCGCTGAACTTAAACAAATGAAACAGACCTTACGCCATAAGGAAAACAGATGGCGAAAAACCCCTAACACTTCTACCCTTTCTACATACAAGGGATTCTTACATCACTACAGGACCGCCATTCTACAGAAAAAAAAGGAATACTATGCAAACAAAATACACCATTTCCAATATGATGCCCAGGCACTATTCGCCTACGTGACACAAATCACCAAATCTACCCCCCCCCCCCCCCACCTATTCCAGACGAACAAGCTCTTTCCAAGGCTAATGAGCTCGCTACATTCTTCCAACAGAAGATCTTAAATACACTCGCCCTCCGCCTTCAAATACTACACCTCCCAAGCCAGGTGAGAATCTCCAGTCTCTTACTAGACCCAAATTTGACAGTTTCGAGTCAATCTCCACTAAAGAGATTGAATCCCTTTTAAAAAGTCAGAAACCATCAAGCCATCCGGCTGATAACATCCCATCGAGACTCCTGCTTCTCATCCCAAATGTGATCTCAGGACCTCTGACCGGCATCATAAACATCCTTCTAACGCAAGGAAGCTACCCAGACAGTCTAAAAACCGCCTCACTCAAGCCCCTCCTCAAGAAACACAACTTAGATCCTAATGTACCAGCTAATTTCAGACCCATCTCTAACCTCCCATTTGTTGCCAAACTAACGGAGAAACTGGTAAACACCCAGCTTTCTGAATATCTTGAAGACCACAAGATCCTATTCCCATCGCAATATGGGTTCCGTAAATCACGCAACACGAAACCCTTCTCATTTCACTTACTGACCATATTATCATGGGGTTGGACAAAGGACACTCCTTTCTGTTGGTCCTGTTAGACATCTCGGCGGCATTTGACACCGTCAACCATACCATCCTGCTGGATCGCCTAACAGACATCGGCATCTCCGGATCTGCCCATAACTGGTTCAAGTCCTTCCTCAGCAATAGGACTTTCAAAGTCAAAATCAACAATAAAGAGTCACCCCTAACTAAATCAACTCTTGGCGTACCTCAGGGTTCCTCCTTATCTCCTACCCTCTTTAATATTTACCTCCTCCCCCTCTGCCAATTGTTAACAGACCTCAACCTAATTCACTATTTGTACGCAGACGACGTGCAGATTCTAATATCGATAACAGAATCAATCTCAAAAGCGCTCACCCATTGGAACAACTGCCTTCTATCCATCACTAATCTACTCAACTAGCTAGCGTTTTATAAACTGTGCATATTTTTACCCCCAAAAAACACCTGGTTCTTAATGCCTCCAAGACAGAGCTGCTCCACATATCCTCAAACGAAATCAATATCTCCCCACCATCTCCACACATCTCTCACATTACTTGCAAGCAGGTTAGAGACCTTGGGGTAATACTAGACAATCGTCTAAACCTTAAGAAAATGGTCAACACAACCTCCAAAGACTGTTTCTTCAGATTACAGATTCTAAAATGACTTAAACCACTCTTATTCTTCCACGACTTCAGGACAATCCTCCAAGCGCTACTGTTCGCCAAAATAGACTACTGCAGTGCCCTTTTCCTAGGCCTTCCCAAATCCACTACCAAACCACTGCAGATGTTACAAAATGCGGCTGCGAGATTGCTGACCAGTACCAGCCGCAGCGAACACATCTCTCCCATCCTCAGGAACCTACACTGGTTACCAGTTAATTTCAGAATTCTATACAAATCAATCACCGTAATTCATAAAACTATCCATCATCATCTTCAACTCGACCTGGAAATCCCATTCAAACTCCACTCCTCTAACAGACCAACTAGAGATACTCTCAAAGGCACCCTGAAATTTCCCCCTACTAAAGCTTCACGCCTCTCGATGACCAAAGACAGAGCTTTTTCGATAGCTGGCCCATCTATCTGGAATAGCATCCCTTCAAGTCTCAGAGTGGAGCCTTGCCTGTTAACTTTTAGAAAAAGACTTAAAACCTGGCTCTTTCACCAAGCCTTCACCGACCCACCAGACAATCACTAGTTGTCCTTCACGCTTACCCGTTATGATGATTATACTCACGAATGGACTCTGACTCTCCCAGGTTAAAGCACCATTAAGCTTTAACCCGTACGCCCTATGGCATCACTTCATATTTATTTCCTGCCTTATCTTCTTTCCAGCTTGTTGCAAGCTTCCAAGTTCTCTTCCCTGTTGATTGTAACTTTGACTCATTCCTACTTACTGTTTATCTTTCGTTTACTTGAATAGTTACCCCAGTTTTTTATTCTTGTTAATTGTAAACTGATCCGATATGGTTATTTACTATGAAGGTCGGTATATAAAACTGTTAAATAAATAAATAAATAAATAAATATCTCTCTTCCAGGGATGAAAACTGCAAGTGGGGGTCCTCAGATGTAACTCAGTTTATTACTCTCAGTTCTCCTTAGTCCTCCTCGATTTCACTTGCTTTGCTTCCTTCTTGAATCCCAAGTTGGAAAAAGATCTCCTGGAGCCCACAGCTCTTAATGTTCCACTGACAGAGCAGGAAGACAGGGCAGCAAAACTCTTCCTTCCAGATTTTCTGACCTAAACGTCTCTTTTCCCACAACTTAGTTCAAAACACAAGAAGACACTGCAGCAGGTCACCCCCCATTCCTCTGCTGCCTTGGAAAGTCACAGTGGGGGGGGGGGCAGGTCTTCCCTATCCTGGGCCCTCGTGCCCTCACCCCAAGCAACACCCAGGAGTCTCACAGTCGCCTTGCAAAGAAAAATCTTCAAAACCCAGAAAACCAACCCAAGAGCAAACCATCCAGCCCAGGGAGTGGACTGAAAAGGATGTTCCCTGACCTTGTCCACAATCTACAGGCAGATGGTGCCTGAGTCAAAGGAGAAGTACAAAAATCAACGAAGGCAAAGCTCCAACACCTCCTCTAACTTACAAAAAGCAAATTGCACTGCCCCAGAGCTCTCAGGGGAAAGCTGCTTTTATTTTTTCCCATGGGGATGGCCATCCCAGGACCCTCAGAGGGGAGGGGAGGGGCTGCATTTGAATGATAACCTCCCCTTTCTCTAACCTATACTGCTCTATCCTTAGACAGTGCAGTTACTAAGAGCAAGGGGTCATTAGATAACATAATAGAAGAAATCCTCTGGAATAATAAACAGGAAAAAAGAGAGTATGTGGCTCACTAAGAGAGCCCCACAACTACAATCTGCCGAGTCAGAAAAAAAGCAATTACATACTAAGCATACCCAGTTCGAAAGATGAAGGAGAAACAGGAACATCATGCTAGCCAGGAGTTATCTCATCCCCAGCATCTTGCCCCTCCCTTTCTCCCCCATCGTATCCATAAAAGGTTTACAGATTTTTACAATGTCCTCATACGAATCTTTAACTTGCTAAGTCAAACACTCCATGGCATAACTAGGCCATACATTCTGGAATCCCAATGATAATGTAGGCTTAGAAGGGGGGTGGGGAATCCACTGTAACGCAACAAGGTTCCACGCAGCTACTACCATGCGAATCACCAGAGAAGGGCGTTTAGCAGCCCTAACAGTGAATTTCTTAAAATTATAACCTAGCAGTATTCATCTCGAACCATTTTTTTTTCACTAAGTGGTTCTATGTTGCATGAGTAATAATTGTTGCAATGTGCACATGATAATCCAGAATTAAATGCGGAGACAGGCATATTTTTAAATTACGCTCATACTCTGCTTCTTAAAATACTTGTGTGCATGCTTGGAAACACCAGCTCCACCTAGACCCTCTAGCACTTCACCCTGAAACCCCCCCCCCCCCCCCAACAGTTCACCCCAGACCTCCCAGCCAAAAACTGCAGACAAAAGACAAGTCTGAGTTCAAGAGCACGAGTCAGTCGGCAGGTGTAAAAGGGTTCAGACAAGTTTGGTAACGTAGGTTGAATACTGCTTGCAAAATAGCAACTTGCGGGTGGGCTTCTGATCCCTGCCCTGGAATGCTCTTAAACGGTCCCTTTTTTTTCTCTGTTTACAATTACGCATAGTATTGCAAGTACGCACATATTCTCGAGGTTTATAAAATAGCGTAAATGCGTGTATATGCTACATACACATTTAAATGCTAATTTCCCCCCGCATAAACTCTTTGAAAATTGCCTCCAGTAAATTTAACCTTCTCTAGGAATTAGGTATTTACTTTGGATTCCAGCGTTTTTGTCATGTATGTTCACAAACCTTAGGCACCACCTAAAAATAGTCTATCTCATAATATTTCAGTTTTAGAAATTACTGAACAAATAATCCTTTTGAAATTAACGCAATTCCTTGTAGTCTGCTTTAGCAAATATCAGGTTCTCTTAAATATAAAGTTGTGTGTCCTTTTATCATATATTGTAGCATCTGATCAACCATTATTCAGGGCTAATTCTGCTGTGTTTGTAACCCCACCCTGGTGTACAACCTTAGCATGGGTGAGGCCATAAACGAATTTGTAACTCTTTGGGGCAGGTTCGTTCCACTGGGGGAAGAGAGGAGTCCTCTTGGGTCCCAGTGCGGGGTGGCTAACTCTCCTTTCCTGACTTCCCTGAATGATGTGATGATTAATGATCCTGTGCGTTTTGAAAATGCCAAAGAAATCACTGGAGCCAATTTGTTAGAGTCCAAATAAATCTTTACTGATGCAAATGGTTGTACAATGGCACAAAACTGATCCACAGCACCACTGAATATTTTCTATAAAGAATTGTCCTCAGTCTGTGCAGGAATATCTGTGGGCCAGCGCCAGGGAACTGCTGCTATCTAGGGCTTGGAAAAGTAGTGCAAAGTGTCCCTCTGGATCGCTCTTCCAACTGGCTTAAATACATGATTACTGCCTCTGCACAGAGAGATAAGCTCTCTCTTGCCCAGGGTTGACTGAAGCACCAGATGGGTGGCTTCACTGATGTTAGGCTTGGCCTTTCACTCACAGTTAGTTGAATTTTCACATTGTTTTAGATGCAGATCTTTTCCTTTGGCTGATGGGAGTGATCCCTAAAGCAGGGCTCTCTGTGCTTCAGGCAGAAAGGACGGGCAATCAAAACCTCTTAATTTCTCCAAAAACCGAAATTACCACCGGAGTGTCTCCTTACAGCGAGTCACCACTACTTCAAGGGTGGTTCTTCCCTAACCTTGCACAGCCCCAGACCCCAGGGTTCCCCATTCCCTGGGCTCAGGTGGTGTACAGGCTCCAGTAAGGCTCCTACCAATCATAAAGGCTAAGTCTAAAAAATGTATCCAGACAGAACAATCCAAACCAGCCAGGTTATGGACTAGAACAGAAAGACCCTCCGCATAACTTAACTTCTGCTATAGATGATATGTAAGTTATAAAACAAAATAATCTAGGCAAATCAGCAGGGTTTTAAAGGTCAGTACTAACGGGGGGGGGGGGGGGGGGGAGTTCTATCCCTTAACTGGGTGAACTGGGAATGAACTGAGAAAAGTAGCAATGGTATTGGCGTGTGTGCCTTTTAACCCCCCCCCCCCCCTTATGCGGTAGAAGCGGCATTTACACGCACAGGTGCACGTCTACTTAAAATTGCATGCACATGTACACTCACGCGCCGCGTTGAAAGTTGCTGTCCCTGCTTTTTAGCTCAGGGAATTTGTGACTATGTCAATTTGCTCTTTAGCTTTTATGTGGCTAATGAATAAACACCCATTTATTTCGTGGTGTTTTGTAAAATGATTGGAATATTTCTTTTGATGAGTCAGGTATTAATTGCAGAGGTGCCTGTTTTTTGATAAAATAAGTGATGTAACCGGGTGGTCTCTCATTCCTCCATTGCTCTATCTAATGTCTTTCTTTTCCCTCTTTTTGCCTTCCATTGCCCCTGCTTCTCTCTTCCACCCACTTTCTGTCTTCCATATTCACAATCTTCCACCACACCTCAAAGAAAGCAGTGGGTTGGTCAATCATGTGGTCACAGGTCCTCCACCACGCTCCCTCCACCTGGCACATACACTTCCTATTAAAATAGAACTTAATATAGTAAATGATGGCTGAAAAAAGACTTAAGGCGCAGGCCCGCCCACCTCTTCACCCCCGTGAAAAAGGGGCGTGGACGAAGGGGGCGGGCCTGCAATAGGCTGCAGCCGTTCACACTAGGGCAGTGCAATTTCGCCGGCCGCACTGCGGCCGGCTGCAGCCTTGCACAACAAATAGCGACACCGTAAAAGGTGTAGCTATTCGCTATGCTATTGCCGGTGATAATGATCCTCACATTATTGCCGGCAGCGGTGCCGCAGTCGACTCCTCCCCTTCCCGCCCTGAGTCCTCCCCTCCAGGTAATTTAAATCCTATCGCAAGCAATAAACCTTTAGTAAATAACCCCCTTAGTTTGTAAATCTTCTGGGACTTGCCAAGTGTACCTGAATTTGTAACTCACTTTCAGGCCGATGCAATACAATGCACTGGCCGCAGCTCATGGCTCAAAGCGTGATTGGACGCGTGTCCATAACCCCCGATGCAAAATGGCGGTTAGCACGTCCAAAATGCAAGTCCAATCACGCACATAGGTAATAACGCTCATTGCATGTAAATGCATTTGGATGAGGCTATTATCTATTCCCCCCGATGCCAACAAAAAATGTG
Source organism: Rhinatrema bivittatum (assembly GCF_901001135.1). Taxonomy (NCBI): domain Eukaryota; kingdom Metazoa; phylum Chordata; class Amphibia; order Gymnophiona; family Rhinatrematidae; genus Rhinatrema; species Rhinatrema bivittatum. The sequence goes on from NC_042617.1 coordinate 173,615,283, forward strand.
CGCCTGACATGTACATTTTTACTTGCCCAAAAAGTGTACAGAAAAGCAGAAAATACTGCTTTTCTGTACTTCTTCCAGCTTAAAATTGTGACGATATTAAGTCGGAGGAATAAATAATTTGAAATGTTTCCAAAAGAAATTTTAAAAAATAAATAAAAGGGGTGCTCAATTAACGAGAGTCCATTTTCCTACTTTGGATGAGTCAATCAGAGTGGGATAGATGGTAGAGGAAAATGGAGCGGAGATATTAAATAGTTTCTAATGGTATGGTGATTTAAGGTATCTTCAAATAATAATGTTCTTGGGGCGGTGTCTTCAGGTGGTGTCTTCGTTCAGGAGGAGACTTCGTATTGGTGTCAGTAAAATCAGGTGGTGATCTTAAGTTGAGATTTCATGTGGTGTGGTGTCCTGTCCTTAGGTGGTTTAATCAGGATTTGATCTCAGGTGGAGATTGTGGTTTTGCTGGATTGGGAGTAAGTCAAAACGCACAGTCTACTCTACCCTCTAAAGTAACTTGGGATGTGGGGTAGTGGCTCTTTCTTCTTTTCCTTCTTTCTTCAGTAGGTCAGTTGTTTCCAGTCTCTTCTCACCTCACCTTGGCAGTTCAATTGCTATCTCCTCACTCTTCTCATTATGTAGCTCAGTAGCTCTCCCCTTCCTCTTCTCACTTCAGCAGATCAATTGCTTTTTCCCCTCTTTTTCTCACATCATCACAGTAGCTCAGTTGCTCTCTCCTCCCTCTTCTCACCTTTAATCTCCTCCTCCTTCTCACCTCTTCGCTCCTCCCTCTTCTTGCTTCTTCTTACCTTCTCCTCCTCCTTACTTCTTCTCTTCTCCCTCTGGTCTAGTTATAGTTTCAGTAAGGTCTCTGGCACCATTCCACAGAGAAGACTGGGTTTAAAACTAGCAAGCCTGCCCGATTGTTGCTGGGGCCACGGGAGCCTGGGGAGTTCCTAGCAGCCAGAGAGAGCCCAGAAGTGCTGCAATGAGTTTTTGTTTTTTTTCAAAATAGATAAATGCAGCTCAGTTGGGCTGGTGCCACACTGCAGCAACAGCACTGGGAATGCTGCCTCTGCCAGCTTAAGCCAGTTGACAATGTCAGGGCTGGAATCAAAGCCCTGGCATGATTACAGTGCAATTGAGTGGTAAGATCCCATGTTGATTTGAGCGGGAAGAAAAATTGCACTGCATAAATTTTATAATGTATCCCCCAGATAAGAAGATAAATAGCAAAGGGGGGAGTAAGGTAAAATGCTAAACAATGCAGAAGAAAGGTCTGAGCCCTGAGCAATACCGGTCACAATAGTAAACCATGCGGGTATTTCTTTGTTTACACACACCTTGTTGGGTACGCTGAGAGACACAGGACCTGAACCAGGCCATAACAAGAGAATTAGCTTAGTTTTTGATGGGATTCTATGCAATATAGAACTTGCACGGTATTCCCTGATGCAAAATTTGTCACTGTAGGTCAGTGGGCGGGCGATGAAGGGAGGAGAGAGTCGTCACATCAGCCATCTGTAGATGGAGGAAGGCAGGGCCAATATTCAGCATCAGCCTACACAGGCTGAAAGGACGTTGCAGCAGCAGTGACAGTATTGGCCCACATAAACCTAAAGAAGAAAGTGGTAATAGCAGCATTAGCTATACGGGCTGGAAGGAGGTGGTGGCAATGTCACCGTTGGCTTGCATGACAGCTTCAGTGCACATTGACAGAAAGGATTCTTGGCAAATTTAGCTGGGGACAAAAAGAGTAGTTGAACTTAGAGGAAGGACGAGAGGATAGAAGGATGAGCCTTGGTGAGGGGAGAAAGGTAAAGGAGTTAGGTCAGAGGATGGCGGAAGAGAGCAGAGAGGAAAGACCTAGGTGGACTGGTGGGAGAGAGCATGGATGGATTAGGGGTGGGAAGGGGAGAGAAAAAGCAGAGTCATGTCTGCAGGGGTGAGGTTGGGGAGGAAAAAAGCATGGATGGACTGCAAGGGGGTTGGAGGCCTCATGCTAGGGGAGTAGGAGAGAGTGTGAAAGGGAAAGCCTTCTGATGTACTCTTATAACGTACTCTTGGGAGATTGCACAAATATTAAGAGATCTGCATCTTTAAGTAGTAATTTTTTTGTATTGTATTTTAAATGAATTACTCACAGTGATTATTATTGTGTTATTTTGACAGATATAAAGGGGCGGATTTTAAAAGCCCTGCTCGCGTAAATCCGCCCGGATTTACGCGAGCAGGGCCTTGTGCGCCGGCGCGCCTATTTTCCATAGGCCTGCCGGTGCGCGCAGAGCCCCGGGATTCACGTAAGTCCCGGGGTTTTTTGTCGGGGGCGTGTCGGGGGCGGGGCCGATCGCGGCGTTTGGGGGTGGGACGCAGCGTTCCGGGTTGCGTCTCGGCGCGCCAGCGGTCCGCTGGCGCACGTGGATTTACGCCTCCCTCTGGGGGGCGTAAATCCGTCGACAAAGGTAGGGGGGGGGTTTAGATAGGGCCGGGGGGGTGGGTTAGGTAGAGGAAGGGAGGGGAAGGTGAGGGGAGGGCGAAAGAGAGTTCCCTCCGAGGCCGCTCCGATTTCGGAGCGGCCTCGGAGGGAATGGAGGCAGGCTGCGCGGCTCGGCGCGCGCCAGCTGCCCAAAATCGGCAGCCTTGCACGCGCTGATCCTGGATTTTAGCAGATACGCGTGGCTACGCACGTATCTACTAAAATCCAGCGTACTTTTGTTTGCAACTGGTGCGCCAACAAAAGTACGCAAACGCGCATTTTTTTAAAATCTACTCCAAAGTGAGCAACGTTTTGCAGATTTTAAAATATTGTATGCAGAATTTTTTTTTTTTTGCACAGAATTCCCCTCAGGAGTAGGCTCTAAATTTGAGAGATTAAAATAGTACTCAACATACCCTGGCATATGCATTAGATTTGTCATCATGCTTTACCTCTTTGGTGATCTTTTCTTCCACCTGAACTTTCACAGTCCTGATTTATTTCTTCATTTCCTTCAGCTTTACCAGATATTCTTCCCTGTATTTCTCTTTTTGAGTTCCTTTGTACTTTTTGAATGTTGATCATTTTTTCTTTATTTTCTCAGCCACTACCTTGAAGAACAATATTGGTTTCCTTTTTCTCTTACTTTTATTTATTTTTTTTTGCATAAAAGTTTGTTGCCCTTGTTATAGCTTCTTTTAGTTTGGTCTACTGTTGTTCCACTTCATCCATCTCTTCCCAGCCTTCTAGCTCCTCCTTGAAGTGCATTGCCATTTAACCAAAATAGTTTTTTTAAATCCAGAACCTTGATCTTTATGTGACTTCCCTGCTCCTTGACTGTTATATCAAACTATACCATCTGATGATCACTGGTGCCCAGGTGGACACCTACCTGGATATTTGGGATATTGTCTCCATTTATGAATACCAGATCCAGTATCACTCATTCCCTCATAGGATCCATCACCATTTGTCTGAGCATAGCCCCTTGAAGAGCATTCAGAATCTCTACTTCTTGCAAATCCATGCAGCAGGGATACTCAAATTCACATCCAGCAGATTCAAATCGCCAAAGGTCACACTTCTCTCTTCCTTCCCACCTTTTAGATGTCTTCAGCTAGATCTCTGTCCAGTTCTTGTGTCTGATTGGGAGGCCTGTAGACCACACCAGTGTAAATAGAAGTGTCATTTTTTTTTAAGGCTGCCCTCGGTGCTTCTTCCTTACCCTGTGCCTTCTGGATTTCAGTTGCTTGGAAATTATTTTTCACATAAAGAGCTACTCCCTCTTTTCTGTCTTGTCTATCCTTTCTGAACAAGTGATTGCCTGGTATGGTAGAGATGTGAATCGTGTCCTCGATCGTCTTAACGATCGATTTCGGCTGGGAGGGGGAGGGAATCATATTGTTGCCGTTTGGGTTTTAAAAATATCGTGAAAAATCGTTAAAATCGTGAGCCAACCCCCTAAAACCCACCCTCGACCCTTTAAATTAAATCCCCCACCCTCCCGAACCCCCCCCCAAATGCTTTAAATTACCTGGTGGTCCAGAACGGCGGCGGTCCGGAACGGCCCCCTCAATTGAATCCTTTTGTCTTCAGCCGGCGCCATTTTGCAAAATGGCCGCCGCAAAATGGCAGCGGCCATAGACAAAAATGATTCGACGCAGGAGGTCGTTCCGGACCCCCGCTGGACTTTTGGCAAGTCTTGTGGGGGTCAGGAGGCCCTCCCAAGCTGGCCAAAAGTTTCTGGGAGTCCAGCGGGGTTCAGGAAGCGATTTCTTGCCGCGAATCGTTTTCCGTACGGAAAATGGCGCCGGCAGGAGATCGACTGCAGGAGGTCGTTTTCACAATGGGCTAGACAGGAAAAGTAAATCCAGTCTTTGTTCCCAAGAGCAGATTCACCAAGTAAAGTTCCTTTTAAAATACTAGAGCTGACCTTATACATTTCTTATTTCAAAAACAGATTCTAAGGCAAAGATATAACCAACAGCTAAAGGAAAAACTAGAATAATTGCAATTGGTAAAGAAATTATTAGATTCAGATTTAATAACCAAGCAATATATAACAGCATTTAAAAGGTAAGATAAAACAAGGCTACATCTTATTCTAAACAAAGTAGCACAGAGAGTTATTAATAAATGCAAATAAGATCAACTGGAGAGTTTTTGATCTATAAGCAAAGTTCACTGTTAAACAATATAGTTTGGATAGCCCAGGTTATAATTAGTGGGTACGCTGGTAAACTATTAAAGAATTTAACAGCAGAAAATATTTCTAAAGTATACACTAAAATTGAGAGGTAAAATACAGGGTGGCCCATGGAAAAGTAGCCTGCCTCCCAGCACTGGTACTGGAGGTGGGCTACTTTTCCATGGGCCAACCTGTATATAAATATATTTAGAAAATGCACTTAGCAGTTGGAGTTCTAGATTTACTTGTATCAGGTTACACACTCAAAATGTCATCCAGGCCAGCAGGAAGAAAAACCAGCCTAAACCTGGAGGTTTCATTCTGACAGCGCGCACCAATGCAGCTGGCACCTTTATGCAGTCCTTCGTGTGTTTCTGGGAAGCTGAGCTAGTACAGGAGACTGAAATTGATAGTGTAAAGTACTAACAGTATAAGATGCAAGCTATCAATCAACCTGCAATCCTTGCACTCTAAATTTTGGAATTGTAGACTGGCCTGATGAAGACCTCAAGCGGTTAGATAGACGAACAAGAAAACTTCTCCATTCTCACTATGTAATCTACAAGAACCAGTGAATGCTGAGATTGTATATTCCAAGAGTAGAAGGCATTATGGGCTTCTATAAAAAAAAAAAACAACCCCAAAAAACAACTCATATATATATATATATATATATATATATATATATATATATATATATATATATATGAATGAACTCGATATTCAAAATAGACTTAGCCGGATAAATTTGACTTATCCAGCTAAGTGACACCACTGAATATCCAGCTACGGTCATTGGTCGCTGCTTAGTAGGGTAAGTCACTCAGTGGCGGGGAATGGGTGGATAGAGGAAAAATTGTTAACTGAATAAGTTATCCAGCTAACTCCAATATTCAGAGCTAGCTGGATAACTTTTCTGGCCTACTTTGGTAGTACTTTACACTTTTCCTAAAGTTAGCCAGATAAACTTACATGACTAACTTTAGGGTATCTGCATATAATTAGCAGTGCATCTGCACTGCCGAATTTATAAAATGAGCGTTAGCAAGATAGGTTTATCCAGCCAACTAGCAGATCCACACAGTGGCTGAATATGAACCCAATATATGTTTTGATTTAATTACTTGTCGTTTACAAATTTGAGCTTAAGGCAAGTTACAATTCAAGTACTGTAATTATTTCCTTTCTCAAGAGAATTTACAATCTAAGTCATACCTGTATTATTCATATAGAGCTGCTGTTATAATTTCCAAGTATATCTAATAGCATCAACAGATACAAACACTCAAAGAGTGCTGAAGTATGAAGTAAACAGCTAAAATCAGTCTCATCCTTAAACTTGGACAGTCATTTCGATGAGTAGAAGGAATGAGTGAGAATATACCATTGCACTTGGGAAAAGAGGCAACAGAATTTGCAAAACAAGAAGAAAACTCTCTTTAAAAAATCAGCCAGCAAACGAGGAAAAACCATTAGTTAATGCACAGCAGGAAATAGAGAGAGCTACTCTTGCAACCACAATAGATCAAGGCTTGACACAAGACTGGGTTAAGGAAAGGTGAATTTAAATCTAAAGATGAGAGATTAATAATTGCAGCAAAGGACAGTGGACCGTGGTCACAGTTCACAGTCAGCATAGAAAAAGTGGTAGAACAGACAGATAGTTGCAGTATGTGAAACAGAACTGGACAAAAGTATACATCATGTCACTGGGCATAATGTGCTGATGCCTGTATACACAAAGGTATAAAAAGGTGGTATGATTCATCCACTGGAAATTGTATAAACACTGTATCACCAATGTACCAGAAAAGCACTGGAATCACAACCCTGAGAGAATTGTAGAGAATGAATACGTTGTGATCACCTAAGATATTATATTCCCGCCAATAAAATGCTAGAAAATCAGATATTGTGGTAAAGGAGAAAACCACAAGAACATTGCTAAAAGAAGTGTCAGTACCAAGTGACTATTCTGTACAGTATATGGAAAAAGAAGATCCTCCAATATCAAAAGATGTAATCTGAGACCAAGAAAATGTGACAGGAAGACTCAGAAATAGTCCCAGTTGTATTGGGTGCCACCAGTCTGAATAAAAGGAACTTCCAGACGCACCTTGATATGCTGTCCTTGCATAAGAGATTTTATGAACTCCAGAAGGAAGCTCTTTATGGCACAATCCAACTATTGAGGCAATCCCAAGCAGTAAATCAGAGTCCATTAGGAGACATTACCCCATAACCTCCATATGGACACTCCTACCTCTACCACTCGGGTCTCCCCCATATACTCATATCCCCCCCTCCCCCCATGAATCCTACCTATATCTTCTTCATACACCCATACCTTCCATTCCTTCCAAACACACTCCCTCTATAAACCTCTCACATTAGGAGTAACCTAGTGGCTAGAACAGAAAGCTTGAGACCAGGGAAGCCACGGTTCAAATCCCGCTGCCACTCTTTTGACCTTGGGCAAGTGACTTCACCTTCCATTGCCTTAGGGATAAACTTAGTATCTGATTCACTAAAGGTTTTTCCCATAGACACAAAATGGGAGAAAAGCCTTAATAAATCTGTCACTTAGAGCCTTAGAATGGGGGAAAAGGTTTAGCAAATGAAGACCGTGTATTGTAAGCCTACTGGGGATGGGAAAATAGCTTCAGCACCCAAATGTAACTCGCCTTCAGCTACTAATGGAAAGGCATCTGCTAAATATAAATAAAAATAAAATATCTATGGTGGAAAGCATTCCCGAAGCCAGGTTTCTGCATGGATTCCTTATTTGTTAAATTAGGTATAATGAAATCTTTATGAAACATTTGGGTATTTGACATGAATGACACATTGACTTGGCATTTTTTCAGGAAACAAAGCAATTGCAACTAAATTTTTTAGCTTTTCTAATTCTTATTCCACCGCCTAACACGGACACTGTTGGGTTACTAAACACCTCATATCCCTCAGATCATTTCATGCCCTGGAAAGTGGGGGGGGGGGGGGGGAGAAAAGTCCTTCAGGATGCATAGGCTTAGGGGAAGTCTTTTGGTACCTTCCAGTACAAAAAAAAACACATGATCACACAATGCTGGGAGTTGTTCCACAATAAACCAGTTTACTGGGGTGCTTGATGCAAATCAACAGTTTGGTATATCATACACCTTTGTCTAGTACAATTCATGCAGAAATAAAAATCCAAATACAGTCAATAGTTAAACGGTCATATAAATCCGTTGCACTAGGGAATCCTTTCCTGCAACCTTTCTCACAGCATTTTCTTTTGAGATTCTGCCAGCGCTGGGTCTTTCCTTGCATTGGTGCTTACTCAGTGATGTGCACATTTCTGCATTCTGGTAGATGGATCTGGAGCTAGAGATGTGCATTCTTTTATCACGAATTAGGCAATTTCATTGAAATTGCCTAATTTGTCGTGGTTCAGGGGACCCAAACCTCGAAACGGATTTTCCGGGTTAGTACGGGGGGGAGGGGCACATTTATTAAAAAAAAAACCAAAAAACCCAAACACCCCAATCCTTCAATTTTACTTTATTACAACCCCCCCACCATCCTGATCCCTCCTCAAGACTTACTAAAAGCCCTGGTGGTCCAGCGGGGTCCCACGAGCGATGTCTCCCTCTCGGGCCTTCGGGCCTACCACAAATCAAAATGGCGCGGGTGCCCTTTGCCCTTACAATGTGACAGGAGCTACCGGTGCCATTGGTCGGCCCCTGTCACATGGTAGGAGCAATGGACGGCCAGCACCATCTTGTGCTCCTACCATGTGACAGGGGTCGACCAATGGCAAAGGCTATTGGAGCCATTTTGAATACTGGCAGCCGACGGCCCGAGTGCAGGAGATCGCTCCAGGACCCCCGCTGGACCACCAGCTCATATTCCCCCCTCATAAACCCCACCTATATCTTCTTCATACACCCATACCTTCCATTCCATCCAAAAACACTCCCTCTATAAACCTCCCACATTAGGAATAGCCTAGTGACTAGAACAGAAAGCTGAGACCAGGGAAGCCATGGTTCAAATCCTGCTGCCACTCCTTGTGACCTTGGGCAAGTGACTTCACCTTCCATTGCCTTAGGGATAAACTTAGTATCTGATTCACTAAAGGTTTTTCCTGTAGACACAAAATGGGAGAAAAACCTTAATAAATCTGTCACTTAGAGCCTTAGAATGGGGGAAAAGGTTTAGCAAATGAAGACCGTCGGCTGCCAGTATTCAAAATGGCGCCAATAGCCTTTGCCCTTACTATGTCACAGGGGCTACCAGTGCCATGGTAGGAGCACAAGTTGGCGCCAGCCATCCATTGCTCCTACCATGTTACAGGGGCCGACCAATGGCACCGGTAGCCCCTGTCACATCATAAGGGCAAAGGGCACCAGCGCCATTTTGATTTGAGGTAGGCCCGACGGCCCGAGAGGGAGACATCGCTCGCAGGATCCAGCTGGACCACCAGGGCTTTTAGTAAGTCTTGGGGAGGGATCGGGATGGTGGGGGGGGGGGGGGTTTTGAAATAAAGTAAAATTGAAGGGTTCGGGTGTTTTTTTTCCCGATTTGTTTTTTTTTTCGATTCCTTTTCAAACTCATTTCCTCCAATCCGTGCTGCCGAAAAACGATTGGTGGAAAAGCAAAATTTTTCAACGAAGCGCCTAAACCGAAATCCGACACAACGCAGAAAAATTAAGCTCATCACTATCTGGAACAGTTCTCTTGAATGGTTACAGATGAGCTCCTGCTGTTTCTCCTTTAAGCAACAACCCTGTAATTATCAAATCTTGCAGTCCTTCCTCTGACTCCTGCCTGAAATTCCACTTCTTGGAACAGACAAGGTAAACAAAGGAGTATGGCACGAACTCCCGATTCACCACTAATCACCTCTGCTCCTTTAACTCACAGGATCTTTTAGGATACCAAGAAGACGCTCAAATCCTGGAGGCCTGGGATCTTTGCCTTTGCACCCCAGCCACCTTAAGATTGGCGGTAAAAGAGAAAAGCAGGGAGCTAACATGGGCTTCTAAGTTTTATAGAAGCAGCTCTGTTTCACAGGACACTTCCCACTGGGGAGTGTCGGAAAACCACTACACCCTCTTCCCTTCATCATACTCCAGTGTCTATGAAGGCACTGATGTCATTAGAAATGGTAAAGTCCCTGTCCTCCTTCTTAGTTTTATTAGATCTTAGATAATATGGATTGACTTCCTCCACTAGGTGATCATATCATCTTCAGCTTCCTCTCTGCTGAGGATTGGATTTCCTGCTGCTATCATGCAGCCTTCCAAACAGGTTCTGTAGCTAGTCTGATGACCTGCTGGGGTCATAGGGCCAACATTAAAATTTTGTATTGCGATTGTATTGGAAACTGGCCATCACATCGAATCCTGCACTGCATTTATTTTAGTCCATAGGATTTTCCACTTGGGTTTCAGCCAGTAAAAATCTTTCCTCCTCTGGTGATGTGGCTCATGGCTGGATGTCCTGCTGGGGCCATAAAATAAATGTTTCCTCTTAGAATGTAGATGCATGAGAATCATGCTTGGGGTAGATTTTCGAAGGGGTACGCGCGTAAGATACGCGCGTACCCCCCGAAAACCTACCCCAAACCCCCCCTGCGCGCACCGAGCCTATTTTGCATAGGCTCGGCGGCGCACACAAGTCCCGGGACGCGCGTAAGTCCCGGGGCTTGCAAAAAGGGGCAGTCGGGGGTGTGGCCAGGGGACGCAGTTAGGGATCGGGGGTGTGTCCGGGGGCGTGTGGGCGGTCCGGGGGCGTGGCTGAGTGTCCCGACACAGCGGCCTGTGTCGGGACCTGCCGTGCCGGCGCGCGTAAGTTACTACTGCCCGGAGGCAGTAGTAACTTCTCCGATAAAGGTAGGGGGGGGTCTAGATAGGGCCGGGGGGGGGGTGGGTTAGGTAGGGGAAGGGAAGGGGCCGGGGGGGTAGAAAGAAAGTTCCCTCCGAGGCCGCTCCGATTTCGGAGCGGCCTCGGAGGGAACGGGCAGTGCGCGCAGGGCTCGGCGCGCGCAAGTTGCACAAATGTGCACCCCCTTGCGCGTGCCGACCCCGGATTTTATAAGATACGCGCGGCTACGCACGTATCTTATAAAATCCAGCGTACTTTTGTTCGCGTGCGCGTATGTTTTTAAAAACTACCTCTTAGTGTAAGTGATTCAGGTATATCTGCGGTTCACCAGTAGCACTGGTTTAATACGTCTGTGAGGACATTTGTTCTGTGATCCATGTGCTCTTTGAAGTGCTTCTGTGTATCCTTCAGCTCCATATTTCTTAAAGTGTTATACATATTCCCTTATAGTACTCAGAATGGAGCATTGAATTACTGAGAAGACCCAGAAATTGAAAACCAGTATTCAATATTGGTAAAAAGGATTTAGAAATGTGCCCCATGTGCCACTAGAAATATCACTGAAATCTTTTATATTCATTTTATAAATGCACATATGTACATTTCATCATGCTTCAAAATAAATAATAAATAATATGGTGCCAATTTCTTGTAGCCACTGTATTTTTTGCAGGCTGTGATCCATTTTATTACACCAAGGTAAGAAGTATTCAAAGATGGTGTTGCATACGAGCTCTTGAAACTAAATAGGTCCCTTCTTGACCCCAGAAGAAGGAATCTGGTGATCTGAAAAGCTCATATAGCACATCCTCTTTATAATTCAGTTTGTCTATTGGCATGCATAACTGGCAAAGAATTCAATAAATAATATTACTAACCTTCGTTTGAATAGACTTTTTTTGTACTGATTTCACAAAATTATACTGACTATTAGTAGTGCACAAGGACTCAAAGACCATGTCAAAAATCACTAAGAGTACAATGAAACTGTGACCTTTTAATTTTGGTGTTCTGCAACTGACTGCCACATTTGCTGTTTTGTGCTTGCATGATTTTACCTTGCAAAATTTGCGTTCGGAATGCTAAATCACATTAATTGCTTGCAGTCCTCATGGGGACAGCCGAAATGGAATTTTTAATGACAGAAGAAAAGGGGATAGCAAATAAACTCAATGAGCTGTCAAAAAAATAAAATGTGTACTACAAACAATTCTCTGACCCTCTGCACTTCCAACTCTGACCTTCTGTGACTGTTGCCCAAGATGTAAGGAAGTCGCCAGTCTATGGAAAAAAATAAAGGGGAAAAATTGGTCACTGAAACGTGTTCTGAAAGAATAACTAAAGAGTTTTTTCTCTCAATCTTCAGTGGAATGAGATGGGCAAAATACAATTTGATTGCTGTTGCTAGGCAACCTTTCTCATAGCTGATGGATTCCTGCTTGTTTAACACCGAGAGGACTGGCTCCTATCAACAAAATATGCTGGATATAGTGAAACAACAACATGAACAGCAGGAAGACAGTAAAATTCAGGCAAGAGCCGAAGTTCTGCAGGACGTCAACCCAAAGAGAAATATGTAGTCATTGTTCTGTGGCTAAACATACAGTAATTACAAAAAAAAGCTATCTAAGCAACTAAATAATGAATCATTTGAAACTTTGCAGATAGTCAGGGGCAACAGGAAACATTTTCTTGTACCTGCAAAGGCTGGTTAGTTCTATATGGGTGTTCAGACCCCCAGGGTACCTCTTTATGCATTTATATTTCAGAGCAACAATTAAAACTAATTATGTCCTTGCTTATAATTCAGAAGCCTATTGGACTATAAACCTGGTCATTTTTTTTTACATCTGCAGTCAAGGATATTCCATAAATTTTGTTCTTCATAATTAGGGACCTTGGTATTCCGTTTTTATTTTATTTGTCCTAGGAACTGCAATGCTATAACCAAAAAAAAAAAGTAATGGAAAAATGACTTTTTTATAACCAACAAGAGAAAAATTAAGAGAAAGTAATCATTCTATTTAATTTTTTTTTATAGCATTGAAATTTTCAGGATAAATAAAATAAACATTGAAAAGAAAATATCCCTATTCATAATTCTAATAGTTGGTTATTTTGTGTGCATTCTCATTATGGATCTGGTACAGATATTGATATAATTGCAGTAGTTATTGACACTACTGCTACTTAAGAGAGAGGAGGAGTTTATTTTAGTGTGTGTCTGAGCTGTCAGAATGATGAATAAGTTGTGATTAAGAAAATCATAATTTTTACACAAGCTGCCTTGTAATTGGTGGGAACCTTTGAAAGTTAGAGCAAGTCAGGGGGGGCAAATCAATGCCTTGTCAGTGTAAAGAGATGATAACCAGACAAGATGCAAGGTTTCACTGGTTGTATTAATTATTTGCAATTCATAGTTCTATACACACATATCACAAAGCATCTTTGTGCATATTCTGAGTGACATTGGGCATTAAATAGTTCTTTTCACCATCAATGAGAAAAGGGGGAGGGTGTTTTCCTTTCTCCTCTTAATTGAAAAGAGCAGCGTTGCCTTAAATGTCTCTTAGGGGCTTGTCAAGTGGTTCATTGGCAAGTGCTGCATGCAGAGGACCTAGGTTTGATTCCCAGGCTGGGACTACCGTGGAAGTAGTGTTCAGAGCCCTTGGCAGGAAGGAAGAGAAGTTTCAACCATCATTAAGTGGCCACACCCAGTGGCCAAACTCGAGGTCTGTGTTAGCTGAGTTTTGGAGGGAACAGCAGTCTGTGGCCCCAGATGATAACAGAGGAAGGCTCATAGTACTGTAGTCCAGTAGAGGTCTGTTCTGATTGAGCCAGAGGCCTAAAGGAGCATCAGGAGGAAGCTGCCGGGCCTAAAAAGTAAAACCACCATGAACTTCTTATTCTTGGCTGGTTTGCTCCTTCTATTGCTTAATCCTATCTTTTTCATCTGTTCTCTTAAAATCCATAGATTTCATACTTTTTATGTTAAGCAGGTATAAATATTGTTCATATATTTCTCCAAGAACAAGCAGGATAGCAGTTCTTACACAGGGGGTGGCATCATCAGATGGAGCCCAGCATGAAAATTAGATTTTAGAGTTTCTGGAAACCTTGAGCAGGCCCTAATGTGCATGTTTTTATTTAGCATTTGTTTATATACCGAGGTACAGCTGACATAGCCTTCACTCCGGTTTACATTATAACAAACCAGTTACATTTAACTTCATAACAGTGTGACAGAGAATGAATCAGAACATTAACTTAAAGTCAATAAATACATTGAACCATTCATAGAACAAAAGTTATGAGTGTAAGCAACACTTGAAGTAGACGGTTGAAACCGTTAGAGAGAAGAGAGGTTTCTGCAAGACAGGACGAAAGACAGAAGGGGAGGGGATTACTGGCATAAAAAAGGAAGGTGGATGTGAAAAAGATTATGTTCAGTTGTCATTGGGTGAGCAGCCATTGTACGATTGTGAGAGTAGCCAATCTTTAAGATCTTTTTTAAAAGATTTAAAGTTTTCTTGCGAATTGAGGTGTTGAGGTAGTGCGTTCCATAGTTTTGGGCCGATGATAGAGATGGCTCTATTTCTAGTGGAGGATAATTTGGCTTGAGGTAAAGAAGGGACATCCAGCTGAACTTTATATGTAGATCTTGTTGTACGTGAAGATTTGTGTAGATGTATAATATTGTCCAGGGCAGAGAAGTCAGCTTTGTGAATTGATTTGTGTAGGATTGTGAGTACTTTGTACTCTATTCTTTTTTTAACTGGTAGCCAATGTAAGTTGTAAAATACTGGGGATATATGGTCGGATTTTCTTTTACCAGACAGGACTCTGGCAGCTGCGTTTTGGAGTAACTGCAGAGGTCTTAATGTTGAATTAGGGAGGCCTATCAGAAGGGAGTTGCAGTAGTCCAAACTGGAGAAGATGAGGGCTTGAAGAACGGTTCTGAAGTCATGGGGATGAAGCAGCGGTTTTAGGTGTTTGAGTATTTGAATTTTGTAAAAGCCTTCTCTTGTTTTTGTTGTGATGTGCTTTTTAAAATTTAGCTCATTATCTAGCCAGAAACCCAGGTCTTTAACGTTGTCTTTGAGTTGAATTTGAATGTTGTCAAATTGGAAGGGTGGAGTGGAAGTTATACCAAAGTTTTTTCTTGTAATTAATATACATTCTGTTTTGCTCATATTTAAGCATAATTTTAGATTGTTCAGCAAATTTTGTATTGCTTTCAGGTGTGAGGCTGCTTTTGACATTGTTTCTTCTAAAGACGAAGTAATGGGAATGAGAAGTTGTATGTCATCAGCATACATGTAGAAATTGATGTTAAGGCTTGTTAAAAGATGGCATAAAGGAAGAAGGTAGATATTAAAGAGAATCGGTGATAAAGCCGACCCTTGAGGAACTCCAGTATCCAGAGGGATGGCCTCAGATGAAAAGTTGTTGTAGAAAACTTTGAAAAATCTGTTTTTAAGGAAAGAGGAAAACCAGTTGAGGGTTTTTCCAGCGAGCCCGATGGATTCCAGGCTAAAAATAAGCCTTTTGTGGTCTACAGTGTCAAAGGCTGCTGACAAATCGAGGAGGATCAGAAGGTGATCTAGTTTGTTATCGAAGCCTCTTAATAAGGTGTCAGAAAGATTGAGTAGTAGGGTTTCTGTACTAAGGTTTTTTCTAAAACCGTGTTGTGTGGGAAATAGAATTTTGTGGTCGTCCAGGTGTTCGTTTAGTTGTTTCAGAACCGCCTTTTCTGTCAATTTAGCAAAAAGGGGAAGGTTTGATATTGGGCGGTAGTTGTTTAAATCTTTTGGGTTGAGGTTTTTTTTCTTCAGTAGTGGTGTGATTGTAGCGATTTTTAATTTGGTAGGAAGCTCACCCTCAGTAAGAGATTTGTTGATGATTGCTGCTATTGTTGGGGCTAAGGGATGAGCGATTTCCTTTAAAGCTCGGGTTGGGATGGTGTCCATGTCATGGCGCGCAGGGTTTATTTTTTTCAACATTTTCTCTGTTTCCAAGTTGGAGATAGGATCGAATTCAAGCCAGGGACTTATGTTTGATAAAGGTTGTTTTTCTATGATTGATGGGGAGTTGAAGGCATCCGTGATTTTTGAAATTTTGTTCTTAAAGAAGATGGCTAATTCTTGGCTCAAATTTATTGTTTCAGTGGTAGAGGGATTGTTGTTTTCGACGATGAGGTTGTTTACTATGTTGAACAGTGATTTAGCTTTGTTGGTAGCGTTATTTATTTTTTTACTGTAGTAATCACGTTTTGTGTTCTGGATGGTTTTTTTGTAGGCAGCTAGATGAGTGCGGTATTTCTGCTGTAATAATGGCAGTTTGTTTTTTTGCCACTCTTTTTTGATTTTCCTGAGAGCCATTTTCATATTTTTAAGTGTAGTGTTATACCAGGGGTTTTTGTGTTCTTTTTTGTTCCTTAGACGTTTGATTTTCTCTGGGTTAATGTTGTTAGCAGTTTCTTCAGTAATATGAAACCAGGATTGGATGGCGTTATTTATGTTAGAAAGGTCGAGATTAGAAAGCTGGTGCCCCAGTTCTTGTAGGAGAAGATCAGATTGAAATGGTGGTCGATATTTGAAGAAATTTTTTGTATCCTTAGTGTAGGTTGGATTGTTGAAGTTTATTTGAGTCTTGCATAGTAGAAGATGGTGGTCAGACCATGGAACTGGACTATGGAGAATTGTGGTATTGGAGAAGTAGTTATTAGTGAAGATTAGGTCTAAAGTATGACCTGCTTTGTGAGTGGGGTCATGTACTTGAAGGAGGCAGTTTAAGCTTGAAAGCATGTCAATGAGGGTTTGACAATTTAGAGATCTTGGGATGACATCTATATGAAGGTTGAAGTCACCAAGAATGATTGTAGGTTTTTTCAAACTAATGTAGGTAATAAGGAACTCGAGCAGCGGAGAGATGTTACTTTCGAGAAGCTTGGGTGGGCAATAGACAAGGCAGATTTGTAGATTTGGTGAGTCGAAGAGTGCAACTTCGAATTGTTTTGGGAGGTTATGTGGGATCATTTTCATTGAGAAATGTTTTTTGATAAGTAGGAGAAGGCCACCTCCTCTTCGGTAATTGCGAGGGATTGAGAAAGTGTCATAGGCATTGTTGTCAAGTTGGTTCAAAATGACTTGATCGGTGTTTTTGAACCAGGATTCAGTTATGGCGATGAAGTCAGGGTTTTTTTCTTGTAGTATGTCAGATATTAGCATGAATTTTTTGGTTAATGATTGTGCATTAATGAGAAGAAAGGTGAGGCAGAGTAAGTTCTTGTTGTTTTTCACAAGTGGGATGTTAATTAGGTGCTTGTGACAGTTGTGGTGTTGAAGATTAGATGGTTTCTCCATCTTATGAGTGCTTGTGTTAGATGTTGCGCGAGATCGGTGTTGAATGCTGGATGATGATTGAGGATAACTGATGTCGGGAAGAGGAGTGCTGGATGTTGATTGAGGATGACTGATGTCAGGTAGAAGAGTGCTGGATGTTGACAGAGGATGACTGATGTCAGGTCGAGAGGTGCTGGAGGATGATTGAGGATGACTGATGTCAGGTCGAGAAGTGCTGGATGTTAATTGAGGATGACTGATGTCAGGTAGAGGAGTGCTGGATGTTGATTGAGGATGACTGATGTCAGGTAAAGAAGTGTTGGATGTTGACTGAGGATGACTGATGTCAGGTAGAGGAGTGCTGGATGATGATTGAGGATGACTGATGTCAGGTCGAGAAGTGCTGGATGTTAATTGAGGATGACTGATGTCAGGTAGAGGAGTGCTGGATGTTGATTGAGGATAACTGATGTCGGGTAGAGGAGTGCTGGATGTTGACTGAGGATGACTGATGTCAGGTAGAGGAGTGCTGGATGTTGACTGAGGATGACTGATGTCAGGTAGAGGAGTGCTGGTTGATGATTGAGGATGACTGATGTCAGGTAGAGGAGTGCTGGATGTTAATTATGGATGACTGATGTCAGGTAGAGGAGTGCTGGATGTTGATTGAGGTTGAATGAGGTCTGGATGAAGTCTAGAAGAGAAGAGCTAGATAAAGTAGAAGCTATGTTGCTGTATTGAATCGGGAGACGAGTGCTGGATGCAGCGTGATGAGTTTTTCCGTTTCTCTCCTCAGTGAATTCTTTATTAATTTGGCCTTCGGTTCCCTCCCGCAACAAATTATTAGGACTTCCTTTCAATGATATTCAACTTTGGGTATGCTCTGCGGTACATTTGAGAAGGAGATGGGAGGTGGGAGCGCCCCAACTGGTGTGGTCGCCGAACGTGCAAGCCTCTCCTCCTTGCGTTCTTAGCAGTGGCGGCAGCGGAGCACCGACCGCGCAAACCCCAGTAGAGGAGGGATGAGATGCATCTGGGGCTGGGAAGGCAGAGCGTTGCACAACCCGTTGCGAAATCCGTCGGGTTTTGGATACTTTACTGTCGGTCACGGTTAATAAGCTGTGGAAAATCTGTGGTCATTCCGTGAGTTTGGGACGGGGCTCCTTCGGGGCTGCGCCGAAGGGGCGAGACAAAGGGGCAGGCCCCTTTGTCGTGCTCCTTCGGCGCGCGACGCTGGCGCGTGGCGCCTGAGGGAAGGTAAATTTAAATCCCTTCTCTGCTCCCTAATTGGCTGGTGAGGCTAGTGGGCGGGTCTTCTGGCCGCGAGTCGGGGTGGTGTGGTGGAACTCTGCCTGCCCGATCACGGTTCATGTGTGGCCCTCTACACTACCATGTATCCATGCAGGGGCCCCTTCAGTATCAGCTTTTCCACATGGATCATCTTTTCTCCTGCTGTTAAGATCTTATCTGCTTCTTTATAAGTACAGGAATCTACCTTCACAGGGCCCCATGATTGGTTTTTCCCTCTTAGTCACCTAGGTGGGGTTTTTTTTATGTGTGTGTAAGTTTTGTTTTTTTTAGCAGCTGTGTGGTGCACCAATACTAGTGCATAGAGCCTATATTGGTCATGTATTTTTTTCCCTTACATGGAGTCATTTGATTTCGCTGTGTAAATTTTTTTTGTCTGAAGGAAATGAAAGCCAGCAGTTTTGACAAGTGCCCACTGTATGAGAGAATCATTTCTGTCCCTGAACCCCCTGATAGATGTGTCATTTGCTTGGAGGCGTTCCCTCCGTGCGACTGTGACCCACCTAGAGGGTATCATTCCTAGCATGACCTCATGGAAAAGCACTTTCGGATTTGTAAGTCCAGGCCATCAACATCAGAGGGCCCAGGAGCTGTACTGACTACTAGTGGCCGGATCAGAGGGGCTTCTGTTCCTCTTGACATCGCGTGCCAGGACCGTCATATGACTCCTCCCACCCGAAGAGAGCGAAGGGTTTGGCCTCTTTGATTTCAGCGTCATGGAGCTCAGATGATATGCATTGGGTAAAGGCCAAGAATCACTAGCACTGATCTGTACTGATGAATGGAGCAGGGATATTCTGGAGACAGAAAACTGATTAAAGAACAAGAAGACACCATACTTTTACTTCCAGTTTTCTATCTCTGCCTGGATAAACTAACTGATCAAAGACAGATCTTTTTCTAGGACAATGGTACTCATACCATACCTCTGTACCGAATATGCATGCTATATGTTTACATGCATTTTCTCAAATGTATATGCAAATCTGTATCATGCCTATTCATTAGGGATAGCCTGAAAGCAGCACTGGCCAGGGGTCTCCAGCCCGAGAACTGGTTTGAGCCCTACTGTTCTAAAATATTTTTAAAAAATATTTTTTTTATTATTAGCAGGAGGATTAATTCTACTTTGGCAATGGTTGTTATGTGACAGGGCCTCTAAAATAGGTCTAATGGGCCTTTGGAGAAATGCTGAGGGCAGGGGAATACACCTGTATTATTGCAGAGGTTTATCATGGGGATTTGTGTATCTCTTAAGGAAGTGTTTGAGAGAGAATCACTAGGAGAAGTGTTCCCAGGCTTAATATAAATTGTTGGTCATTGGGATTTAAGACAGGAGAGTTTGGCGGGTCCCTGTCCAGCATGGTAAACACAACCCTTGCCTCTGAGCCAGGTCTGTTATTACCATCTGCTCTACCATTTTTTATTTTCAACCCACATAGAGAATAGTGCAGAGTCGTGCTCAGCTCACAAACAGGCATCAGACCTTCTATCATTTTATGTGCCCCAGTAGAGTTACAATTACATCAACATATCCTCAGTGGGGTTGGGTAGCAGAGCACAAGTTCTTTCCTCCCCTTCCCCCCCCCACCCCCCCCCAATATTCAACCGCATTCAGTCTTGGTGAAAAGGCCAAGACAGGTCTGTCTTCGGATCATAGCTCAAAATCCTGTGCTTGACACTACACTTGATCTTAGCCAAAAGGCCGAGAAGCGATCTGTTGTTCTGAACAGAAAGAGTTTAGTAGGGATTGATTTCTGCCTGCTTTAGTTTTACTTGCTCTCACAGGTCAGTGTCTGTCTTAATCAATCCTGAGAGCTTTTTATTTTCACATCACAAACGGGGGATGGGAGGGTAGTGGTTAGTATCCTTCAGCGAAAGACTAATCAAATTACTGGAGAAAGGGATTTTACCCTAAGAACACAGATTCCCATTATGACATGGGTAAATGCAGAAAACACCACTGCATTGGTAGGCAGTGCTCTCACAGTGAGTCTGTTAAAATGGAAATGGTATATTGTCAGCCATGTCTGAAGTACTTCCCCAGGATTAACCAAAATATGTAAGGAAGTCATGGACTCCCCTAATTTCACAGAGGTACTCCTGGTATTTGACAGCAGCCCGCCTCAGAGTCCAATTTTAGAAGCCCCAGAATATGATACTCTGACCAGAGAACAAACGTTGCTTGCGTGGTTTACTGACAGTGGTTGTTGATACAGTCAAGGACAAAGGAGGTGGAAAGCTGCAGTGTATTCTCCTGCTCTGCAGTTACATAAATGCAAGGAAAGTATTGGTCTGAGTAGTTAGAATGCTGAGTTAAATGCAGCATTACTTGCCCTGCAATTAGCACAAGTAGCGAACCAATCAGTCCCCTAAATTGTCCTTAGCTTTTCATTTGTCTATCTGCTAACTGAGCTAACTGTTTTTGTAGTATACAATGTGGCTATCATCTACATGTTAACACCTTACCCCCCATTTTCCCCTCTCTGTTTCTGAAACTGGATCCTTATTCTTATCCTGGCTCATACCCTTATCCCCAGCCTAGGACTTATCCTCCTCGTCAGACTCAACTTGACTCATCCCTCTCTTCCACTTTCATGATTTCAGAACGATACTACAAGCAATAATCTTCTCAAAGATAGATTATTGCAACGCTATCCTACTAGGTCTCCCTTCTTCATACACCAAACCTCTACAGATGGTCCAAAATGCGGCAGCAAGAATTCTTACCAACACCAGGAGAAGAGACCACATATCCCCTATCCTAAAAAACCTACATTGGCTCCCTATTCACTTCAGAATCATCTTCAAGTCCATCACCATTATATATAAAACCATCCACCACCTTACAACACTTGACCTACAATTCTCGCTTAGCCAACATAACGCCTCAAGACCGACCAGAGAAGCATACAGAGGATCCCTCCAGGTACCTCATACCAAATCCACTCGGCATATAACTTTAAGAGAAAGGGCCTTCTTGACAGCTGGACCATCACTCTGGAACTCCATCCCACCGAATCTCCAAGAGGAGCCTTGCCTCCCAACATTCTGAAAAAGGCTTAAGACTTGGCTGTTTAAACAAGCTTTTCCGGACCCTACCTAAATTCCACCTCATCAACTTCAAGAATGCAGCCACACCAGTCATCTGTAAATAACTCTATATGATGTTAAACTACTACTGTATTTCTCTCTTCTCCCAGTTCGATCATCCTTGTTCTTTGTAACTGCAATTTCTTCTGCACAAGTTCCAGTTTGAATGTATCTTGCACCCCCTGTTGAACTGTAAACCGGCATGATGTGATTGTATCAAGAATGCCGGTATATAAAAACCTTTAAATAAATAAATAAATAAATAAAATGTTTGATAACTACCAGGGGTTTCAGTCTCCTATTGGAGCTACTCCACAATGCTTCCTCCTCTGCCTCCTCGTAATCTCTATCATACATCTTCCAGATATCAGGGCTTGCAGCTGGGGCATCACTTCTAATAATGGCAGCTATCCTTGCCATAGACACCTGTAACCCCAGTTGCATGTGTTGTGCTAAGAGTTAGGCACGACATGCTGCTGAATCGTGAACAGCTACAGTTTCCTACTTCATAGCCAGGTCACACTGGGACTGTGTTGACTCAAGTGTAGTTCTTAAAGCTACTAATTGTGCTTCACTATCCCAATTTTGTTTTTCTAGAAAAGCAATCTGGGTGTTCAGTCTCTCTTTTTCATAAAGTTGGTAAAGATTAGCCTGCGAAAAAAAACAGCAAGCCTGACTGCCATTCACATCTAATTTTTCCAGTCATATTTTTTCTAAAATTATGGACACTTTGACCTCTAAAGATCCAATCTCATTGTTCAACTCCTCCTCTCACTGATCACAATTTGCTCTGCTATACAGCTTCATGGTGCAGCTGGGAACTAGTGTCAAATCCTAATTTTTCTTAAACATGAATTTAACAATTAATACTCAATAAAGTGTTGCTATGATGTAATATCCTGTTGCAAGAAAATGGGAAAATGGGGGATAAGGTGTTAACATGTAGATGATAGCCACATCGCATACTACAAAAACAGTTAGCAGATAGACAAATGATTTGATTGAGGCATTAGGCCTCAATCAAATCCTCACAAACCCCATTCACAAAGCTGGTCATACCCTTGACCTCATTTTCATAAACGACTCCATCTCTGCTGGTGCCACCTCCTACACACCCATACCCTGGTCTGACCACCACATCATCAAAACTACCATCTCTCTCCAACATACCTCCCCACCAATACACAAAGTTTGCAACACAATCCAATTCCATAAACCATGCTCCAGAGACGACATTACTACTGCCCTCAACAATGACCTACATAAATTAGACCTGACGAACACCTGCACAGCCATCACTTCTTGGAACGCACTCACTAGCAACATCGCTGAGCAACATTGCCCCCTTCTCTCTAAAACAATCAACCACTCCAAATCCTCCAAAAAGCCCTGGTATACCTCTGACCTAAAAAATATGAAACATACTCTGAAAAAACTAGAAAAAATCTGGCGCAAACACCCCTCTCCCACCCAACTAACCACGTACAAAACGGCACTACATACCTACTATAAACTAATTCTCAAAACCAAAAGAGATTTCCATGCAAAAAAAAATCCACGACCTCCAATTTAACTCAAATGCCCTCTTTAGCTATGTCGCTGAAATGACAAAGATCACCCCACCGCCCATTCCAGATGAAGATATCGCTCCATGGTGAGACCGCACCTTGAATACTGTGTACAATTCTGGTCGCTGCATCTCAAAAAAGATATAGTTGCGATGGAGAAGGTACAGAGAAGGGCAACCAAAATGATAAAGGGGATGGAACAGCTCCCCTATGAGGAAAGGCTGAAGAGGTTAGGGCTGTTTAGCTTGGAGAAGAGACGGCTGAGGGGGGATATGATAGAGGCCTTTAAGATAATGAGAGGTCTTGAACGAGTAGATGTGACTCGGTTATTTACACTTTCGAATAATAGAAGGACTAGGGGGCATTCCATGAAGTTAGCAAGTAACACATTTAAGACTAATCGGAGAAAATTCTTTTTCACTCAACGCACAATAAAGCTCTGGAATGTGTTGCCAGAGGAGGTGGTTAGTGCAGTTAGTGTAGCTGGGTTCAAAAAAGGTTTGGATAAGTTCTTGGAGGAGAAGTCCATTAATGGCTATTAATCAATTATATTTATGTATGTATTTATTTATTTATTTAAATTCTTTTACTATACCGATACTCAAGACAAGGTCTTATCGTACCAGTTTACATTAGAACAGGGGAAACCAATTAACAACTAAGTAGAAGGTAAAGTTACATTAAACAGGGAGCAAAAACATGGGCGATGGAAGACAGGAAAGATTTAAAAACGGTAACAACTGGAGAATGATAAAATAATCAACTAAAAACCATAGAGTAGCAAGACTTCAACAGAGATTTATCCTAGGCGATTATTAACATAGAATATCCGGTGGGAGGAGGAGACAGGGAGAGGTGAGCAGGGGGGTGGTGTCAGGTCTGGGACTGGAAACAGGGAGGGGGGGTAATTATACTTAGAGAATAGCCACTGCTATTAATTGCATCAGTAGCATGGGTTCTTCTTAGTGTTTTGGTAATTGCCAGGTTCTTGTGGGCTGGTTTTGGCCTCTGTTGTAAATAGGATGCTGGGCTTGATGGACCCTTGGTCTGACCCAGCATGGCAATTTCTTATGTTCTTAACCAAAAGTGAAGAAACAGTGCAATACTTTCATGACAAAATTGCAAAAATACTGACACGCTTCCCCACAACCCCACCCTCCACCGACTATACCACTCTCCCACAATGCAACTCTCAACAGCTTTGAATGTACTGCCACCACTGAAATCAAATCCATCCTTAAAAAAATGAAACCTGCCACACACCCCAGCGATGCCATCCCCACCAAAATACTCTTGACAATCCCAGAAATCATAGCACCCCCTCACCAAAATCATCAACCGTTCCCTATCACTAGGTGAAGTCCCCCCCTCCCTTAAACTAGCCATCATCAAACCCATACTTAAAAACCCAAATCCGACCCTGCCATTCTTGCCAATTACCGCCCCATCTCCAACCTCCCCTTTCTAGCAAAAATCTTAGAAAAAGTAGTAAACACACAACTTTCTGACTCCCTAGAAAAACACAATATCCTCTCACCACATCAATTTGGCTTTCGCAAGCACCACAGCACCGAAACACTGCTACTCACGCTAACAGAATCACTCCTCACAGGACTAGACAAAGGCCACTCCTATATACTCGCAATGCTCGACATATCAGCCACCTTTGACATTATAAATCACTGCATCCTCTTAAACCGCCTGAAAGAAATAGGCATCTTTGACACTCCTTTACTCTGGTTCGAGTCATACCTCAAAAATAGACAATATAAAGTCAACTTTAAGAACAAGGAATCTCAAACGCATAACCTAACCCATGATGTCCCACAAGGATCGGCCCGCTCATCAATTCTTTTCAATATATATATGCTTCCTCTCTGCCATCTCCTAGCTGAACTTGGCCTCACATATTTTATGTATGCAGATGAAGTGCAAATAATCATCCCCCATCACTGACTCCATATCCAATGCCCTCAGCACATGGGCTAATGCACTTATCGCCATTAGTACTCTTCTCACAAGCATCAATCTTGCCCTCAACACAGATAAAACAGAACTCTTGATTATCTCGCCACTGCATAATCACACTAATACTACAGCCCCCTCTACTACAACCACCTCTACACAATACGTTAGAAACCTCGGAGTCACCTTTGACATCCAATTAAACTTTAAAAAACACATAAATAACACAATAAAAGACTGTTATTTCAAATTACACACACTTAAGAAATTAAAACCTCTCCTTCATCAAGGCGATTTTTGCACCATCCTACAATCACTAATCCTAATAAAAATAGACTATTGCAATTCACTCCTCCTTGGCCTCCCTAAATCAACCGCTCTCCCCCTTCAAATGCTACAAAATGCGGCTGCACGAATACTCACCAACACTCGCCGATCCGAACATATCACACCCATCCTCAAAGAACTACACTGGCTCCCCATGGCTGAACGGATAAAATACAAAATACTAACCTTAATACATAAAACACTTCATACTGAAGAAATGCAATGGCTCAACAAGTCTCTTTATTTCCATAAACCCTCTAGGACACCTAGATCGCAACATGCTGCCACTTTACACATGCTGTCGCATAAAAACTCTCACCACACTTCTACAAAAGAACGTACTATCTCCATAGCTGGACCTGCAACCTGGAACGCCATGCCCCCCGATCTGCACCAAGAAACTTGCATAAAGAAATTCAAGCAAAAAAATTAAAACATGGCTCTTCAGGAAAGCCTTCCCCCAATAAAAAGCTACCTACATCGCACAGTAAACAGCCCTCCCTGGCTATTTACCCCTTTACACCACTCTCAACCCTGTACATTGTCTTCAATATTTTTAATACCTCCTACATGATTTTATAGTTTATTCTCCCCACTTTGTTCATTACCCCTGCTCCCCCCCCCCCCCGTTCCTTCCCTTCTTCATCTTCTATTTTGTTCCCTTATTTACCTAGTTTTTACACAATTATGTCTACTCTACCCTTGTTCGCCACTTCTCCTTTACGTTAACCGTTTTTGTCCATCAACTACTATTGTAAAGCACTGTTGCTAAGTTCAAGTTGTCTGTAAACCGATGTGATGTTACTAAACGAATATCGGTATAGAAAAACCTATAAATAAATAAAATAAATAAGATGCCAAATGTAAACGGTAGGCTGAGTTGTGGTATATTAGGCCATAGAACACAACACAAATTTGTAAAAGCAAATATTTGGTTTACTAAATATTGTAAAATATGGCAAAAATCAACGAAGGTAAAAAGTATCACAGTAAATATTGCATAAATAAGCAGACAAATAGTATAGCAATAATAAAGCAATGCATAGGATTTGTACAAAGGTACCTCCGACACAAGTCTCTCCCTTTTATGAGTCAATATATCTGGGAATATTGAGAGACAAAAGTAGGCCTGGAGACCCCAGATGAGATGGCTAATGGCGCTTTTCCTCTCTGATGGTCTAAAGGACACTTGTTAATTTCAGTTCATTTATACCCTCATTTCTCACTGTAGTCCAGGTTTATTTTGTAAATTCAGTTAGTCTTATTTAGAACTCACAACTTCAGCAGGTTTATTCCTAGGTTGTGATTTTGCTTTGCGATATATGTGGATGATATCCAATTTTTTATTAGGGTGAGAACTTTGTGGTCTGAAACTTGATCTGGCTACTATTAAGAGATGGCTATATTATATTAATCTACTCCTTAATGTAGCTAAGACACAATGGAGGGGTCATTTTCTAAGCATTTTCCCCATAGACAGAGAATGGGAGAAAACCTTTAGTAAATGACCCCCAATGTTTGTTAGTTCAGCAACCCTTCTCCAAAATTGTTCACACTTCAACTATGATTGACAATACCTTGTTCACACTATTTATTTATTTATTTATTTATTTATTTATTTATTTATAGTTTTTTT
Source organism: Rhinatrema bivittatum (assembly GCF_901001135.1). Taxonomy (NCBI): domain Eukaryota; kingdom Metazoa; phylum Chordata; class Amphibia; order Gymnophiona; family Rhinatrematidae; genus Rhinatrema; species Rhinatrema bivittatum. The sequence continues at coordinate 173,642,059 of NC_042617.1, forward strand.
TATATACCGCGGCACGTAATGCACATCACCTCGGTTTAAAGCAAACAGTAATTCAGCCACAGGCTTTTCAATAAACATAAGTGGAAAAAGCAAAACGCTTATTTAACAGTAAAACTAGGAGTATAAATATCAAATACATATGTGTAACAATGATAATTTAAATAATTAACTTAAAGTCTGTCCTGTAGGGAGATATTTCTAGGGAATAAAACTGGTAGGGGAAGGGAGTCAGGGGGGGAAGGGAAAGGCAGGGTAGGGTGGAGGAATCAGGAGGAGGTTGAGCAGCGAAATATGTAATTTGCATGAGTCCCATCCTTCAATGGAAGGCTTTTCTAAACAGCCATGTTTTTAGGTTATGTTTAAATTTTCGGGGGCAAGGTTCCTGGCGCAGTTCCGTGGGCATACTGTTCCACATTTTGGTTCCTGCTATGATGAGCGAGCGTTCTTTAGTGGATGCATGTTTAGTTAGTTTAGGAGAAGGGATCGGCAGTCTGGCCTGATCTTGGGATCTGATTGGACGGTTTATTTTTTTGAAATACAGGTACTCAGAGAACCATTGCATGTTTTGGTTATAGATGGCCTTATGTATCAGCGTAATAGATTTGTATATGATCCTGGATGCTACGGGTAGCCAGTGAAGGGATTGAAGCGCAGGAGTGATGTGATAGTGGCGGTGCGTGTTGGTGATGATGTGCGCCGCTGCATTTTGTAGCATTTGTAATGGTTGCAACGTGTTTTTTGGTAGGCCTAATAGCAATGCGTTGCAGTAGTCAAGCTTTGATAGAATTGTAGCTTATAGTACTGTGCGGAAGCACTAGACTCAAGTATCCGCAATTTAGGTGGTATTTTCGATTTTACACTTTCTTTCCGACCGCATGTTAAAAATCGAATTAAGCTTTTTCAAGTTATGTGCTCTTTATGGACTGAAACACCTGCTAGATCCGCCCGATTTCAGGACTGTGGTGCAGGCTTTAATCCTTCCATTGGCGGATTATTGTAACTCTGAACTGTTAGGTTTATCTGCTGTCTCTATAAAACCATTGCCTCCATCAAACCGCTCTTAAAAAAAACCCAACTTAAATTCTAAAGATCCTACCAACTTCCGTCCAATTTCAAATCTCCCTTTCTTAGCAAAGGTAACGGAAAAATTAGTTAATGCTAGACTTTCAGACTACCTCGAAGAACATAAAATTCTGTTCCCGACCCAATATGGTTTCCAAAAATCTTTAAGTACTGAATCACTTCTCATATCCCTGACAGACTACCTCATCATGGGCCTTGATAAAGGTCATGATTATTTACTGATCCTTCTGGACCTATCAGCAGCCTTTGATACGGTTAACCACTCCACCCTACTAACTCAATTAGCAAACATTGGAATAACAGGTACTGCACTGTCTTGGTTCAAATCATTCCTAGGGAACAGAGGCTATAAGGTCAAAATACACAATAAATAATCTCAACACTATCCTTCCTCTTTGGGAGTTCCGCAGGGCTCCTCCCTCTCACCCACGCTCTTTAATATTTACCTGCTACCCCTCTGCCAACTGTTAACCAAATTAAACCTTAAACACTATTTATACGCGGATGATGTCCAGATCGTCATCCCCCTCAAAGAATCCTACACAAAAACTCTAGAATTCTGGGAAACTTGTCTTCAAAAAATCGACGGACTCCTCTCCAGTCTAAACCTAATTCTAAATTCCTCAAAAAGCGAACTCCTTCTAATTTCCTCTGAAAACAGTAACATCTACACAAATCCTCCACCCAACTTAAAAATCTCACAAGTAAGAGACCTAGGAGCTATCATTGATAACAGGCTAAGCTTAAAATCTTTTATAAATCAAACCACAAAGGACTGCTTCCACAAACTCCAAGTCTTAAAAAGAATAAAACCACTATTCCACTTTCACGACTACAGAACAGTATTGCAATCAATAATCTTCGCTAAATTGGATTATTGCAACTCTATTCTGCTGGGTCTCCCATCATCCCACACAAAACCCCTGCAGATGGTTCAGAACACAGCGGCAAGAATATTAACAAACACACGGAGAAGAGACCACATATCTCCAATCCTCAAAGACCTACATTGGCTGCCAATCCACTACAGAATCTTATATAAGTCCATAACTACCATCTACAAAGCCATCCATCAATACTCTCCACTTAACCTTCAAATTCCTCTCAGAAAATATACATCCGCCAGACCCATCAGAGAATCTTACAGAGAATCCCTACAAGTACCTCACACCAAAACAACTCGGTACATAACCGCCAGAGACAGGGCTTTCTCCACCGCTGGACCGACTCTGTGGAACTCCATTCCACCAGACTTGCGACAAGAACCCTGCCTTCTTACATTTAGGAAAAGACTCAAAACGTGGCTATTTATGAAAGCTTTTCCAGACTCCGACTGAACCTTAATTTCTCCATCAACTAACGCTTAGAACCTTTTTTAACATGATAATTAGTAACTCTACCTCAATAGGGTAATTTCTTCAACGTTGCAAAAATCGCACCATATCTCACACCGTTAATTGGCATACTTGTTCTCTATGTTAAATTCCTGGCCCCCTTTTTCTTTTTTCCAAGTTGGATAATTACCTTGTTTTATTGTAACTGCAATCGTCTTATCAGCACCTGTTAATGTTTATTTGTATCATTTAAATATTATTATTTTGTGTTCCTGCACCTCTTGTTAATTGTAAACCGGCATGATGCGATTCTCATCGCGAATGCCGGTATAGAAAAACTTAAAATAAATATATAAATAAATAAATTGCAGTTATTGATTAATGCCTTGGCACGATTGATTACTAGTACAAAGAAGTGAGAGCACATTTCTCTTACTTTGTTTGAACTGCACATGCTTCCAATCTCTGAGCGCATTAAGTATAAGGTTGCGTTGATTACTTATAAGTTAATTTCATTGACTACTTCCTCTTGGGCTAATGCTCTCCTACGCCATTACTGTCCTAGTAGACAGTTGAGATCCTCTCAATGTGGAATATTAAATGTTCCATCACCTCAACAAGCTAGACTTTGCACCTACCAGAGACTGTGCCTTTTCGGTGGTTGCATCTATTCTCTGGAACTCACTCCCTATCGAACTAAGACAGGCAGATGGCTTAAAGTCATTTAAAAGTCTTTTAAAAACATGGCTTTTTAGACAGGCATTTTATTAGCATCCTTTCATGACTCATGGCTCATTTATTCTCCAAAATGTTTTACCATTGATTTTATGTTTGTTGTCTTTGCGTATGGTATTTAATTGTTTTAATCTGTTCTATGTACATGTGGTTTTACTGTTATATTAAGTGATTTCTGTTTTTATTTGTTTATTTTATTTAAAAGTTTCTTACATACTGCTTATAAATAGCATGGTCTAAGTGGTTTACAATAAGGATAGCACATACATATTCAGAAGATAAAAACATAGGCATTAAAGATAAAATACATTAAAATAAAGTAAAAGTTAATAAAATAATGTTGATGCATTAAACAAGGCAAATAAAAGCACAATGTAATAAAAAAATAGTATATGTGGGATAGTGAATTTAGTCTGTATATGTTAAATTGAAAGCAGTGCAACAGAGATATGTTTTCAATTTTTTCTTAAATTCCTTTGGATTTGTATGGTTCTAAGAGAGGTTGGGAGGGAATTCCAAAGTAGAGGACCTGCCACTGAGAGTGCATGTTTTCTTGTCATTTCTTGTCATTTCTTGTCATTTCTAACCTTGCGATTTTAACTTTTGGAACCTCAAGGAGGTTTTTATCTAATGACCGTAAGTGATGCCAGAGTTGATATAAACGAAGGGTAGTACACAGTCAAATGGGTTATGGATTAGGTTCAATTTTAAAGTTAAGATTTTATAGTGGATTTGTTGTTAAAACATAAGAACATGCAATATTAGAGATGTGCATCGTTTTTTGTGTTCGTGTCGTTCTTCATTTTTTGGCAGCCATGGAAAATGTCGGTTTTTTTTTGGTTCGGGTGATTTTTAGTTAGTGCGTGCTAACTCCCCGTTAGTGCACGCTAACTCCCTGTTAGTGCGCACTAACAAAAACTGTTAGATTTTGTTAATTTTTGTTAGTTTTTGTTAGTGTGCACTAATGGGAGTTAGCGCGTACTGACTCCCATTAGTGCGCACTAATCGTAAAAACGAATTTTTGCGAAAAAAAATGGGAAAATCCAGATTTTTTTCAGGCTCCCTGAAACATGCCGAATTGGACAATTTCGTTGCAATTTTCCAATTCGGAAAAAATGAATGCACATCTCTATGCAATATTGGGTCAGACCAAGAGTCCATCAAGCCCATTATCCTGTTTCCAACAGTGGCCAATCCAGGCCATAAGAACCTGGCAAGAACCCAAAAAACTAAGTCTATTCCTTGCTACTGTTGCTAGTAATAGCAGGGGCTATTCTCTAAGTCAACTTAATCAATAGCAGGTAATGGACTTCTCCTCCAAGAACTTATCCAATTCTTTTTTAAACACAGCTACATTAACTGCACTAACCACATCCTCTGGCAACAAATTCCAGAGTTTAATTGTGCGTTGAGTGAAAAAGAACTTTATCTGAATAGTTTTAAATGTACCACATGATAACTTCATGGAGTGCCCCCTAGTCTTTCTATTATCCGAAAGAGTAAATAACTGATTCACATTAACCTGTTGTAGACCTCTCATGATTTTAAAAACCTCTATCATTTCCCCCTTCAGCCGTCTCTTCTCCAAGCTGAAAAGTCCTAACCTCTTTAGTCTTTTCTCGTAGGGGAGCTGTTCCATTCCCTTTATCATTTTGGTCGCCCTTCTCTGTACCTTCTCCATCGCAACTATATCTTTTTTTAGATGCGGCAACCAGAATTGTACACAGTATTCAAGGTGTGGTCTCACCATGGAGCGATACAGAGGCATTATGACATTTTCCGTTTTATTCACCATTCCCTTTCTAATAATTCCCAACATTCTGTTTGCTTTTTTGACTGTATCAGCATACTGAACCGACAATTTCAATGTGTTATCCACTATGATGCCTAGATCTCTTTCTTGGGTGGTAGCTCCTAATATGGAACCTAATATTGTGTAACTATAGCATGGGTTATTTTTCCCTATTTTCATCACCTTGCACTTATCCACATTGAATTTCATCTGCCATTTGGATGCCCAATTTTCCAGTCTCAGAAGGTCTTCCTGCAATTTATCACAATCTGCTTGTGATTTAACTATTCTGAACAATTTTATAATTTACCACTCTTCAGTTTGTCAATCAAGCCTTCCACATCTTCTAGGTTCACCATGATTTGGTTCAGTCCATCTGAATCATTACCCATGAAAACCTTCGCTGATACGGGTATCTCCCCAACATCCTCTTCAATAAACACTGAAGCAAAAAAATAATTTAATCTTTCAGCAATGGCCTTATCTTCTCTAATTGTACTTTTAACCTCCTCGATCATCTAACGGTCCAACTGACTCCCTCACAGGCTTTCTGCTTCGGATATATTTAAAAAAGTTTTTACTGTGAATTTTTGCCTCTACGGCCAACTTCTTTTCAAATTCTCTCTTAGCCTGATTTATCAATGTCTTACATTTAAGTTGCTAATGTTTATGTATTATCTTATTTTCTTCTGTTGGATCCTTCTTCCAATTTTTGAATGAAGATCTTTTGGCTAAAATAGCTTCTTTCACCTCCCCTTTTAACCATGTCCGTGATCGTTTTGCCTTCTTTCCACCTTTCTTAATGTGTGGGTAACCAATGAAGGTTTAGCAGAATCAATGATGGGTAATCAATGAAAGTTTAGCAGAACAGGGGGTTATGTGATCTTTGAGTTTGGAACCAGTTAGGAGTCAAGAGGCAGAATTTTGGATAATTTGAAGAAGACGAAGTGTTGAATCAGTTGTCTTGTTTTATTATTGTTGTTTTTGTATTTGATTTTATATTTTATTATGCATGTTTTAGGCCTTTTATGGACCTTTTGTACATCGCCTAGGATATAGCCGATTTATAAATTCTAAATAAAGATAAAGATATCTTGTTACTACATGAGTCACAAACAGTTCAGACACTGACCCTTATCATTATTCAGCAGATGTTTCCTGTTAGTATTTAACTTTGTTGCTTACTAAGCAGAGTAAAAGAACGCATGTGAAACTAGCATGTCTAGAAAATCTTATCTTTAACCACTTGCACAATTAATATTGATCCATATTTAAATCTTTTATTTATTGGTGATTGCTTTGTTCCAATATTATCCCATCTACCTCTCAAAAAATTCTTTCAGTAAACTAAAATAACTGTGTTTGTCTTCTTTTGACAGTGATGAACTGATTATTTTTGACTGAGGTAACAGTGAAAATGACAGTGAAAACTCATGTCATTTGCCTAATCAATAGGCAAATGACATGAGTGTTTCAGGTTGAACGACTTTTCATTGGTGCAAAACTAGAATGATTATTCCTGTCATGCCTCATGTACAAACTTAGGGGGTTATTTTTCAAAGCATTATCACGTGCATTAGGCCCTAACGCTCGCGATAAGGCCATATCGCATGCGAAAGGGGCCTTTTCGCATGTGATATAATGCAAATTAGGGGGAGGGGGAGGGGAGATCGAGGTGTGGAGGGGGAGGAGTCTGCCATGGCACTGCTGCCGGCTATAATGTGAGGAACATTATTGCCGGCAGTAGCACGGCAAATAACTACACCTTTTACGGTGTCGCTATTCGCTGTGAAAGGCTGCAGCCGGCCCCACCGCGGCCGGCGAAATCGCAATGCTGCGGTGCGAACGGCTGCAGCCTTTCGTAGGCTTGCCCCTCTGCCCACTTTTTTGCGGGATTCATCATTCCGCGAGGAATGATGAATCCTGCCCTTAGATTGTAAGCCCTCTGGGAATAGGGAAATACCTACATTCTTTCATTAAAAAGCAAAGTGAAATACATTTTGCAGGGCATCCAGATTTGAGAAAAAGTTTCCAGAGTTCTTCCCAATTTATGAATACCATCAAAATTTGTCGTCCTGACACCTTTCCTGAAGTTTACAAACTGTGAAGTTCATTTATTATACTGCCAAAGACAGTCTAAAATCCCCATTGAAGCTTTAGGAAGATCATTTCTACAAAAAATGAATGTTACATGAATTAAGTGTAAGCTATGGACGGATGTTTCTAGTATCAGGGTATGGATTCTGCAAGAAAAAGCATCTGATGAGAAAATATTTTTCTTTTTGAAAAAAAATTTATTTTCAAAATGGTTCTGCAAACAAAGCAAACTTTAAAGGTGAGCAAACAAATGTTCTGAGAATTTATAGAACAGCAAAAAAAGGTCAATATTTATTTTGTTGATCCCTGCGATTGAAATGCTTGTGTTGTATGTGTCCAAGTTTAGTGTTCTAGAACTTTACTGATTAATATGTTAATGTGTTTATTAACCAATAATTTTATTAAAAGTATTACAACAAACCAATGTTTTACTATAAGTAGTACAATAATAGTTTTATTTCTATAGGAAGATGACAGTATTTTGTGGAAGATTTCATATGAACATATAGGGGTAGATTTTAAGAGGCGCGCGAACAGCCTACTTTTGCTTGCGCATCAGACTCAAGCAAAAGTACGCTGGATTTTAGTAGATACGCGCGGAGCCGCGCGTATCCACTAAAATCCTGGATCGGCGCGCGCAAGGCTATCGATTTTGTATAGCCTGCGCGCGCCGAGCCGCGCTGCCTCCCCCGTTCCCTCCAAGGCCGCTCCGAAATCGGAGCGGCCTCGGAGGGAACTTTCCTTTGCCCTCCCCTCACCTTACCCTCCCTTCCCCTACCTAACCCACCCGCCCGGCCCTGTCTACACCCCCCCCCCTTACCGTTGTCGGGGGATTTACGCCTCCCGGAGGGAGAGGTAAATCCCCGCGCGCCAGCGGGCCTGCTGCGCGCCGGGCCGCGACCTGGGGGCGGGTACGGAGGGCGCGGCCACGCCCCCGGGCCATAGCCACGCCCCGTACCCGCCCCCAAAACGCGGCCGACACGCCCCCGAAACGCCGCGTCGACCGGGCCCGCTCCCCGACACGCCCCCGACACGCCCCCCTCCGAAAACCCCGGGACGTACGCGAGTCCCGGGGTCTGCGCGCGCCGGTAGGCCTATGTAAAATAGGCTTACCGGCGCGCAGGGCCCTGCTCGCCTAAATCCGCCCGGTTTTGGGCGGATTTAGGCGAGCAGGGCGCTGAAAATCCGCCCCATATTCTTCATATTTTAATTTTAGATTCTGCATAAGTCCTTTGCAGGCAGAGTAGTACATAAAACATCCAGGTAGTGTCAGCTTGCAGCCTATAGTATGGCTCTGTTTCATGCAGTGGCACCCTGTCTATTTTCAACTCAACAGATGCTCACATTTTACCAGCCTGTTTCAATTTTTTTTCTATTGACATTTAGATTTCAATATTCCTTATTTAATACCTGTGCTATCATATACTTATAGTAAACTATATGTACATCTCAGAAGTTTCCTTATTGAATTTTACTGGTGGTCAAACTGTTCTTGAAAAATCAATGACAATAACAGTATTGTTTTAAAGGGGACCACTAAGTTCAAAATTCAGGATGGCTTCTTGTTCGACAAGGTGAAAGTTGCTGCTTAACTGAATAAGTTACAGTCCCAAGCAGATAATGTGCTATTGTATTTTCTAAAAAGCTTTTAATTCTTGCTGAGAGCATCCATTTAATGTCAGCAGAAGCAAACAATTCAGTGATGTCCCATGATAATATGATAATTCAAAAATGGGAAGGGTTTTTTTGTCATTACTATTCTACTGTAAAAGTCTTAATATGAAGCACTTTTGTTCCTGGCTATTAACCCCTTCTATTACTGGGAATATTACATCAACTAAAACGTTTACTAACATTTCAGGACTTCCACAGTATCTTACAAACTCTAATATTTTCAGACTTATACTACAACTCCCTACTATTAGGCCTACCCTTAGGACTACTAAAACCACTACAGTTACTTCAAAATGCCTCTGCTAGACTATTGCTAAAGACTAGAGGCTTCCTGTACAATCCAGAATTCATTATAAAGTATTAACTCTAATTTTCAATATCATCAACAATAATAACCCATGCTTATTAGGAGTGACACTACAACATTACACACCACAGAGACCTTAAGATCTCAAAACAAAGAACTTCTAAAGGTACCATCTATTTGGAATACACACACAGACACAAATAAGAGAACAAATGTTTTCCATAGTGGGACACAAGTTATAGAACTGTCTGCCAGAGTCATTTTGTCAAATAACAGAAATAAAAAGTTTCAAGCGTGAGCTAAAAACATGGCTCTTTAGAAATGCATACAATTTAACGGAGAATACTAATATGCTGATAACTTCAGTGTCAATACCAGTGATAACATTAATGGAGCGAGCAAAAAGGACCGAACAATGTAAATTATATTGTTATTAGAATTAAAATTTGTATTTGCTGCTGTGTTGACCTAGAGGATGTATGAATATGTACTAGATTACATATTTGCCGATGTGTTGACCTAGAATATGTGTGGATATAAACTAGAATATGCATTTACTGTAATCTTGACTTAGAATAGGAATGTTGACAAAGTATGTGAATGTCCACCAAGAATTTTAATGCTGATTTTATAAACTGTTGTGATCTTTTTTTAGAATGACTGTATATAAAACACCCAACTAAATAAATATTGTACATTTAGAACGTCATATATCAGGGGTTTGCAAACTTTGACAGCAACTTACCAAGGCTGCATCCAGTGTCTCTAGATTCCTCCTCCATTACAAAGAATGTTCCCCTCAGTAGTGCTATCCCAAGTTTCTTCCTCTTTACTTTCAGTCTGTAAGCTGGGACATAGAAAGGACATGGAGGCATGGGATCGGGCTTGTTGCTATGGTACAAATTCAACACAGAGACAAAAATGGCTGTCTTCATGCTCCAAACACTGATAATCACCTAGCCCATGTTACTATAGCACTCTCAACCATCCCTGTCCCCAGCATTTTTATTCTCTCTCTCAATCCCTCTTGCCTTCCCAACAGTCGCGTGTGCTCTCAACCCTCTCCCATCCAACTTCGCAGCCAGTCCTCCTCCTCCTCTATCTTATTGTGTCCCTCTAATCTTTCCAAATAACGGCAGTACTGCGGCTCTCCTCCACCTTCGTTCCCTGGCTACTCTGATGGCTTCACGTAAAACAATCACATGGTATGCCAGCTCTGTGCTTTGTGGCCTGCTGCTGATGCCTGCCCTGGGCGCTAGCTCTTCCCACGCTGACGTCACCTGCATTGCACTGTACCATGTGGACTCGTGCCTCCATTGCCATCTTCATAAAAGCTAAGTCTATGATTACACAGCAGTGTAAACAGCGGGTATTATAACTCCTTGGCCTGCGAGTGTGTATCACAATTGGTCCGTGTGTGTACCTTGCAGTTGATCATAAGAAGGGGATCCCCACCAGCCACTTTTCTTTCTCCACAGGTTTCTCTAGGTCATTGGCTGATGAAGCCTGGGGATCCCTACCAGCTATACTGCTTTCTCATTCGACCAGCCACTCCTGAGCTTTTCTTTTTGTCTGTCTACCTGCTAGTTCGATGTGTGTTGTTAGTGTTACAGACAAAACCAAAAATGAGCACGAGTTTATTTTATAAAATATGCTAGAAAGATGCTGGTACAAGTTACTGGTCTTATCACCAAGAAAAAACTCCTTACTATTAATCATTTTCCAAATTAAATATTTTCTACTGATTGGTCATATTCCCCACTGGACTGTCAAGCAATCCATCAGTTTAAATTCATGAAAATACTACCTTTAGAGAGCAGTTAGAGGTAGGTAATGAGCATTGCTTGAACGGTAAATATTTTATATTCAGTCACTGGTGGGGCTCATTACAGCTCTGTGATCTATGTGAATCTATAAATGTACTACATTCAGAGAACAGTTCTTTTTTTTTTTTTAATTTATAGTTTATTAAATTTCTTATACATCTTTACAATGAGAGAAATAAAGAAAAGTTATGGATTACATCATCTAAACATTTGTTAGAAAATACAAAAGAAAATTATTACTTGTAATTCCAAGTTTTAAAGTCCACATTATATTGTTTGGGGGAGCTTTAAACAAAAGAAAAAATAACACAACAAAATCACATCCTGTGTATTGGAGGAATAAAACTTTTTTTTTTACCAGTTAACTAACCCCAACTGAGACTGTCAATATGTACTCATCCTCCCTTATCTACAAGAAATGTCTCTAGGTGGGCAGGTTCCATAAAAATAAACTTATTCTTAAGAAAAGTGACCAAGCACTTACATGGAAATTTAAGAAAGAACGTGGCTCATAGGCCAAGGACTCTCTGTTTCATTGTTAGGAACTGCTTCCGCCTTAACTGAGTGCTCCTGGAGACATCTGGAAATACCTGGATCTTTTTACCACAGAAACAAATATCTTTATTTTTAAAATATTGTTGAAGAACTATATTTCTAATTGCTCTAAAGCAAATGCCACTATAAAAGTGGCCCTAGTTGGAATATCATCCACAGATGACTCGAGAAAAGCTGTTAAATTTGGGCTATCTGTGGTGATAATATCTAGTTCCCCTTCCTGAAGCGCTTCCTCCCTTTTCATACTAGAGACATAATAACATTTGGATATAAGTATATCTTTTGTAATACTTAACACTTCTTTTACATATTTCTTAAACATTTCTTGCCCTGATATCAATCTAGTAACTGGAAAGTTTAATAATCTCAGATTTTTATTTCTCGACACATTCTCAAGCCCTTCTAATTGTTTATAAATCAATAGGGAGTCCTTCATAAAGATTGTCCCAGATGTTTGCACTGAGACAATTTGTGAGGAGGTGGTCACATTTGCAGCTTCCAAATGCTCAATACGTTTGCTGTGGTCTTCCAGCGTATTCTTAGTCTCCTTTGAGAAATTGGAAGATTGTACCATGGATAAAGATACCATCTTTTCCAGTTTATTGACAGCCCTCCAGACATCCACCAAAGTTATATTATCAGGGTTTGGAATCTCTAACTCTAGTTCCGTAGGTAGAGATACCTCATCCTGTCTAGGTGGAGTACTCCCTCTGGTAACTGGAGATGTTAAACCAATTAATTCGGGGTCAGTAATTTTACTAGCCCCTTTTTCCTCAGAGGGTGTATTGAGGTCCTGGTTTTGGGCAGGGCTACTAGAGGCTCCGGAGGAGAAGGATATATCAGGTATAACCTCTCTTGAGGTCTGACTCACCCGTCTGTGTATATGTTGGTCCATTGGCCCTCTGATCGCATTTCCAACGGGTGTGGACGCCAAAGGTCTGATTTTCCTCTTTTTCCCCATTGCTGGCCAAACTATCCGTCTGCTTCCGCTAGGAAAATTTTCCCCAGGGGCGCGCCCCTTTGGCGCGCGGCTTCGGCAGCGCGCCGGCGGCTGCGCGCCGCTGCACAGCGATTTAAATATGGGCAGCGAGCAGGGGAAGGTGACGTCAGCGGAAAGCAGGTGGTTTCACAAACGGGTTGTTCCCTCTCACCCGGGCGCTTTTCAGCGCGGCTCCTCCGTCGGCTGGGGCTCCCGTTCTCTACTGCTGCACAGCGATTTAAATATGGGCAGCGAGCAGGGGAAGGTGACGTCAGCGGAAAGCAGGTGGTTTCACAAACGGGTTGTTCCCTCTCACCCGGGCGCTTTTCAGCGCGGCTCCTCCGTCGGCTGGGGCTCCCGTTCTCTACTGCTGCACAGCGATTTAAATATGGGCAGCGAGCAGGGGAAGGTGACGTCAGCGGAAAACAGGTGGTTTCACAAACGGGTTGTTCCCTCTCACCCGGGCGCTTTTCAGCGCGGCTCCTCCGTCGGCTGTGGCTCCCGTTCTCTACTGCTGCACAGCGATTTAAATATGGGCAGCGAGCAGGGGAAGGTGACGTCAGCGGAAAGCAGGTGGTTTCACAAACGGGTTGTTCCCTCTCACCCGGGCGCTTTTCAGCGCGGCTCCTCCAGTCGGCTGGGGCTCCCGTTCTCTACTGCTGCACAGCGATTTAAAAATGGGCAGCGAGCAGGGGAAGGTGACGTCAGCGGAAAGCAGGTGGTTTCACAAACGGGTTGTTCCCTCTCACCCGGGCGCTTTTCAGCGCGGCTCCTCCGTCAGCTGGGGCTCCCGTTCTCTACTGCTGCACAGCGATTTAAATATGGGCAGCGAGCAGGGGAAGGTGACGTCAGCGGAAAGCAGGTGGTTTCACAAACGGGTTGTTCCCTCTCACCCGGGCGCTTTTCAGCGCGGCTCCTCCGTCGGCTGGGGCTCCCCCAGAGAACAGTTCTGCAGTGATATAATTATCCTTTTCCTTGTCATTAGACAAAATATATAACTTTTAGATCAAATCTGCTGTTCATCATCGTTTATTTATGCTATACTTTTCCAACAGGAGAGTTCCAAACGTGTTACCATAGATTTGCTTAATTACAGAGATGGTGTAGGGTATAGAACCATTGGTTACAATACATTATGTTAGTCGCAGCGCTTAATCAAGATAGTAACTTTCAGTGTGTAAGCAGTGCAGTACAGCACTGTGGATATGTGATTAGTGCTATGCTAAGTAATCTAGAAAGGTAACATTATGATAGTGCACATATTACACACTACTGATATTCCAGTAAATAGTGCATGAGGAAAGGATCTATTCACCATTAGGTATAAGGTTCATGTTACTGGTGAGAACCAAATGCTTCTTCAAAGAGCCAGATTTTCACCACCTTCCTGGAGCGAGTCTGATGTAACATAGTAGAGTATGCTAACGTATTGGGGCAGATCCTGTAAAGGTTCTTTTTCCTAGGCCAAGCAGGATGGTAGTCCTCACACATGGGTGACATCATTGGATGGAGCCCGGCATGGAATACTGAGCATGCCCAGCATGCCACTATCCACGCGGGCTCTGTCTCCAGTCTCTTCTTTTCTGTGGAGCTATCGTCTTACGGTTGTGGAGCTCGTGCTTTTTTTTTGTGGTTGGAAAGCTTTTTCCCGGTCAATTCTTTGATTTTCCTGCACCAGGTCCCTCTCCATCTCCCAGCTTAGTTAGTTGGGTGGTGTGTAGGTTTTCTTCTTACTGTGTGGTCAATTCTCAGTGGTGTCTCCTTGGGTGCCCACCGGTCATCGACTGTGTGCCAGATCTTTTTGTTATGGCGTCATAAACTTTTCTTCAGTGCCCCCAGTGCCCTCGGACTATGTCCCTCATGGATCCACATGATGTATCTGTTCTCTGCCTGGGGGCATCGCATGACCAGATGACCCCCCCCCCCCCAAGGGCCAGAGTGCCTGCCTGGATAAAATGGAGAAGCTCTTTGGTTCAAAGAAGTCTGAAATCTCGACTCCAGCATCTGGGGCATCGACTCAAAAAGGCCAAGGGGAACCAATGGACACCGAGCTTTCACTGTCCACTCCTCCACCAGGGCTCTCAATGGAGTGAGTGCTGGGGATTGACCATTGTCGGTCTCTTTGCGCTTAAAGGGAAAGACTGCACCGAGCACCATGGTAAGTCCAGGAAACATCACCACAGGTCTCCATCCTCGCACGGTACCGGGCTCCGGTTGCACCGGTGCCTGCTGTGATGCCCCCAAAGCGATCCTGCAGAGAGGGGGCACCACCCTCCATCAAACACAGGAGTCCCAGGTGTTCCCCACTGATGTCAGCGCTGGGCACCAATCTCCCACTGGGCTCCGAGGGAGATTTGGTGATGCCTCCCCCTTCCTCCGTCTGTCCTGTCTTTGGTGGATTTCCAAGAGAAGTTTGAATGCAGGGTGCAACTGGTGCTCATTCAAACCCTGCAGGGCACTGAGCCACCAGCCCCACCTGTGCCTCCACTGGTGCCAGAACCTGCACCCTTGTTGTTTACACCACTGCAGAAGTGCCTCGCTGTCCTTCTTTGCATTCTCCCTACACAGCCACTGCCGGTGCCTGGGGCTCCATCAATACCCCGGCGGCCATCATTGCCTCCTCCACCCAGTGCTATTCTCATTGTGGGGTCCTCCAAGGAGGAAGGCCCGTTGCAGCCTATGACACTGTCAAGGCCCTCGGTTCAGTGACTGGCATGTTCTGGGTCCATAGGGGCCTCAATGTCTTTGATGCCCTCGGTGCCCAAGCTGCAGGGCTGGGGAACGGGCCCTCAACCAGTGTGTCTGAGTGATCTCAGCGATGATGACACCCCTTATGACACATGGGAGGATGATACCTCTGAGTCTTCTTCTGATGATTCCAAGGATCTTCCCTCAGACTCACCTCCTCCAGAGGAGAGGCGCCTGTCCCTACCAGAAGACTTAACCTATGCTGGGTTCATGCAGGCCATGGCAGATGGAAGAGAATGCTGGAGCTTCTCCAGTTTGTGGATGCCCCAAAGGAGGTGGTGGCTGTTCCAGTTCATGAGATCTTTAAGGAGCTGCTCCTTCGAATCTGGGAACACCCCATCTCTGTGCCTCTAGTGAATAAGAAAGCTGAGGCTGTTTACTTGGTTCAGCATGTCTGGGGTTTGAGAAGCATTAGCTCCCACAATAATCAATGGTGGTGGAGACTGCCCTTAGGAAGGCTAAGTGTTCTCGCATTACAGGGCACTGGATGTGCTGGGTAGGAAACTGTTTCAGGGTGCCTTGCTGATCGTCCATATTGCTTATTAGCAGCTATACATGACACAATATTCTCAAAATCTCTGGAAACAGGAAGGACCTGTCGGAGTGCCTGCACCAGTCGCAGCAGGACACTTTTTTTGACAGTCATTCAGCAGGGCTTTGAATGTGGAAAGTATGAGGTGCATTCCACCTATGATGTTTTTGAAACAGCGGCAAGGGTAGTGGCCGCGGGCATTGGGGCCCATAGGATGGGTTGGCTCTGGGCTTCTGATCTCTGGCCAGAGGTTCAGGAGAAGCTCGCAGAACTACCCTCTACTGGTGAAAAACCTTTTGGTGATAAGGTGAGGGATGCTGTGACTCAGTTGAAGGATGAGACCCTGCAACACCTCTCAGCCAGTACATCTGACCCGCCATCTTCAGCCAGGAAGTCCTCTTGACAGGGCCCAAGGAGGTCTTTGTATCAACAGAGGCAATATTATATGCCTGCATCTTGTGCCCATTCTCAACATGTGAGCTCTAGGGGCTGCCCTAGACAGCAGCAGACCCCCAGACATCAACAAGCAGGGGGAACGAGGTCGTTTTCCCCCTGTACCAAGAGACAGTTCAGATCTAGTCATGGACTCTGTCCCAGGGTATGGTGCTCTGAACCATGTATCTAGCCAGGACAGAGAATGTGGTGGCGGACAGGCTAAGATAGGCCTTCCATCCTCACGAATGGTCCCTGAATCATGAGGTGGCAGATCGGCTCTTCCATCTCTGGGACATCCTGGACGTGGATTTCTTTGCATCCTCCTACAACAGGAAGGTGGACCAGTTCTGCTCCCTGTACAGAGGGACGGCAAGCCACTACTTGAAGTTGGGTTTCTCCTATATTTGTTGTTTTATTTTTTCATAATTCTATGTTACGAGACTGGAGAAGGACCCTGCATGGATACGTGGATAATGGCATGCTGGGCATGATCAGTATGCCAGTCAAAGTTTCTAGAAACTTTGCCATAAGTTTTCTGTGCTGGGCTCCAACCGATGATGCCACCCTTTTGTGAGGACTACCGGTAACATCCTGCTGTCCTAGGAGAACACCTGTTACAGGTAAGTAACTTTGCTTTTTCTAGTGCTGGTGAGATACATTGCTCTGAGGTTTGGCATCACTAAACAGGCTTGAAACTGCATAGTGAGCAGGAATGTGTATAGGGATGAGATGTCTGCTGATTTAAGTTGTTGCATAGACTTTGAGGGACCAAGATTTTGAACTTGGTGCAGTAGAGTGTTGGGAGCCACTGTTGGTTTTTCAAAACTGGTGTAATTCATTCAATTTATTTAACTTAACTATCATATGAACTGTGATATTCTTTATGAATTGCAGATGGCAGTTGAGGTTGTTAGGGATTTTGACATAGAGCAAGTTACTTTAATCCAAGCAGGAAATAACAAAGGCCTGGATTCAGTTTGAAGGCATTGACATCCAAGAGAGGACAATGTTGGCAGAGCTGGAAAAAGGCTGCCTTGGTCACTTACTGAATCTGGGTTTTGGTGATAAGTCGGGAGTTCAGTGTAAAGCCTAGGCTCTGGGCTTGGTAATTGAGAGGCAGAGTTGTTCCTCCAAGGGCCACTTTTCGAGAAAAAAGGGCACTCTTTTCCCCAATTCATATACCTCTATTTTTTGCAGGATTAGGCTTAGTTTATTTTGATGCAGCCATTTGGACATTTTCCTAAGTAGTCATTAAAGTAGTTTTGTCTTGGTTTATGCTGAGTGGGGCTAGAAATTACGTCATCTAAGTAGGAATAATATGTAATTTAGTAGAGCCTGATGAGTTTGCCCTGGGGGGAGGGGTCATGAAAATATTGAATAAGGTTGGTGAGAGAATGAAACCTTGTGGTGCGCCACAGGAAGAGAGAAAGACTTTGATAGAGCTACTCCCAGAGAGACAGAGTGGGTTTGGCCATGGAGAAAGGATGTAAACTAGGCAAGTGCTGAGCTTGTCAATCCTAGTTCATTTAGTTCAGTGATGAGGAGTTTGTGGCATACAAGAGATCTTAGAGTACTAGTAAGACTGTTTATGGCCAAAACATTCAAAGTTGGTCAACCAGGCTTACTAGTGTAGTTTCAATACTGTAATAAGTTCAGAAGCTATAATGGAAGGCATCCAGGATATTAGGGGTGAACAGATATTCAGATAGGGCCAGATTTTAAAAGGGTTACGCGCATAAGGTGCTCTACTTTTTTTCTTTTTTCCTTAATTACTAGTCTATATTGCTTTTGTATTGGATTCCTTATTGTGGACTTTTGGAGTAAAGGTTTTGATAGGAGGAATCCTATCAACACATTGCCAGATCATTTTTTTAAAACCTGTCTCAAGTATGGATCAACTAGTACATGCTTATTGGCTCAAGCAAAAAACTCTTGAGCCAAATAGAATCAGACTAAGCTTTATAAGTTTATTTATTTTAATTGAGTGTTGGAGGTTGTCATTGTGTGCCTGAATAGGAGAATAAGTCTGCCGAATAGTGGTCTGATGAACGGACAGAATGTGGATATTACTCCTTTTAATAGGAAAGATACATGTCTTGGCCAAAGCCTTGAGATTTGTTAAAGGCTTAACAATACTTCTTGGCATAAAGATGTTTTGGAATTTGAGAATGTTGTGCTCAAAATATGAGAAACCATTTGAGAGTAATTAAAATGTTACATATATTGATATGGGAGGTCGGATCATGTAGACTTTGTGAGCAGATGGGCTCATATTCCCTGCTGTCTGATGGAAAATGAGAAGCTGTTCAGACCTAATTACACGGGACAAGAAACATTTAAAAAGTGCTGAAAGTCATATAAAGCAGCAATAGTGGTGCCTTGTAGATAGTTTACATAGATCTCATGCCATGACAGATAATGTGATCCCTCAGTAAGACCAACCAGAGCTGGAAGGCATATTGGGAAACTTTATTTTAATTTTAACATGAAGTGAAATGGAACAAATCCAAAGCTGTGGTAGACTGTCAGATTTTATAGTAGTAAATGCCTCTGGGAAGTAGAATGAAAGACAATTTTGGAGATGCAATGAAAGATGAGAGAGATTTTTTTTTCAGGAGTAGATGAGGCATGATGGCCTCATGAGTGGAAAAGATCTTCCTCTGCAGATAACATCAGGAGGACTCATTGTCATTCTAGAAATATTAGTGCTGGCCCTGCAGTGTTGGACACTGAGTACAAGGCTTTCTAAGAAGTAGCTGCTTAGCAGGTCTTGTTTTCAGGACATTAATGAATATGTATGAGATTTATTTGCATACAATGCTGAGAAAAAGTTTATGAATTCCCTAGGAGTGTCTTAGCACACAATTTTATACACAACACATGATTACATCCTAATCTAACCTCTGATAAGAGAAAGATGACCGCATTACATAAATACCTATGAGAAAGAAGATATATTTTGATGATTTATTCAACAAAAAAATTCAACAATAAGTATCCGTGTGTGAAAAAGTTTTGAATCTTTCATTCAATAATTGGTGGCACCTCTTTGAGCAGCAATAACTTCAACTAAGCATTTCCTGTAAATGTTGAACAGTCTCTCAAATCTCCCTTGTGAAACTTGGCCTATTGTTCCATACAGAACTGTTTCAACTGTGTGACATCTGAGGGCTTTTTTTGCTTGAATAGCTTGCTTCAAGTCTTCCCACAGCATTTCAATAGGATTTAGATTGGGATGAAATCTCTTCTTCATTTATTTTGTAGTAGATTTACTTGGATGTTTAGGATCATTGTCTTGCTGCATGATCCACTTCTAGCTCAGCTTCAGCTCATGGATGATAGCCTCTTCTAGAATTTTCTAATATAAAACAGAATTCATGGTTCCATCGATGAGGGCAAACTATACAGGTCTTGATTCAGCAAAGCTGCTCCACACTATGATACCTCCCCCACCAATCTTGACAATCGGGATGAGGATCTTATTTTGGAAGGTACTTTTTGTTTTTCTGCAAATAAAATATTTATCATGACCACAGATGTTTTTTTGACATGTATGTCCAGAGAACATTATTCCAGAAGTCCTAGTGGGTCATCCAGATGCTGTTTGGTGAACCTCAGGTAGGCAGCAATGCTCTTTTTAGAAAGCAATGGCTTCTTCTTAGCTATCCTCCCATGAACATTATTTCCATTCTTTTTTTTTTCCTAATGTTTGACACAAAAACCCTCACATCAGCTATTCTGAAAAACACCTGCATATCTTTAAATGTTAGCCTGGGGTTCTATGAGAATGTTTAGAAATGATCTTGTAACCTTGTCCAAATGATGAATCTTTTTAGTTGTTCCTCTGATATTTCTTTTGATCATAACATGATGAGTTCCCAGTAACTTTTATGGTGCAGACTAAACACACAATCTTTATGTAGGACAGGATGCTCAAACTCAGTTGTGCAGATTTACTCTGTAAGATAGTTTACTTGTTACTCAGTTATATAAGCACCTAATTCCAAGTAACAACCTGTGCAAAGATTTTCCCTGGTCAAGGCCTGGTTAGACAGCATGTCTTGCAGGAGGCACCCATCTGGATATCTCCAGGTTGTTCTAGTTGATGTGGGACTGGTGTTGCTTCATCCAAGGGAGGGGCCCAGGATGCCATTGCTGAGGCCCCCTGCAGGACATGTAGACTAATCTATTCCTGATGGGGCAGGTCAGCCTGCGTCATCTGTGGCCTACTGGACAAGGTGATGCAGGCTGACAGAGGCTCTCCCGTGACTGATGAGACAGTGAGCGATGCAAAGTTCTAAAGAGGTACTGGATTCCACATTTCTTAACCATAAAGAGAAGTTTGAAAAACAAGGATGCACAAATAATTTAAAATGTATGCACCATTAAGTCTGAAACATGACTATTATGAGACCAGGACCACATGTGCTATTGAAGTTACACAGATATTTTGTGTGCTAATTGTATTTCTTAATATTTTATATGGTATATCAAAACTAATCTACAACAGGTGCATTTGTTTACAGGTAGAGTTCATTATGCTCATTTTGTTTATGTGTTTGATCATTACTTTTCCAATGCCATTACAAGGATATTTAGGCTTTCAAGTTCAGCAGGCCATAACAGCTGGTGCTGATTTCACCAACCTGGAGTAATTATGTGACTTGTGCAGTCTGTAAAAGACCATCTGTTTGATTAACCACTACAGCGACCCAAATAAACATTGTAATTGTCGTAAGCTGTTAGATATATGTGAGGCTTATTAGCTGAAAAATGTAAAGGTGAAGTAAATGACAGCCGAGTCAGCAGTCTGTTGGAAAAGGTGTGGGCCATTATGCATTCATATATGAGTTGACCAGATGACTTATTTAACTCTTTTTAACAATCTCTTTGTTCATACCTTACCTGCAAAATATTCTAGGGTTTTTTTGGCCTAGTCATTTTTGCTTTCTTTTTTTCTTCCTGCTCTGTTGGAACTATTGCTCAGTTTTGCTTTTTTTTTGTTGTAGCCCAGTAATTTCTTGGAATTCTGCCATCAAACACCTTTATTCGTTAGGGCCCTGAGTATTATTTTTCCCTATTTGACTATTTCTGCCCTCCCACTGCTCCTAGTCTGGTCATTGTAGCAACAGTCCTGAGGCTGGGAGCAAATTTATTTTTGGCTCTAAATCTGGCCACCAGGCCATCCTCCCCATCTTCCTCCATGCCTAAGAGCTGCTGCCTGTGCAAAATCCCCAGCCGATCTGGGAATCAAACAGTGGATCCTCCACAGGGCAGCATGTTTCACTTCTACATAGACCCCCAGACTGGCCCACATTCGGGGATTTTAACTTCAGACACGCAGAGGTTGGTAGAGCTTCATTTAACTTTTTGTAAGATGTTTTGCTCATGTGCAGGGTATTTTGTGCAAACTTAACACTTTCTGCCAGTGCAATAAAATCCAACCCATTGCTTGTTTTAGTTATATTTACATTAGTGCATTGGTTTTTAGTCCAGACCTCAGGACATACCCAGCTTCAGTTGCATGCAAACCTATCTCATGCATATTCATTGTGGATATCTTGAAAACCTGACTTGGCTGGGTGTGTGATAGCTTAGGACTGGTTTGAGAACCACTTTGATTTATCATAAGAGAGACAATTAATCAAAACTAAACTAACATTGCTTTAGTTCATTCTTTGGTTGAAGCAAGTGTGAAATCCATAAATTTCCAAAATCCTCTCCTTCTTTCTTACGGATACTCTTCTATGTCACAAAAGCGAAGTATCTTTCCAACCATTTACCGTAGTTTATTAATGTTGATGGGTTTGTTGACCTGGACAAAGATATTTTTAGTCTGGGATTTTTAGCTTACATGAAATTTTTTTCTGTGTAAGTGGCCAGATGAACTTCTAATGAATTTTATCTTTATTAAGGAGTTATCAGTCACTTGCACAGTTAAACTCTAAGCAATGTACAACTGAATATATACAAAATTAAACAAAGTAAGTTAAAAAAAACCCCAATATAAAACATTTTAAAAGTATATAAAAGAAAATGAATACAAACAAGAGCTATTGTAATAATCCTTCTTTAGAGGTCCTGACTAGGAACCAAAACAAGCCTTAACTTCTGTGATGATAGCGTTGAGAAAGACTTTCTTGTTAACTAAAATCTGAAATCATAAATGCACATAAATGCCTGGAATGCCCTTCCAGAGGAAGTAGTGAAGACTAAAACTGTGAAGGATTTCAAAGGGGCATGGGATAAACACTGTGGATCCCTAAAAGGCTAGAGGATGGGTATAAATAAATAAAGCTTGACTGGCATGGAGCAGCAGTTACTACCCTTAAGAGAAACATGGTGGTAACCTGCACGGAGCGGTAGTTACTACCCATAAGAGAAACATGGGGTTAACCTGCATGGAGCGGCAGTTACTACCCTTAAGAGAAACATGGGGGTAACCTACATGGAGCGGCAGTTACTACCCTTAAGAGAAACATGGGGTTAACCTGCACGGAGCGGCAGTTACTACCTTGGGAAGCTTGCTGGGCAGACTGGATGGACCATTTTGGTCTTTTTCTGCCATCATTACTATGTTACTATGTTACATGGAGAAAAATGGCAAAGACTAAGACTTTATATTTAAGATGGTGAGATTCACCTGGCAAAAGAAATTAGATTTTGAAAAACTCTGTTTTTCCTAAAATAATTTATTGCATTGTGAAATACAGACATGGGGTTGGTTGTATTGCAAATCACAATGCAAAACTAGTGACCTCTTTCATTCTCATATCCACCACTTACTGTTTGTTCTTCATCTCAGAGTGCAAGCTCTTAGGGGTGATAGAATTGTAGCCATGTAAAATCTTTTTTTTTGACCCAGTGGTTTTCTCCTACAAATTTGACCTTCTAGCTGAATAGGTACCAGCCTCTACTAAAGGTATGGTGTTATAAGCCAACATTTGTGATCACTAGGGGGTATGCCCCTATTTTTCTAAATCATTGTCCCCTTCCCTGTCCTTCCATCTAGCTTAGCCATTGCAGCAATAGTCCTTGGGCTCTAAGTCTGCCCATTAGGTACTGCCATAGTATGAAATGCAGAGTCTCCTCCCCTTAACTTTTCATTACTTATTGCTCTTTCTACTAACATGTTAAAATTATACCCTCAGATCAAGTACGGGTCCTGGGAATACAGATCGATGAGAACCTTACAATGAAAAAGCACATAAGCAAATTAATAAAACAGGATACTCCAAACTGAGAATACTACATCAGCTGAAACCTTTACTAACATTACAGGACTTCCGCACTGTTTTACAAACTCTAACATTCTTAAATATAGATTACTGCAACTCCCTATTACTGGGCCTACCTTCAGGACTTCTAAAACCCCTACAGTTACTACAAAATGCATCAGTTGGAATCTTACTAGGGACAAGAAAATTTGACCACATCACCCCATCGCTGATAACGCTACACTGGCTTCCTGTTCAATCCAGAATCCATTATAAAGTAATAACTCTAATTTTTAATATCATCAACAACATTAACCCCTGCTTAATAGGAATGACACTACAACCATACATTCCACAGCGAGCCCTATGATCGCAAAACAAAGGGCTTCTTAATGTACCTATAACATGGAGTATACATCCAACACAAAAAGGAGACGGAATGTTTTCCACAGCGGGCCCCAAGCTGTGGAACTCTTTTCCAAAGACATTATATATGATAACAGAAAGAAAGAGTTTCAAACGTGAACTGAAAACATGGCTCTTCAGAAATGCATATAACTTAACTTAAAATATCAACATGCCGATACCTTCACTATCAAAAATCATAGATAATGTTAGTAGAACATTATCTATGAAAAGATGTAAACTGCAACATGACAAAATAGAAATTATGGATTACAAACCATTATCATAGCCCCCTAGTTAACATGTACTTGATGTTGATGTATTGACCTAAAATATGTATTTGCTGTTGTGATAACCTAGAATATGAATGTTGACCAAGTATATGAATGATGATCCAGAATATGAATGCTGACTTTGTAAACCATTGTGATCTTCTTTTGGAACAACAGTATATAAAATGCACAAATAAATAAATATTCAGAAGGATTTGTCTGGCCAAGTTTGGGACTTAGCCGGAGAAACCTGAGGATTAAATATCTCTCCCTCCCCTCTGCCTGTTGACCGGATACAATTTTGCTTGATTAAAAGAGGTGTGCAGGGGAATTTGGGAGGTGGAACTTGAACTTAGCCAGATAGCTCTGAATATCTGTCTGGGTAATTCTGATTGTGGTGGTAATCGGTTCTAAAGTTATACAGTTTTCTGGATAACTTTAGACCTTCCTACTTATATTAAGTATATTGCCAGTTAAGTGTTTAAAAAAAAATTTCCTCTATAGGTCAGCAACCCCAATCCAATCCTCAACATAAGTTTTAAAAAATGAGGGGCATGGCACCCTATCCTTCCGCCTTTCCTACCCCTAAAATAATTTAAAAAATCATGGCCCTTGCCAGTCTGAGGATCCCCTGCAGGATATTTAAAATAAAGACTGGCTCCAATCCCCCTCCTGCAATACTGGCAATCCCTACATCACCCTTCTAACCCACCCAGGACTTCTTCTGAAACCCCAAGGAAGAGCTTGGAACTTGTACAGAGCCTTACTGTACTGTTGTCAGTATCCAGCATTGCTCTGACAGCAATGCTAGTAAAGCACGCTATCATTATTGCTATTGGAGTCTTACTTGGCAGCAACGTTAGTAGTGCTTAACTCTACTGACTTCTACTGACTTGGGTTTTCAAGGAGTTCCAGGTATTGCCATCATCATGTTTAATTTAATTAAGATGGTTAATCTCCCTACTATGGTGAATTGAGCATCCTTATCATTCACTATTGAAGTCACAACACATTGTAGTTTCTTTATAGTGAATTATAAGTTTAAGGATGGAATAACAGCTGTGCATGTAGTACTTGCACCATCAATAAGGTTATTTTTTTAATTGCCCAAGTCTGCAGGAGGGATATGGTTTAGGAGAGCTACTTTTAAGAAATGTCTGCATATGTATAGCTATTCTTAGTGTTAGCATAATCAATGGTAACTGTTCAGTGAAAAATTACAATATGATATTGCATTGTCTTGATAATGAGATGCCATGGTACATGAATTGAAAAAAGCAAATGCGCAAGATTGATATCAAGCTATACAAGACAAATTATTTTAACTTGCTGAATTAAATATATTACACCAGAGCATCTCTATAAAACAGATGACTGAGCAGTGGCATTTGCAATACATTGAAAGTAGTATAGGATCCTTCAGAGATATGATCTGAGGATGTTCAAAAGTAAGCATGTTCTGGCTTGTGGTGACAAGCATACTTACTTTTCTTGCAGAATTGGAATTAAGTGTCTATCAAAAGTTATACATTACATGACTTTGATTATGGAAATCTTTCTAATCCTCAGAAGAAACTGTTAAATTTGGCAATGGTAATAAACCAAAAAGTCTATTACTTTGGAAGGATGAAGATGTTCCCAACTTAAACCACCCAGTGGCAGGAACTGACAGCAATTGTATTTTTTATATTTAGATTTATATTCCACTTTTCACACGCTTCAAAGTGGATTACATTCAGCTACTGTAGGTACTTTCCTATCCCCAGAGGGCGACAGTGGGACTCGAACCCTGGCCTCCCGGTTTATAAGCCCACTGCTCTAACCATCAGGCTACTTCTCCACTCCAGAAGAAATGCAGATACAAAATTTTAAGGGAAAATTAATCTATTTTATAATAACTGGAACGTGTTTTGGAATGTACAGAGAAGACCCTCATTTAAAAAGTAGTAGAAGTGTGTATTTTTGATGAATGTGCATTTTCAGTGTAACAATTCAAATTAATTTATGAATTATTGTTCTAAAAACCAATGGGCCAGATTTTAAAAGGGTTACGCTATTCATTTATTTAAAATGATACTTATACCTAAATGGTTATATCTTATTCAATTAGCCCCTATTTGGATACTAAAGGCAGACCTTTTTCGATTACACCAAGCCCTACGTTCTTTTCTCTGGAGAGATAAGAAAGCTAGAATACCATTGGGAGTGCCCATGAGACCGAGCGAACAAGGTGGTCTGGGATGCCCAAATTTAGAGCTCTACAATCTAGCCTGTGGGGTGAGGCGTGTCAGGGACTGGATTTCAGGATTGTCTACTTTGACCCCCCAAAATCATTTGTTAGAATGGTATGGAGTCCGGACCCTAAACCCTTTAATACAGCTACCAACTCAGATGGTTCCTCACTATTTGAAATCGCAAATCCTAATTGGACTGTGTAGGAAGGCATGGCATCTTTTATGCAAAATTGGGGGACTATCTAACTTACAACTTAAGTTTTTAACGATAGCGGGGCATGATCTTTTTCCACCAGGGACCGGGGGAGGAGTCTTCCAACGCTGGAGAAATTTGGGACTTAATTATATATCAGATCTGTATGATGGAAGGACGGGAACTCTTCTCTCCTTTATAGAGCTCCAAAGGCGAATCCTGGTGCCCAGTAGCGATCAATTTGCTTATCTGCAGATCACTCATTTTCTCCATGCAGAAGAGCATGGGTCGGTGGACACTGCAGCGGTACAGAAATTAAGGGAGTTAGTGCTGATAGGAAGCAGCAACAAAAATAAGGTCTCCCTGCTCTACAAGGAATTGCTGGCATATTCAGTCATAGATATACTTACCCCACCCTATGATAAATGGAGGGAATGGGCCTTGTTCTCGTTAACATATGCTGAATTTGTAAACTGTTTTCATGATATACCTCTGATGTCTGAAAATGTACTTCTACAAGAAACACAGTACAGATTTCTCTGGCTTAGTTACATCACCCCAAACAGAGCTTACAAAATGAAAATAGCAACTTCTTCCCAATGCCGCAGGTGTGGAGCTACCAATAGTACCTTTTTTCATTGCTTTTGGGACTGTCCGAAAATCTCCTGTTTTTGGCAACAGGTGTGTAAAGCGTGTTCTTTTTTTATGGGGCGAAAACTCCCACCAGATCCCAATCTATGGTTATTTGGTTTGGGAACCTGTTTACCAGAAACTATATCTGACCCTGAGCGACTTCTGATATGCAGAGCGGGCCTGATGGGGAAACAATTAATATTAACCACTTGGCTGGAGGTTTTTGCCCCTAGTTATGACAGCTGGTTCCAAAAAATGGTCCGGCTATGCTCTATGGAGCATGCCCTACTTACAGTAGCGATGCCAAAGAGGTCTGTACATATTAAACAAATCTGGACTGGCTTTACAAGATATTTGACTCCAAGACCTGGGAAGCTCTGGGACCCATGGTCTGAGGACCTGAAGACCTAAATCGAAGAAAAATACAGGGTCGAACGGAAAAAAAAAAAAGGGAAGGAGAAATGGGGCTCCCCTTATATGGACATGAGCGCTCACCACGCCTCTTCATATTGGACTTTAAAAAAAATATACTATCCACCACCACCCAGACTTTGGGAGGGGGGGGGGGTGGGGGAGAAAGACAGCTACACATTACTGGTTATTAAGGGGAATTTACCCTGCTGTTTACAGATGTTGTTTGTAACTGTTTGTATAATTATTGAAAATCTGAATAAAGATAGTTTCAAAAAAAAATAAATAAAAGGGTTACGCGCGCCGGGCCTATTTAAAAAAGGCCCCGGGATGGTTGTAAGTCCCGGGGCTTGTAAAAAGGGGCGCGGCAGGGTCAGGCTCCTGGCACAGCACCAGGGCTGAAGTAAGTTTGGAGATTTAAAAAAAAAAAAAAAGCAATGGAAAAGGTAGGGAGGAGAGGGTAGGGAAGTTCTCTCCCAGGCCGCTCTGATTTTGGAGCGGCCTGGGAGGGAACGGGGGAAGCAGCTCAGCACATGCAAGGTACACAATTGTGCACCCCCTTGCGCGCACCGACCTCCGATTTTATAACATGTGCGCGCATGTTATAAAATCTGACAATCATGTGCACGCACGCTTCTTTTAAAATCTACCCCAATATTATTTCCACTAATTTTCACAAGATTTTGTTCTACTACTATAAAAGTAAAATTAAACTCCTTCATATGCCTGTAATTTTTTTTTAAATTATGGAAATCCAGTTTGATGTATCCCTGTTTATCTAAGTGATAGTTTCTCTCAGTAATGGATCTAGTATGAGATAATTCCATTTTCATACAGTAACAGTCTTCTTGTTAACAGGCTGTACTTAAGATAATTGCCTTTACCTTCAAGTGGAAATTCAAAAACCTTCAGCAATAGTCAGGTTTTCTACATTTTTTCTCTCATTTATTTTTTTTTTTTACAGAAACATAACTAACCCTTTCCTGGAGGATTGTTCTTCTCTTCTGGGGCTGCTTCAGTTAGCAGTTCCATCCCACGCTGACTCTGAATCCCTGGGGGGAACGCTCATTTATGACCCAGACAAAGAAAAAAGGTCGCCAGTTGTGTATACTGTAGGGGTGCTTCCCATGAGGTGAGAGGCTGTAATAAGCAGACAGGACCAGGTCTGGGGGTTAAAATAAAGTTTACTGATTTGTCATAATAAATTAAAGTCCATTATCCAGAAGTCTGAGTTTACATTTGACTGATGGTAGATTGGGGTTTTTCCTATATAGGTAGGTGTCCTTAATCCTGACCTCTGGGCAGAGCCCCTGGTGATTTTAAATATGCATAACTCTCACAGCGGCTGTCTGGGAATCCTATTGGAGGTGTCCCCAGCTTTACTGAAAAACCCTACCTTTAGCCATCTTCATTCTGGACACCCCGCCTGTCCTGGTCCCTTGGGAGGAAATCCGGGTGGGATCTCCTGATCTTTTTCCTCCTCCCTTTAGTCAGTTGTTATTTCATCCTTTATTTTCTGATGTGTCGGGGAACTTCTCTTTAGGAGTAGTCAGTGGGATCAGGGTGTTATCTCTGCTCTGAAATCCCAGTAGGGAGGGAGAATCCAGAAACCTCCCCACTTAACTCAAGTCCAAAAAATACTTTACAGCCTAACTGGAAACATCTTCCTAGACTGGCATTCATGCTGTCACAGGTGTTTGCCACATTCAGGTTCTGAATGGACTCACTGGTCTTCAGCCGCGTCCACTGAGTACGGCCAGTGAAGATGACATTTCCCAAAGAAGCATGGTGAACCATAGTCCCTTCCAAAAACCAGATTGCTCTAGCCTTCACTGTCTCTCGCGGCAGGATCCATCACTGATGCTTGCCTACCTAGGGTTTAGAGTAGGCTCACAGGTCTTTGGTCCCCTGGTGAAGAACCCTTTTGCCACTAAAAGGTATCAGGCTTAAACAATCTACCTCTCTGTAACTTACAATGAGAAGGATCCTCTGGCAGGGACTGTACGATGAGGTATCTCTTCCAAAAGAAAACTCTTTAGGGTGAGGCTGGTAGAAACTGCTTTTCTGTACACCCTCCGACTTAATATCATAGCAATATTAAGTCGGAGGCCCCAAAAATAATAATTTAAAAAAAATCGTAAAAAAAAAAAAAATCAGCCTGCGGCTCACAGGTTGGGAGACGGACGCTCAATTTTGCCGGCGTCCGTTTTCTGAACCCGTGGCTGTCAGTGGGTTTGATAACCGACGCCGGTAAAATTAAGCGTCTGCTGTCAAACCCGCTGACAGCTGCCGCTTCTGCCAATAAGGAGGTGCTAGGGACGCGCTAGTATCCCTAGCGCCTCCTTATTACTGCGGGCCCTCATTTGAATACAAAATTGCGCGCCCAGGAGAGTGGCCTGGGTGCGCGTCGGGAGAGCGGGCGCTCGCCTTGGAGCTCCGTCTCTCCCGCGCATTTTACTGTATCGGCCCGAATGTTTTTAATCTATTTAAGTGCAAATTCTTACAAGCATTTTGGCATGGAGAGAACTGAATGATGTCATGACAAGCATGTATAGTGAATTGCACCAATGGATCATGTGAGCTACATATACAGAGATGGAAGACATTTCCAGAAAGCTTTTACCCAGGTATGGGGCTGTCTCATGCAATATGAAACCTGCTGCTTTTCAGCTTTGCTTTCATTTTGATCCCTTGGAGGAGCGGTGTTTCCTCCCAGACTATGGTTGCTGCATTGTAGGCCATCAGCTATTTTTGGATCTTCTCTGCCTTTTCAATGACCCCTAATTTTGAATTTTGTTAAACTTAAGCTTTTCTTGTTTTATTCCTTTTCAAGTCTGATTCACTGTTTGTTTTCCTCTATAGAGAGAGAATGGGAGAACGCCTCAGTGAATCAAACCTTTAATTTCACTAGTTATTATTTTCTGGCAATTAAGGTTTTTTGTTCTTTATTTTTTTTTCCCCCCATTGTTTCAGCTCAGTGGATGTTCACAGCTGTGACTCCACTTTACCAAATTTGATATGTCTGACTCAGTTGCAATTTTTCTCTCTCTGTCTTTTTATTGCTCAGAAAAACGCCATCTTTTTAGTTTTTCATCCCTTGGGTTTATGAACCACGGCCTGTGGCTTCAAGAACTGCTGAGACAGGGTGGATAAAGCCTTCAATGATAGAGTTAAACATTTACTTGCAGAGAGGGTGTGGCTAATTGATGAGGCACTCAATGAAACCTATGCAGGTAAAGTTTCTGTGGAACCTGACAGCACCCTCAAGAACCCCTCGTAATTGAAAGATAGGAGAGAACCAGGCAGGAAACAGAGCATTTGACTGAATTCTTGTATGTGGGACTGGTTATTTCCTATCAGGAAGCAGCAGTCAGTTTGCACACTTTTGATAAGGGCATCTATTTACCTGTCATGATTCTGACCCTTGGACAGGGTCTGCACATATTGTCCTGGACTTTCCCAGGGCCCTTAAATAAGGGATACGGATTTTCTGCTGTTAATTTTTGTAATTCTGTTAAGACAGCCTAGAGACAGATTTTAAGTTCTTTTTCTTTAAGTGTACCAAGAAACACTATAACTCTGTTTTCTATCTGAAACTGATCTTTTCAGTCACTCGCTTTCAGTCTCGCCAATACAGATGTCCAGGGCTGGTGTATCCAATAGGCGGGACTAGGCAGTCGCCTAGGGTGATGTCCGTGGGCGGGGTGCCGCTGAGGTATGCAAGGGTACCATTTCTTAAATGTGAATGAAGGGGAGGTAGCAGTCGCAGAGCACTCACTAGGTTTGGAGAGAGAGAAGAGAGCATTGTAAGAGGGAGACCGAAACTCTATATAGCTACCACTGTTAGAGGGGCACATTCAGGGTGGGCTTCAGGAGAGTGGCAGGTGGGGTTACATTGGTCTGCCTAGGGCACTGCAGACCCTTGCACCTGCCCTGCAAATGTCCAAACTGCTTCCCAGAAAGTTGGGTGAAGATTATATCTTCATGTGCAGCTTGTTGAGTAAGGTGTCACTGCAAGTGGTTTAAACACAATAGTAGAGGTTTTGAACCTACTTTTGCGTTTGGAGGGCCGCGAGTCTGTCCTGCAGTCTGCCGCTCTTACCTCCAGCCCGCACTCCGGCATGCTGAGCTCCAACACCGCAGTTGGCCTCCCTGGCAAGGATGCAGTCACTTGACACAGAATGCCTAGGCCCCTGCCGCCGATGCCAGCAAAGCTGCTGGAGCTTCTCTAGGCGTGCGTGCCCGACTTGCCGGCATTTAAAGGGCCTGCGCTGGAATTCTCCCATGACACCCCTGGATGACATCATAGACTGGGACTATAAAAGGCCACCTCTCCTGCCTTTCCTTGCCTTGGCAATAGGTCGCCTCTTTGGAGTAGTGGTTTGCCTCAGCATTTTTCACTTGACATCCGTTCTGGGTTCCTGCTGTGTTCCTGTTCTTCTTTTCTTTTTCCCGAGTCCTCGTCATCCTGATCAGTCCTCCTTGTCCACTTTCTATTGTTCCTATGTCTCCTTGTCCTCTGTTGTTCCTTGTCTCCTTGGTTTGACCCCGGCTTGGACTTTACTCTGCTTGACTGATCTCCACCTGTCCTGACCCTTTACCTGGACCTTGACCCTGTGTGTACTCTGCCTGCTTCGGACCTCAGCCTGTTCCTGACTCTGATTGTCTGCCACCTGCCCAGACCGCTGCTTGACCTGACTCCACTTTCTCTCACTGTGCTGGCCAGCATCAACTTCTATGCAATGGATCTTCACCTCCACAGAGTCCTGCGCCTAAGACCAACCGGCCCCGGCACCCGAGGGCCGATATTGGAGAAGCTCCTGGGGCTTCTGCTTCAGCCAGCTCCACCTGCTTCAGCCAGCTCTACCTGCCTCGCTGCAGGTTGCATCAAATCCCCTTCGACCCAAGGGTCCACTTCCGCAACACCTGCTTGATTTATTTATTTTATTTATTTAAACGTTTTTATATACCGAAGTATAGCAAGCTGCCTTCACTCCGGTTTACAGATACAACAACTTAGTACATTTTTTCATCAACTGATACAATCAAAAACTAAGTATATTCTGTCAACAACTGATCCAAACAGGGTATAACTGTGATCAAAAAATATATAGAGCATATGTGAATTGGAAACAACTTAGAATGGGATAATTTATCTAATTTGCAATTGTGTTATCGTTACATAACCGAGAGAGGTTATGTGTTCAATAAGTTAAGTGTCATTAACCGATGCCATCTTTGAAAGTTTGACTGAAGATCCATGTTTTGAGCTCTTTTTTAAATGATTTGATGTTGCTTTGAGAGCTCAGGTAGTCTCGTAGTGAGTTCCATAGTTTCGGTCCAGCGATGGAGATGGCTCTGTTTCTTGTGTTTGATAGCTTAGCTAATGGGAGTGATGGTATGACTAGATATAATTTACTAGCAGTTCTGGTTGTGCGTTGAGATCTGTTTATCTGTATTATGTTCTTGAGAGCAGTATTCTCTGCATTAAATATTGCATTGTGTAAGATTGTCAGTATCTTGAATTCAATTCTTTTTTCTACCAGTAGCCAGTGTAGGTTTTGGAGTACAGGGATGATGTGGTCTGATATTTTTTTGCCAGATAGGACTCTAGCTGCAGCATTTTGTAGTAATTGAAGTGGTTTTAATGCCGTTTTTGGTAGTCCTATCAAGAGTGAGTTGCAATAGTCTAAGCTGGTGAAAATAAGTGATTGTAAGACGGTTCTGAATTCTTGGAGGTGAAGCAGCGGTTTTAAATGTTTAAGTATTTGGAGTTTATGAAAGCCTTCTTTTGTTTTTGTTGCTATGTGCTTTTTGTAGTTTAGTTCACTATCAATCCATATGCCGAGGTCTTTTACGTTGTCTTTTAGTTGGATACTGATGTTGTCTATTTGTATGGAAGAATTGGTATTTGATCCTGAGTTTTTTCTTTCTATCAGAATGCATTCTGTTTTGTTCATGTTGAGGCATAATTTTAGGTGGTTTAGCATGTTTCTAATTGAATCAAGGTAAGTGGCTGCTAGAGTCAGAGCATCTTCGATGGTGGAAGTTATTGGTATGAGGAGTTGTATATTGTTGGCGTACATATAGTAAGTTACGCCTAGACTTGAGATGAGCTGGCAGAGTGGGAGTAGGTAAATATTGAAGAGTGTGGCCGAGAGAGCGGACCCTTGAGGTACTCCTGTTTCGAGGGGGTTGGCTTCAGATGATTTGTTGTTGAGGGTGACTTTGAAATATCTGTCTTTTAGGAAGGATGTGAACCACTCTAGAGTTCTGTCTGAGAGACCTATGCTTGCTAGTCTTGATATTAGGCTTTTGTGGTCTACTGTGTCAAATGCGGCGGAGAGGTCTAGTAGGATTAGTAAATGGCTTAGTTTGTTATCGAAACCTCTTAGTATATTATTTGATAGGTTGAGAAGTAGGGTTTCAGTGCTGAGGTTTTTCCTGAAGCCGTGTTGGGTGGGATGTAAGATTTTGTTGTTTTCGAGGTGTTCATTGAGCTGTGTCAGGGCAGCTTTCTCTGTCAGTTTTGCAAGTAGGGGTAAGTTTGAGATTGGACGGTAGCTGTTCAGGTCATCTGGATTTAGGTTTTTCCTCTTTAATATTGGTTTGATCGTTGCGATTTTTAATTTGACTGGTAGCTCACCTTCTCTGAGAGATTTATTTATAATTGCTGCTATGGTTGGGACTATGGTATGGACAATTTCCTTTAGTTCTCGTGTTGGGATGATGTCAAGATCATAATGTGCTGGGTTTATTTTTCTTAGCATTTTTTCTGTTTCAGTGGTTGAGATCGGTTCAAAATTAGTCCATGGTATTATGTTTGTTGTAGATATGTGGTCTTCTGAGATCGAGGATTTGTTGATTGCATCAGTTATTTTGTTTATTTTGTTTTTGAAGAACATGGCTAGGTCTTGGCTTAAATTTTTGGTTTCCGTTGTGAGGGAGTTGTTGTTTTCAGATATGAGGTTGTTTACGATGTTGAATAGGGATTTGGAGTTATTGGTGGAG
This sequence comes from Rhinatrema bivittatum, assembly GCF_901001135.1. Lineage (NCBI taxonomy): Eukaryota > Metazoa > Chordata > Amphibia > Gymnophiona > Rhinatrematidae > Rhinatrema > Rhinatrema bivittatum. Next base: position 173,676,532 of record NC_042617.1, read on the forward strand.
TTTTTGATCTTTTGACTATAGTGGTCACGTTTAGTGTTCAGAATCATTTTTTTATAAGTAGCGAGTTGTGTGCGGTATCTTTGTAGTGTCACGGGACATTTGTATTTTTGCCATTCCTTTTCTGTTTTCCTGAGGTTGGCTTTCAATATTCTTAGTTGTGAGTTGAACCATGGATTGTGTTGTTCTCTGTTTTTCTTTATCTGTTTAAATTTCTCAGGGTTTATATTATTTGCAGTTTCTTCTGTAAGTTGGAACCATGATTGAATGGCGTTGTTTATATTGGAAAGGTCTAGATTTGCTAGTTGTTTTCCGAGTTCTTGTTGGAGAATGTCGGTTTGGAAGGGTGGACAGTATTTGAAGGATAGTGAAACGTTTGTTTTTGTCGTGTTGTTGATGTTTGCTTGTGTCTTGCATTGTAAGAGGTAGTGATCGGACCAAGGGACTGGTCTGTATGATATTGATGTGTCTGAGAAATATTGGTTTGTGAAGATCAGGTCCAATGTGTGTCCCGCTTTGTGTGTGGAGTTGTTCACTTGTTGGTTTAGGTTTAGACTTGATAACATGTCGAGCATGGTTTGGCAGTTTTGTGATCTGGGGCTGGCGTCTGTGTGAAGATTGAAGTCGCCAAGTATAATTGTCGGTTTTTTCATGCTAATGTTTGTTATTAGGAATTCTAGGAATGGAGAGATTTCGTTATCTAGAAGTTTGGGAGGCCAGTATACTAGGCATAATTGCAGGATTTCCGAGTCAGAGAGAGATATTTCATATTGTCTTGGGAGATCGTGTGGGATCAATTTCATTGAGAAGTGTTTTTTTTATGATGAGGAGTAGCCCTCCTCCTCTACAACACTTTCATGGGACTGAAAATATGATGGATTCAAATAAATGGATTCAAATAAATCAAGCTCACAGCTGGCCTTAAAAGTTCACGTAAAAGGTCCAGGGAGCCAAACAGTCACACTCTTGTCCAGGCCTTGTTGAAAGCAAAAGAATGTAAACTCTTGCCTTCCTTCCAAAGAGGAGGAGCAAAGCATCTTATATTATTATGTGTGTATGTGTATACACATATGTGTATATATAATTCTCAGCACAAGGTAAAGTCTGACCGCTAAATTCAGTTCAAAAAGGTAAAGAAAGGAATATCGTTTTGGTTTTTTTTGCAAGATACAGGCATGTAGAGGGTTAATTTTCAAATGCAATCCTGTGGGAAAAGAGTTCTGTACCCATGGAAATGGCCTGTTGACAAAATTGTCTGCCCGATGTGCGAGTAAACTTATGTGCGTGTAGCCTGATTACATATGCGTTTATTCGCAGCGAGCAGAGGTATTCCCAGGACCAGGGTGGAGGAGGGGTTTGCACATACATTCATAGTTTTGCATTTTTAAAAGCGGGTGTGCGCATTTCCCCCCAAAAATCCCCTGTGCAGAAATTAGCAGTTGTAGGTGTGCTTGAGCAGTTTAGGGAAGAGTATGGGCCTACTTTCCCTTTGAACCCTGGTGTAACTTCTGAGCATATTTGATGCAAAATGTATACAGTTTGTTATAAAATTAGCTCTTTTAGACTGCAGGTCACATGTCGGTGAGAACAGATATGCAAAACTGAGAAACCAGATTAGAATTTGGAAAAGGAATAACTAACAGGCAAGCCAAATATGTATTCAGTAGTATCTTTTTTAATAAGCATTATTTATAAAGAGAATTTAATTAAAACATTTTGTGAGGTGTTTTGAAAGAGAAACCATAAGTAATGTATTTCTTCATTGTCTAATAGCTGTGCTGTGTAATGTGGTAAATGTACAGTTATAAGTTTTATAAACACTGTAAATTTTTATCTAATCTTCAATGTGTCAAGAATTTTTATATTTTCATTAAGCAAACCCTGAAATGGTGTGTAATGATACTATAAAGTTCTATCTTTGTGACTGTAAATTATGACCTTTAGTAATTTATATTAGTAGTTTATTTATTTAATCTTTATTTGTAAATCTGTGAAAAAAAAATATAGCATGCAGCAGAAACCAATGCATAAATTTCATGTATACAGGTACTAAACACCCTTTCTGAATGGTATTTGAACAATTGGTTCCCAGTACCGCTTAAGGAACAATGAAGAATAAACAGCAGTGCCCCATTTGTTTCTCTGTTTTATGAGGAGATTAGCACTCCTAGCCATAAACTAAGACCTAATAATTTACCAGAGCCAGAGGCAGTACTGGGATACATTGACAGGCCACCTAATGAGTAAACTTGATCTTACACTGAAATCTACTGGAGTTGCTCTATGAATATTCATTTAAGGACATACATAGAAGGCTAATGACTGTAAATCATGTAAAGTATAAACCAGTTTTTCATCTATTAAGTTAGCATATGGCATTTTTGGGGGGGCCCTGGTAGATTCCTCCTGCTTCTTTAGGGCTTACAGCTTAGAACCAGTACAGGGATCTAGCACTATTCACAGCTACCCAGGGATTATGTCTCTATTTTATACCTCCTCCCATGTCCTATGTCCGGCCACTAGATGTTGCTGTTAGCGATGTCTGGGGCTCTGCTCCCCTCATTATCTGGGACAGCTGCCTCTGCAGCATCCCTAGCCCTGGCTGACCAAGGGAGCAGATGATCTTACCTGGCAATCATGCTCAGGTTGTCTGCATGGTAGTGCACTGCACTGCAGCTGAGCCACAGGGCTGGGCCCCCAAGCTATAGTTATTTTATTTTTAAAAAGCTTCATAGCATTTCATTCAACCTGAACTGACTTTTTATTTTTTCACAACAGCCAAGACATTTTCCAGACTGGTAAGGTAAAAGTAAGATGATATTAGCAGCATGTATGAATGATGATAAACAGGAAGGCACTGTTATTGTGTGCAGTAAGAAATAAAGGTCATCCATTTTGCACCATGTGAAATGGCATAAAGCACCTTGCTAGCTACATCTGTTCTTGGGAAAGAGGTTCTGCCTTGCCTTTATGGACAGCTACCTGACTGCCAAAGGTTTAATTTCGATTCTTATGCAGAATAGCTCGTTGGAATATTACCAAAGACTGCTAGTCTGTGATAAGGACTAATTGACTTGTTTGTAATGCCTTATTTGCATTAAATGTTGATCCTTTGAAATCGATGAACAACCTGAAAGTCAAAGCTCACTGTAGAGGTCAGAGGAAGAAAATTTAGATTAACAGCTGTTAATGTTAGCATGTTCTTTGTGTTTAATTTTGTGGTGATTGTTGCATTAATGAAATGTATGAAAAATTGACAGTATTGCAAACTGAAACTGTTATTCTCTAAGGTGTTTGCAGAATGGACAGATATAACTAAAACTTGCCTTCCAGTGGTTAGGATGAAGTAGCCATCCCTTGACCCTCAAGATTGCAGGGATCTTTTGATTTAATTACAATAGACACCATTCCCATGTTTATTTATTTATTTCATTTAACATGTTTTATAACCTGCTATGTCCCAAATGGCGGGGGACACCATCACATATACAATCAGTTAAAACAGTAGATGTTAAAACGACAATGCAATAAAATATTAAAACACAATATTAAAATAAAATGCCTTCACATTTTACCTTTATATTTTTTAATCTTCGCAATTCCATTGGCAGTCCATTCCATAGTACTGGGACAATAGAAAAAGAAAGCCTTGCTTTAATTTGTAGTACCGCAATGGCAGAACAACAAGTAAATTAGCTTCCTATGGTCTTAAGGCATACATTGGCACATATTTTTGCAAAGTATTAGCTAAGATGCATGGGTTTTCTGTATATATCAATTTATGGACTTCTACCACTATTTTGAATTTATACTCTTTGGGTAACAGGGAGGCAATGAAGCTCTGCCAATACAGGTGTGCTATGGTCTTTTGTACTAGTGCCACTTTATATGCATGCAACAGCATGTTGCACAAGTTGAACTGCACGCATATGCTTTTATAGGCAGACCAATATACAGACTATTGCTATAATCTGTTTGTCCAAATAACAGGGTCTTTACTATTGAGCAAAACAGATTCACTATTAACAACAACTTTAACCCATTATCTCCCAAATTTTTTAAGAAGCTATCTTTTAAATAGGACCCCGGAACATAATGGGTTAATGACATTATTTTTAGTTTATAAAAGGCTTTTCGCACTATAAAGTAGACTTTAAGAGCCGCGTGCAGGCACACGTGTGTGCTTTTGCCAGCCTGCGCACATGGACACGGCGATTTTAAAACATAAGCGTGTTTGAAAATCGGCTATTGCATACATTTGTGCACGATTTCATATTGACGTGCGCATGTGCACACAAATGCCGCCTTGCTCGCATGAGGGGGATTTTACTAGAGGCATGCTGATGCAATTACCTCTTTTCCCAGTTTGCTCCCAGTTCGCCCCAGTAAAGAAGAGGACTTCCCTCTAGCTAGCTCGCCTCCCTTTTACCCTATTAGCCCTGATCCTTAAAACCTCCGCTGAGTACTCTATTTTTCTTTATTTTACAACTTACACGTTGTCCATAGCAGAAGTAAAGTTACTCGGCATGCGCTTGTGCATAAACACTTATGTGCAGACTTAATAGTGCAGTTCCGGCCTGCCCATGCCCCACCCATTTTGGTTAAAAATGTGTTTGTGCATGATTCGGGAGAAAATCTGTGCGGCACATGCCGTGCCGAGTCATGCACATATCTCCTGGCTTTGGCAGGAATAGGTGTTTTAAAATCACCAGCATTTGTTTTAGTTGGGGCAATAAGGTCATTTTGGAGTCTATTATGAATTTCCCATGTTCAAAGGTGCGTATTTCCCTTTCCAGAACACAGATATCTTTTCTATATTGAGATAGGTAATTACTCCTTAACTATTGATCTATATCTTTCATATAACTTTGGAATTTTTCCTGTGGGATCTTCCCATATGTGCAAGGGATATAGAACTGGATATCGTCTGCATAAATGTAGTGAGGCCTTCCATTTTACAGGACATACAGTTTTAAAAGAGTGCAAATTCTATTCCCCAAGTGCTGCAACTAAACTTGATTTTCAGGACATAGACAGTGAATGTTCATGAGATTTATTTATAGTTGTGTCATATGTAAGCCAAAAGTGGCTTGCACAAAATGTAGGTTTATAATAGCAGTGAACACCTGGAGACAGTACATAATCCTTACCTGTGATCCAATATTGCTGGAGCTGATGGACATAAATCATCTATTTCTCTTTTTAGAAATGGAGTAGGATCCACCAAAAAGACCTCTTAGAGTTTATTCATTCTAACCCCTTGCCAGTCACTGTGGGGGTGTGGCATAGGCTGGCTCACCTGCTACAATGATGCTTTTGGCCGGGGATTTATAGAGGTCTATATTTCTGTTCTTCCTGTTTCAAATGCCAGGTGACCAGCAGGAAGAGGACCTTTTCTGCCTCCTTTGATACCACTCCCCATTTGGATAAAAGTATAGCAGGGTATAGTTACATTCTAGTTGTACTAAACTACACCACCTATTATCCTTGGACCATTCAGTTCCGAATCTTGTCTACCCTAGTTAGTGGAATTGATGACAGACCAAGGGACTATTTACATATCCTGTTTGCTCAAATAACTATGTTAACTGTTAGGAATAAAGTTGAACAGGAATTCCATATACTACCTTCAAACTGATTAGTTGAATGATGTAATCAGATGCTCAGAGGGTACTCTGAAATTTCAACAAACATGGTCATGGGATATTTTCCATTCCTCCTGTTCATCATCTGCAAGGTACCTCAGGGCTCAACTTTGTTCTCACACTTCAAACTCTTCTACATGCAGACATGCAGTAAATCACCTGGACTGGATGGTATACACCCCAGGGTTCTGAAGGAATTAAAAAATGAAATTTCAGACCTATTAGTAAAAATTTGTTACCTATTATTAAAATCATCCATTGTACCTGAAGACTGGAGGGTGGCTAATATAACCCCAATATTTAAAAAGTGCTCCAGGAGCGATCCTTTGCTAGTGGAGTTCTGCTATCGGGAATGCTTCAAGACGCAACATAAGAGATCATACAGCTCTTTATATGATCACATTATATTCTTAGTCCATATATAACTAATGAATTCAAGAAGATTATTGTAAGCCCCTGAGGCAGCCGTTTTGAAACGGCGAAACTCAGCCAGAGTCGGGCTACCCTTGTGTCTCCACTGCAATAAAGGATTGTTTTAAGACTACAGGCATCTATTTCTTTTCTTTCATCCTGACGGCTATTATAGATCGCCTTCCTTCGTGCTTTTTGGGCGATCCAGGAAACTACAGACCGGTTAGCCTGACTTTAGTGCCAGGAAAAATAGTGGAAAGTGTTCTAAACATCAAATCACAGAACATATAGAAAGACATGCTTTAATGGAACAATGTCAGCATGGCTTTACCCAAGGCAAGCCTTGCCTCACAAATCTGCTTCACTTTTTTAAGGAGTTAATAAACATGTAGATAAAGGTGAGCAGGTAGATATAGTATATTTGGATTTTCTCTTGAGAGGCTTCTAAGAAAATTAAAAAGTCATGGGACAGGTGGCGATGTCCTTTTGTGGATTACAAACTGGCTAAAAGACAGGAAACAATTTTCTCAGTGGAAGGGAGCACGGGGTAGTGTAGTACCTCAGGGATCTGTATTGGCACTTGTACTTTTCAATATATTTATAATTGATCTGGAAAGAAATACGACAAATGAGGTAATCAAATTTGCAGATGATACAAAATTGTTCAGAGTAGGTAAATCACAAGCAGATTGTGATAAATTGCAGGAAGACTTTCTGAGACTGGAAAACTGGGCATCCAAATGGCAGATTAAATTTAATGTGGATAAGTGCAAGGTGATGCATATAGGGAAAAATAACCCATTCTATAGTTACACAATCTTAGGTTCCATATTAAGTGCTACAACCCAAGAAAGAGATCTAGGCATCATCGGTTCAGTGTGCTGTGGCAGTCAAAAAAGCAAACAGAATGTTGGGAATTATTAGAAAGGGAATGGTGAATAAAATGTCATAATGCCTCTGTATTGCTCCATGGTGAGACTGCACCTTGAAAACTGTGTACAATTCTGGTCGCCGCATCTCAAAAAAGATATAGTTGCGATGGAGAAGGTACAGAGGGCAACCAAAATGATAAAGGGAATGGAACAGCTCCCCTGTAAGGAAAGACTAAAGAGGTTAGGACTTTTCAGCTTGGAGAAGAGACGGCTGAGGGGGGGATATGATAGAGGTGTTTATAATCATGAGAGGTCTAGAACGGGTTAATGTGAACCAGTTATTTACTCTTTCGGATAATGGAAAGACTAGGGGGCACTCTTTGAAGTTAGCATGTGGCACATTTAAAACTAATTGGAGAAAGTTCTTTTTCACTCAACGCACAATTAAGCTCTGGAATTTGTTGCCAGAGGATGTGGTTAGTGCAGTTAGTATAGCTGTGTTTAAAAAAGGATTGGATAAGTTCTTGGAGGAGAAGTCCATTTCCTGCTATTAATTAAGTTGACTTAGAAAATAGCCACTGCCATTAGCAATGGTAACATGGAATAGACTTAGTTTTTGGGTACTTGCCAGGTTCTTATGGCCTGGATTGGCCACTGTTGGAAACAGGATGCTGGGCTTGATAGACCCTGGGTCTGACCCAGTATGGCATGTTCTTATGTTCTTACTAGTTGAGGTGAAGGAAATGTGGGAAGATACCGACTAGAGAAGACAAGCATTCTTCAGCACAAACTTGAAATACAACTCATCCTAGAGCAAGATTACACAAGAAAACCTGCATAAGGCCCAAATGCCAAGTTGTGGATGGGTGTGAGTGACCCAAGCAATACTGTCATAGGGCAGTTGGAAATGTGAATAGCTTTTAGGCAGGAAATGTCCACTTACCTGCCTGGAGCTTGCAAGCGATGTGGAAGTTCTTCAAGCTTCCAGCGCTTCCAGCTCAATTTGGGCAAAAAGGGTTAGTGAGGTGTTAGCCCTGAGGAGCCAAGGCGCATAGTTCAGGTAACAGACTCAGGTTGAAGAGCGAGGCCCAGGTGAAGGGTCAGGCAAAATCAAAACTGAAAGCAAGAAGAGTGCTTCAGATAAAGAGGGTTCCATGATCTTTAAGTGATAGCGCTGTATTCCTGCTAGCTCTGGGTTTAACTATAGTGGTTCATCAAGGGCTGTGCCTTCTCAGAACCAGTAAGCCCTCACCGGGAGGCCTTAATCTGTCAGGGCCAGACAGTCCATGAAATCTGCCGCCTTCCTGCTCCTGTGGGCTCTCCCTGCAAGGGTCCTGGACTGCCATCTCTGAGGCTGTGGGTTTGAGACCTTCAGATCCTGACCCCCAAATGAGGTTGGTTCAGCATTATAAAATAAAAGCCCAACATTTTATTTTATTTACTTGTTATTTCTGCCTTTCAGCCTCTTCAGAGCGGATTACATTCAGACACTGTAGGTATTGTCCAGGAATTAGGTACTTCTATTGCTACTGACCATTCAGAACAAACTGCTGGCTTTCTGAGGTCCTCCACCGAACAATTTTAGTCAATTTCAAAGTATGTCAACTGAGGAGAAGACATAGAAAGCAAATCACTTTAATCTGGCAAAGCCATAGAACATGAGGGAGAATGTGCTCTTTGTGTTAAATGTTATAAGCTATGTGCGGACGTCCATGTGCGCACGCTAACCGGCGCGCACAAATGGACGCCCAATTTTATAACATGTACGTGCAGGTGCGCGCATGTTATAAAATCGGGGGCTGGCGCGCGCAAGGGGTGCACACTAGTGCATCCTGCGTGCGCCAATGCCGGCGGCCTTCACCTGTTCCCTCCCAAGCCGCTCCAATTTAGGAGCGGCCTGTGAGGGAACTTCCCTTCCCCCTACTCTATCCTTCCTACCCCTTCCCCTAATCTTCCCACCCCCTAGCCCTATTCTAACCTTCCCTCATTTCTTTAACTTAACGTTTGCATCTACCAGCATGCGATCCCTCAGCACAGCGGCAAATGGCCACTCTGCTGGGGACCTCTAGCTCCACCCCTTTCCCGAAGCCCAGGACTTAGATGTGTCCCGGGGCTTTACGCACGTCGATGGCCTTTTTAAAATAGGCCCGGTGCGCATAACCCCACCTACGCGCGTAAATCTGACCCATAGTGGACAAAGAAGATAAGACCAGGTTTGAGCTCACAATTCCAAAATGAAAAACCTTTTTGTGAATAAGGAGTGCGAGTCTGTAAGTGAAAGTTCATATTGCCTCCAGCCCCATTCTACCTGATGTCCTTTCATGTTATCCTCAAGGCCCCACCAAAAAAATCAATCCTGGCTATGCCACAGGTATCCAGTCAAATAGTCTGAACCTATGCCTTGATGGCATTCAAAGACCATAGTAAGGGTTTTAAATTTAACTCTCGATGTGATTGGCAGCCAGAAAAGCTCTTTTTTTGTACGGGAGAAATATGGTCCCTCCACTTGCAACCTAGTAGTGAACAGGCGGTGGAATTTTGCAGCCTCTTCACCGTACCAGCTGGTAACCCTAGATACAGATGATGAGAGGGAGCTTTCCTCAACACTTTCTTCTTCATCCTCATCTCTTTGTTCCACTTACTGCCTTCCATTTCCACTCCTTTACCTCTTTCCTTCTTCCTCCAGTAGCTCTCCATAATCTTTTAGCACTACTCTTCAAGTTGGTTCTGGTGTCTAGGCTTTCATACTTTTCCCCGAGTAGGTGGAATATCCCTGATTAGGCCACCATAATTTTATCACATTTTTCTCTGGAAATAAAGACATTGCACTTTGTAATAGGATATCTCACGGTACTACTGAAACAACACTGAGTGGTATTTTTGCATATCATTAGCTTAGTAATATTAGTTGTTGTTTTTTTTTTTTCTTTTTTTTAACTGCAGGTATCGGGGTTACATTGCTTGTGACCAGCCAAATGGAATCATAATTTATTTTTTTTGACCCGTAAATGGTGAAGTTCGAGATTTTAAGGATAACAGTCTGTTGCATACTGTCCATGTTATCTTTAAAATGATAATTTTGTGCAACGGAGAATTTGTTTTGTAATACAATGCATGAATGATATAATTAACATTTAAGTAACAACAAAAAACACTAACAACATTGGTTAATGTATCATTTTATTGAACTAGCAAAATGACTGAAGACTAGCTATAGAATTTCTTTGCTGAATTTTTATTCATGTCCATACTTAGTCATAAGTTCAAATACCATATTTGAATTCTGGAGAGGACTTACACACTGATTTGCATGTAGTGATAATATGATACATTCCGGCTTTCACCAGGGTGTTAGGCGATCATACGAGGCTTTTACTTTTCTTAGATTCATTATGCTGTGATTCTTGAATCAGAAATAAGAACAGGCTTCTTTGTCATTTTATATAATCTATTTCGTTAGGGTTTTTAATTGCATGAACGTCCCTCAGGGCAAGTGCTCCCAAACCTGTACCACAAGTGAGACCTTTGCATAAATGATTAAAATTAAAACATGAGCATTATCTGTATAATTAATAATTATCCTCCCAGCATCAGTTTCAATCCTAAGGTGACAAAAGAGACATTATACATGTCATTACGGCCCAAGGGAAATTGTTACTGTATTCAGCATAGGCACTAATGCTGTGCATGTTAGCTCTTGATTGCTCACTCGCTGACCTTTTAAGAGTTCTGCATTCCAGCTGAGAGAACTGTATCCAGTAAATGACACTGTGTCTTTGGGTAGCTTGATCTCCAAATCCCTTATATCGACTTTAGTTTGAACATTTAATTATTGTATAGACAATTTTTACCTGCAATAGAAAAAAATGGTGGGATGTGGCATTGGTAACTATAATTAAGGCACAGTAACCTTGCTGCGTACTTTGGCCAAATTTGAAATTGACATCTTCCACTAAAATAAATGTAATTGTTGTGCATGTAGACGTAGGGCACAGTGTTTTGTAAAGTGGGCCAGTGTGAATGCTAGGGATTTGGAGATCGATTTTGCTGCCTTTCTAGTATGGAGATTTATTGGTTTGGGGTATCCTGAGGCAGGGTCGCACGTCTAAGTTCAGGTGTAACAAATCAATGGAGGTAATTTTCAAAAGGATTTCTGTGCGCAAAACTGGACTTTTGAAAATGCCTACTTTTACGCGGGTAACTCCTTTGAATCCATAGGGCTGAAGTTTCAAAAGGTGTCACGTGTGTAAATGGACTTTTGAAAATTGCTGTGATAGATATGCTACTTTTATGCACATAACTCCTTTGAAAATTCACTCTTTAATGCTCATGCCACACAGGATCTGGCAGAAGCAGCTGCCGGAGTCTGGCCAGAGGCTGCTAACTGCCCTGTTGAAGTTGTGCCAGCTCCATAAGCAACTTGAAAACTCATGGGCAGCGTTTTCTGCTATTGCTCTCGTTGTGCCACCTACAATTTTGTTACTTGCGGTACTGGTGCAGCTTCAACAGAACAGTCAGCAGCCTTAGGGCAGGCTCTGGCTCCTCAGTTGGCTGCCGACCACCGCAGTTCTCTTCAGCCTTCTTCACTGCTTCAGGGACCTTTTCACTGCCACACTCCAAGGCCCCAGTTAATAACAAAAACAAAACAAACAACAATAGGGCTTGCACTCCAGCTGTCAGGGCTGCAAAGTCCCACTCTGTTTATAGGGCTTGCACCACTGACCACCAATTGATTCATTTGTCTTTGTTTTTTTAAATCCCTGGTTCTACTGCTGCATGAGAGGCAGAGGGACAAGATTAGGGGGTGGGGGGAGCAAGAGGCAGGAGGTAGCAGATGCTGGAGAGAGGGGCAGAGAAGCAAGGGAAGGAGCAATAACCAAAAAACAGGGAGAGATTGCTGGGGGAGAAGAGGCAAGATGCAAGGGGGGGGAGGGAATGGATGCAGAGAAATGTGCAATGCTGGGAAAGAAGTGATGAGAGGCAAGGGACTCTACTGCTGAAGTTACATACATAAGGGGAGGTAGGGGTAGATGGGGTGAAGAACGGAAGAGGCAGGAGACAGATGCTGGGAGTAAGTGGCATAGCCAAGGAGGGGGGGGGGGGGCATTTGCTGGGAGGGGAGAAAGGTGGCAGGAGCAAATGCTGGGGAAGAGAGAAATGGAGGGTTGTTGGTGGCAAGGGGTAAGAATGGAAAAGGCAGCATATTGATGAGGAACGATGTGGAGATGGAAGAACAGGAGAAGAAGGTGGAAGGGATAGGAGATAAAGGAATGGAAGTGTAAGAAAGAAGAAAATAAGTGGAAAAATTCAAGAAAAGCTAGGGACGAATAAGAAATAATGGTAATGAAGAGAAAAGAGATGGAAAAAACAGTGGTGGCAAGAACGAGGGAGAAAGACTGAACTTGGGTTCTGGTGGCAGGGCTGTTGGCAGCTGTAAATGTTGGCGCTATAGTAAAACAGCTCATAGAGCAGTGGGGGAAGGGAGGACTCTCCCCGTTCTACCCCCTGCCATTTGTCCCACTGCTGACTTGCAAAAATTGTGTGTCTATAACTTTAGGACACCACCTACACATATCCAAGAAAAAATTAGAGGGGACATTGCTTCAGATGTCTCCACCTATATTTTTTTCATAATCTTATTTCCAGGGTGGGCCTTGGTGAGCCATTAAAGAAATTGACTGCCTATCCCCTTTGCTTCCTAAGCCCGTCGGAAAATATCATCACATTATGCGGTTTACAACTATGCACTTGTGGAAATGAAAGAACTAACAAAAAGGAGCAGAAACAAACCTGAAGCTAGGTAACAGGAAAAACCCCTGCTAACAGCAGCGACTACTGGTGTAGGGGACACAGGAAGCTTGTAAGAAGAGAAGCGAGATAGTCCTGTGCTCCATGGGCTGCCTGAGCAGTAACAAGATTGCCAGTGACTGAAAGTGGAGCCAGTCCATAGAATTTCAGGGAACGTGTGCAATCAGCCCAGTGGAAAGTGGAATGAAACAGAGATCTTGGCGTTGACTCATTTTTAGAGCAGAAAGACAGTATGCACATCTGGGGATTAATAATTTTCTCCAGGGGCAAGTAAGGACTTAAAACGGAAACTTTTACAGTCTCCACAAACTGCAAGGCTGGCTGACTTTTTTGGCAGGAAACCAAAATTTCATCTCTGGCAAAATGTCATCTAAATAAAGGGGAGCCTAATGAAATAAAGTTGTCACAGTTTCACCTGCTATGCAGTCTCTCTGTGCCAAGGTTCCAGCTGCTAGGCAAACTCTCTTCCACCAGGGATCCTCAGTGAACCTTGCCCACAACTCTGCCAGTTACCTCCTCACTGGTTACACCATGCCTCAGCCTCAGCCCTACTTAACCCAGCCTACTCAATACTTCAGGGCCTCTTCAGTTGCTCTCTGACCTGGCCACTCTTTCCTGTTTATCCTGTCTTGCCTTGTAGCCTACCCAGGCCTTCTGCCTTACCTTGTGGCCTCTCATGGCCTCTTACCTTTCTATGTGGCTTCTCTTGGCCTCTTGCCTTGCTCTGGGCCCTTCCAAGCCTCCTTGCCTTGCTCTGTGCCCTCTTGAGTTTTTTTATGTACCTTATGGCTTTCGGGCCTACTAGGATTACCTTGCCCATTCTCGTGCTCTCTTGGGCTTTCTTGTTCCCTGTTACTTGTCTAGTCCAGCCCTTTCCTTATCTATTCCAGTCCTGTCCTTGTCTGGTCTTTGTCCTGCCCAGTCCAATTCACTACCTTGTCGATTTCCTTGTCCTTCACTTCAGATCTAGCCCCAGCCAATACTTGTATCCAGCCCTCAGCCAGTACCTGTACCCAGCTTCCAGTCCATGTCCCAATGTTATACAGAAGACAGAGCCTACCCCAGAACCCAACGGCTCAACCTGCGGGGGAGGGGGGTTGGATAGGCAGAAGTCTAGTTGCAGCCCTGTACTGACTGACTCCAGCCTGCCAGTCTATGGCAAAAGCATTGCTATAGGCAAATGAGAACAAAGGAAAGCAGAATATATCTACAACAAAAAAAAATGTATACTATAGAAGAAAAGGAAGTTTAAACAGACTATACCATTATTTCCAACTATACTGTAGAGAAAAAGAAAGTCAGTCATTATGCTAGATCAAATTTGAAATTTTTTTCTGTTAACTGAAAACATGGCTCTTTAGAAAAGCTTATGAGTTAACATAAAATACCAATATACTGAATACCTTAACGCCAATACAAGAGACAATGGCAGAGAAGTGAGTAACAGGTAATGATTGATGCAAAGTGTATAGAATCTGCATTTGTTGTAATGCTGATTTTGAAAATGTATGAATATGAAGTCTGTAAATTTATTGTCATGTTGACCAAGAATATGTACGAACATGAATAAGAACAGATATCTGCTGCAGTTTTGATCCAGATTATAAATGCTGGCACAGAATGTGATTTTGTAAACCATTGTGATCTTATTCTGGAACGACAGTATATAACACGCCTAAATAAATAAATAAGAAAGAGTTTCCTAACAATTTCACTTGATTCTTTTAATGTCATAAGCATCTATACAGGCAAATCAGGATCATGCAAGCAGTTCCTTATCTACATCTTCAAAGATGTTGAAAAGCTCAGGAAAGTGGTGAAGCAGCTACTTTGCAACATTACAATTGTGAAGAGAATCTAAAAGGTTCCCAAAAAGTGGTCAATACTGAAAGTGATTTGACAAACAGTGGAATTTAAAATCCTGTGGGTCTGATTGCCCCAGGGAGCTAGCTATAAAGCAGGATAAGTCAGGATGGAGTGGGGCATTTTGGGGCAGGACTGGTTATCCATCTATATTAACTGATAGACACTGATTTTTATATTTTCCAACTAACATATCTGGATAAATTTAGGGAAGCCAAAAGGCAGTCCTAAAGTTAGCCGGATAAACTTACCCCAAAAATAAGGCTGATGACTTGAAATGTTAGTACTTTTTCTCTCAAGTTCAGTCTGCCCCAAATCACTTTAGAGAACTATTTTATATTGTGAAATCACTGACTTCTTCTCCAGCTGATAGAGTTGAAGAAAAGTTGAAGCAATTGGGCTCTTTTTCTTGAGAAAATATAGAAATTATCTGATAAATTTTCCACCTCTGCAATCATTGCCCCTGATTCTGATCTGATATAGCCTGTTTTATGGGATTCCTTTAATGAGGTATCTATTAATGAAATAGTTGATATTGTTGCTGCTATGAACAACAATTTTTATCCCTTCATGATTATTCTAATGCACCAATGAAAACCTTAAAGGAATATTTGATCAATTTTATAGTTTGTACATTTTCCCTTAAGGAGGGACGTGTCCCTCTCCTGTTGAAATTAGTTGCAACGTTGTTTTAAAAAAAATGATCTTGACTGTAGCGATTTTAATAATTATCATCCTATTTCAAATTTTAGCAAAAGTTTTAGAAAAATAGTATTGAAACAAGTGATGTTTTTATTAAGGAGAAATACATTTTGGATACCCATCAATACAGTTTAAGTTGGTCATTACACAGAGACTTTATCACTTTTTAACATTTTTTGTCGAGGATTTCATAATGATGATGATTTTTTTTATTGGTTTTGCTCGATTTAACTGTGGTGTTTGACACTATTGATCATGACATGATACTAAGCTTATTGAAGCAGATGGGAGTTGGTGACATTTTCAAAGAATTGTTATCTCTGGTTCTAAATCCACCATATTTCCTTTAAACACAGGTGTTCTGTAGGGTTCAGTCTTGTTGGCTATTCTTTTTAATATCTTCCTCACCCCTGTTTGCTAAATATTGGCCAATTTAAATGTTCATTACTATGTAATATGCGGACGATATCCAATTTTTCATACTCATTAAGAATTCTTACAGTGAGGTGCTTAAGAAGGTCGCTGATTGTCTGATAATATAGAAAACTTGGTTGTATGATCATAAATTGATGCTGAATATGGGCAAAATAGAAATTCCATATTCAGCAAGATTTTTGTCCATTGATGTCCCATATTCTTTGTTCGTGGATGGCACACCAATTCCCATATCTAGAAGTATGTAATATGGGGTCGATTATGTGACTAAAGTCGTGAACAGAGTATTTTATAAGCTTCATATGTTATGTAGATTGTGCCCCTTTTTTTTAAGGAGAAGTGGAGCTAAAAACTGTCATGTATGGTTTAGTAATATTGGCCTTTGATTACTGTGCTGCTTTGTATGTTGGTTTGCCTCAGACTACCTTATGTGCAATGCAGCTTGTTCAGAATGTGGCAGATTGCATTTCTGGAACATCAGTTTGACAGCATATCACTCCAGTTTTAATAAGATTACACTGGTTACCGGTAATGTAGTGAATAAAATAAAAAAAAAATTACTTTAGTTTTCAAGGGAATGAATTGATCGACACCACCCACTTTAAATGCAGCCCTTAAAATTTACCAGCCCACTTGAAGCTTGAGATCAGAGTCTCAGGGATTATTGTGTTTTGTTTCCTTTAAGCAGATAAGACTCAGGGAATCTTGAGAGTAACTCTTTTGTGTTCAGGATCCAATTTTATGGAATGTGCTACCAGGAGGAATTAAAGGGGAGTTATCACTTTAAAATTTTTGAAAGATGATTAAAGCTTTTTTCTTTTATCGGATGTTTGAAGTCTAACCCAGACTCTTTTTAGAGTGCATTTTTATGCTGGCAGATGATCATTTCTATTGTTTTAAAGGGGTCTTTATGTTTTATTTTTTTATGCTTTTTGTTATGACATATATTTGTTTTATTTTTTAATGATGTAATCATATTAATAATGAGTGTCAACATTTTGATTATTTATTATGTATTAATTATGAATTTATTTTTCAAACTTCCTAGTAATGCTGATAGGTAGTCTAGAAATTTTAAATAAGTAATATCCAAATTAGCTGAATCCAAAATTTCCCCTCCTATCCAGGCCAATATGAAAGAAATAGCATGGTGGATTTCATTTAATACCCACCCCCAATACAAGCAACAATGGCTGCATTGCCCCCCAATCAACCCCTTCTGAAACAGAAATGCAATGGCAGAAAAAGATCATATGTCCTTATTAGTGTGTCCATCCTCACCAACAGTCTTCTGAAAATCATTTGAGGTTTAGATCATTTGTAGTCCTATTTATGTCCATTTTCTGTGGTCTTCACTACTGGCCCTTCCTCAGTGACACCAAACTCAAATATTTATTGAGCTATTTTGCTTTTTTCTCATCACCTTTACATATTCCTCCCCTTCACTTCTGAGTCTCATAATGCACTTCCTCCTGTCTGCTTTCATAGCTTCTCTTTGCTTTTCCAGATATTATTGCCTATCTTCCTCTTTCTGCCATCTCTTGTAGTTATACTTTTGTCCATACTTTTCAGGTAGCACCAATGACTAAATTGTCCACAATCACCCAGTCCCTTGTCACAAATAACAAAAGTCTCTGTGCTCCCCTGCACTCCCGACCCATCTCAAGATGAAGGGACTCTCATGCTTCTTTCTTGTTTGTACTTTCTAACAAGGCAAAAGGTTAGTGGGGCAAAAAAAGAGCATGATTCCCTCCTGCCTCAAAGTCTTTTTCAAAATATTGACTGCAAACATATCACATTCCTTTGCCCTGTGCACCTGCTTGTTGTTTGTACTGGGGGTGATCAGAACAATGTGGTCATTGTTAATTTCTCAGGGGGAGATGGGGAAAGTCAATAAGGAGGTAAAAGCAGCCATCGTTGCTTTTTGCCAGGTTGCTAGTCACAGGCAACCGCAGCCCTGTTACTTGTGTCAGGGTGGTGATCATGGGCAAGATAGTCATTGTTAATTGTGATGGATGGAGAGATGACTGGGGGGCAACCGGCCATTATTACATGTTTTGGAGGAGAGGGAGTGATTGCAGATAGCTGCAGGCATTGTAGCAGGAAACAGGATGCTGGGCTTGATGGACCCTTGGTCTGACCCAGTATGGCATTTTCTTATGTTCTTTCTTATGTCAGGGGCAACTGAAGTCCTGTTGCTTGTGCTGGGAGTGGTTTTGTGTCTTGGGGGGAGTAGTCAGGGCTACAGTGATCATTGTTACATTTGTCAAAGGTTGATTGGATACTGCAGTCTCTTGATTTTGTTGTTAGGGTGGGGTTTTTCAAGGAACTGTATTTATTTATTTGTTTTGTAAAATGTATAACCCACTCTCTACAATTTTAGCATGAGGCAGCTTACAGTATATTAAGCATGATTCCCAAGTTCCTTGCTTTGTGAATGATTGGCATGCTAGTTCCGTGAAATTTGAGGGGTGTAGGAAACTTGGTAGACTGTGTTGGGGAAAGGTTCAGAAGGCAGAGCCTCCCCACTGTGTTAATTGTTAGCTTGGCATCCCTATGTGCATACGAACATTTAGCACCTATTCTTAGTTGGGAGTTGAATTTTAAGCTTTATTTGTGAAATAACGCATGCAGGATACCATACCACATTGGCCTGGGTTAGGCTTTTTCTTCAGGATAGGACTTAGCAAGTTATAATAAACTCAGTTCCTATTGGTTCCCTGGATTGTTATATGCCCAGCTCCCTAAGGGTTCATTCTGTTTCTGTTCCTTTTTTAATGTTTTTCTTCAGCCTTTAAAAGAAATCATTAAATGATGGGTTTAAAGTACTAGCTTTATGTGGACAATGTTCAGATATATTATGATCTGGGCACTGATCATCAGACACAGTTGGCCAAGTTGGGACAGTGTCTTGCAGATATAACCATTTAGATGTTGGAAAATAAGATACAACTGAATGCTTTAAAGGTGGAAACTTAATGGTTCAGTATGATTGCAGGCCAGGTGATAGTTGTATAAGGAGGTTAAAATTTTGAAGTAACTATATTACCCATTTATATACGCATTCCCATTTTTCTGCAGTTGTTAGTTTCTTTTTTCCATGTTAGGTTTTGACTCAGAACAATCTGCCCAGTGTTATCCATACATACAGATTACTGTAATTCGCTTTCTGTAGATCTGCCAAAAAAGACAAAAACCAATTAAACTGGCTCCAACTAATCCAGAATACAGCTGCTCTTGTTTAACTGAGATTAAAACTCAGGGATCATGTTATTCCTCTGTTGAAGAGTTTATACTAGCATCCTATTGACTGTAAAATTAATTTTAAAATTCTCACTTTGGTCCGTAAGACAATTTATGAAAATGTACCAAAACATCTTAGGGACCACTTGACCCCTATCTCTCTGATAGATCACTCCATTCTACATAGTACCATCTCCTTCTGACTCCTCCTTTGTCTGAAAGGCTTTGCGAAACTCAGAAGAAAGCTTTGTCTGCTGTAGAGCATATTCTTTGGAACACTTTTCCCAAAGAAATATCAAAACCTATAGTTTTAAAGAAGCATTGCAAAGCTTGGTTTTATGAATCTGTGATTAATTATATTTATTTTTAGTGTTTTTATATTGTAATTTGCTAGTTTAGTTATTTATTTATGTATTTTATATTATAATTTGAGTATTTTACTGTGTATGTGTTAATTCCCCTGTTTTATCTAATGCAGGGGTGCTTAAACTGGTCATTGAGCCCTCACCTACAAGCCAGTAAAGTTTTCAGTTTCTCTCTAATGAATATGCATAAGATGTATTTGCATATACTGCGTTCACTATATGCACATATTTCTCATGCATATTCATTAGGGATATCCTGAAGACCCAACTGGCTGGGGACACCCCGAGAACCAGTTTAACCTTGCCTGATCTATTGTTGTACATGCTTCAAACTCGGGTTAAATGGAGAAGTATAAAATTTAAGGAAAGAAATACTTCCTGCATACCTGCTAAAGCCTAATTTGCATATGCATTTACATACTGGATAATTTTAGTTCATACTAACAAGCAAGTTAGCATTTATGTTAGGCCTTAATGCATAGTACATTATTTCATATGCACACTAAATGCATGCCAAGTGTTAGTACATAGGCCCCATTTTTTATGATTTCAAGTAAAAATGCCATCCTTGCCTTTTTAAAGCAACTGTAAACCTCCTGCTCTTTGGTTCAGCAGTCAATAACAAAAGCAGTAAGTTCAGGGGATAGAGGAGAAATGAGTTTCAAGATTTTTGTCTAATAGGAAAAAAGCAATGTGCTTATTGTAGTTTTTTGACCAATAAATTAGTTTGTAATCCTTTGTTTGGTCACTGAGAATGAAACACAGAAGTTAATTTACTATGCCAGATTTACAGAATCAGGTTAAGGTATTAAAGCATTGCATAATGTTACAAATCAACTGCAGATGCAGATTAAAAATGTTTTGAGGAAAATATGTAAAAATGCCATGATGTTTGCCTTTTCTTCTTTATTGTTGACTTGGCAAACTCCTGTTCACCAACTTGATTCCAGTTAAAAACTAAAACTAATTATAAAGCTAACTCAATGTACTATAACTAAACAAAATGAAAACAACTGTTTGTGGGTTTTTTTTATGTATGCAGATAGATATTTTGTACCTAAAACATAATGTGCCACACATACTACAACATTTCTGAGTCAGATCTAAAATCAGCAGAATTGCCATACTGGTGGTGCTTATTTCATGCCTCTAAATTCCCTGCTCCTCAAAATTAAGCTTTTGCTTTAATAATTTTTGGGTCAGTGTACTAAGCCACATTAAAATTAGCATAATAATGCAAGTTTTCTGTGATTTTAATGCTTTCGGTTCATCGGGTTTTAGTGTGACCATGAAAATGCTAACATGTTCTCCATATCAGAATTCTTATGCTACTTGACCCAAAGGAAAGGGTCCATTTGGCATGTGGGCCTTCCCTGTTGCATCCCTGAAATAGGGTTTGGCTTCGTACATTATATAGATGCTCCCATACGCCTGCACTCATACATTTTATTCATGTTAACACAGTAGTTGAAGCTGTACAAAATGACACAAGACACCATAATTATAAAAATGTTTTCACTGTAGATTGGGGTGAGGAGACATCGGTGCCTCTGCAATCATTAGCAGTAAACCTGGACTAGAGGATTTGTGTCCATTGGAGAGGTTGCTGCATGGGTTATAAAGACAGAGTAAAAATTAACTAGGGACCATATGAGGAAAGGCTAAAGAGGTTAAGGCCGTTCAGCTTGGAGAAGAGATGGGTGAGAGATGATATGATACAGGTCTATAAAATCATGAGAGCACTAGAAGAGGTAAATGTGGATTGCTTATTTACTCTTTCAGATAATACAAAGACTATTTATTTATTTATTTATTTTTAACTTTTATATACCGACATTCTTGCATTAAATGCAAATCATGCCGGTTTACAGTTAAACAGAAAAAGCAGGAAAAAAATCCTTAGTCGAATACAATGAAACAGCTTAGTTAACAAAGGAAACATAAATATAAATTTTTACATATACACAAAGGTGTGCACAAAGGGGAGAGCCCCTTTGGCGTGCCCCTTTGGCGCGCGACGCCTGGTGTTGAGGCTGTCTTAACTGTCCGATGTTAGTGACATCATGGGGGGGCGGGTCTAATGATCGCAGCACTTACATCGTTGCTTCTTTCCAGTTCCAGGTGAAGATCAAGATCAAGCTGTTTCCTTCATTTCCCCTCCCATGACTGTTGGGTGAGAAGCGCTGCAGGGTGCCCCTTCATTGCCAGAGGATGTAGTTAAAGCAGTCAGTGTAGCTGGGTTTACAAAAGGTTTGGAAAAGTTCCTGGAGAAGTCCATAAACTGTTAACTAAGTTGACTTAAAGGTAGATTTTCAAAGGCCTGAGCACAAAAAAAGTGGGGTTTATGCACGTGGCCAGTCCTTGCATGCACCGCACGCATTTTAAAATGGGGCTGGCCATGCACGTAAACCCCGCTATGCGCACAAGTGCCGGGCCTCTCCGAAGGGACAGGACGGGCCGAGACATCGCCATTGTATGCTGTCCCGGGGTTGCAAGTGCTGGCAGCTGGCCGGCACACATAACTTACTTCTGCTCATCAAAACAGGTAAGTTACAAAAGAAAACAAAAAAATGGTTAGTTAGGCTAGATATAGGTGTCAGGGTGGAGAGGTGAAAGGGAAGGAAGGTTAGGCAGGGGAGTAGGGAACTGTGGGAGGCCCATTTGCATCACCGCGCCTATCAATGGAAAATTAGGCCCCCCAGCACGCTTTGCCTGCACATGCAAGCATGGATTTTAAAATCTGGTGCACATGTACGTATGACTATCCAATTTTATAACATGCACATGCTGGTGCACGCATGTTATAAAATCAGCATGTCCATGTGCGCGCGCCGGGAACTGTGTATACATGGCTGCATACGTGCTTCTTTGAAAATCAACCCCTTAGGGAATAGCCACTAGAGATGTGCTTCGGGTAAAGATTTCATGTCAGGCTTTGTTTCGGGGCCCCCCGTGGGAATTTTGTTTTTCCCATGGTTCGGACTTTTTTTTTTTTCGGGGGCCCCGGTTTTTGGGTTAGTGCTCGCTAATTCCCGTTAGCGGGCACTAACTCCCAATAGTGTGCACTATCCTGGCAGAGTTAGTGCGCGCTATCGGGAGTTAGCGCGCACTAACTAAAAAATAATTTTTTTCTGAAATTTTGGAAAAAATTAAATCGTTTTTCGGTTCTCCCGAACCATTCCAAATTAGGCAATTTCGTTGAGATTGCCTAATTCGGGAAAAACGATTGCACATCCCTAATAGCCACTACTTATTACTGGCATGTGTGACGTGGGATTTATTTACTATTTGGGTATTTGCCAGGTACTTGTAACTTAGATTGGCCATGGTTAGAAACAGGATGCTGGGCATGATGGACCCTCTATCTGACCCAGTATGGCAATTTCTTATTTTCTTATGATCTTCCTTTTCATATTTTATTGTGTTTTTCCTGGAAATTAATCAGCGTTTATTGCCAACAGGAACAAAAAGGGAAAAATCAGTGTAAAAAATAACATGCCGTTTTTCCAGGTAAATATATTTGTTCCTGTTGAAATAAACATTGATAAATACTTGGGAAAAATAAAAACTGAAAACGAAGATCCCTAAAACTAATACACAAGAGAAATTGTAATACATTTTACCATATTGTAACACTGGAAGGACTAAATGCACAGAGGATAATGAAATCCATAGTAACAAAAGACAGGACAGATTTTAGGCCCAAAATGAAATATTCTTGGTGAACACAGAAAAAGCATGCCTTTGTTTTGCATTCAACCTGCCAGAAGCACAGAAATCATATAATACAACTTGTGAGAGCATAATGCATCATGAAAAAGATGAGCTAAGTGCCATTCACAAAATAAACACCAGAATATAGCACCTCCTACATGAGGAAGTGAGACAGGCGACACACACAAGTATATTGTCTAGACAACAAGAGACATGTAACGGCAAATACTGGGTGACTGTTCTGTTCCAGCCATAATTGGTCCTCTTCCTTCTTGCATCCCTTGGCGTCCTTCATGATTCATTTTGGGACCCTGACATAAACATATTCTCCATGCTGGAACCCGGAAAGTAATGAGCCCCAGCTTCAATCTCTGGACTAGTTAGATGGCTATCAGTGTGTTTAGAGCCGGTCTGGAAAACGAGAGAGAACACACTCATTCTCACTCTCACTAGCCAAAGTCGGAGCAACCTATAAATCCACTATTTCTGGACACTCTCACCTTTGCTAAACATTGGATCCATCAACAATGTGTCAGAATCATACAGTTCATGTATACGTTCATGTAGGGGCCATGGGAATTTACTGCAGCTGGCAGAATGACCCACAAGGGATATATAATATGGTCCCAATATTGCTGTATTAAGGACCAGCTATGTACAGAAAGAGAGGTAGTTGTGCCGTAGTGGTGAGAACACTGGAGTGGCCTGCTATATACTGTCTTTCAGTATGGCAATGAGAACAAGCACATGATGGCAGCTTTTTATTTATCTAAATTATAACACACCTACCACAACATACTCTAGGCAAAGTACAGCATAAAATCTGTTACCTAACTTAGGCCTGGATTTATCAAAATGTGCTAAGTATCGCATGCGATAGCAAAAGGGGGCGTGTTTTATGCTAATATACAGTTTATTGCAATTTGCGCTAACTAGGTTGAGAGAACATTGCCCAAATCTCATCTTTGGGTGAGTGTCCTCACTCCGAGGGGCATCAAATGTTCACGAGAGAGCACTGTTCTGTTCGTATGTCTAACATTGAATGTCAAAGTGGCCCCTAACCCCCTACACCAGTGGTTCTCAACCCTGTCCTGGGGACCCCCCCAGCCAGTCGGGTTTTTAGGATATCCACAATGAATATGCATGAGAGAACATTTGCATACACGGCCTCCATAACATGCACATTTTCTCTCATGCATATTCATTGTGGATATCCTAAAAACCCGACTGGCTGGGGGGGGTTCCCCAGGACAGGGTTGAGAACCACTGCCCTACACTAATACCTAAACCTCACCTCAAGTGACTAGGTGGACCTACCATATTCAAAAAGGTGTAGTTAAAATCGGTGTTAAGTCTGTGCGATAGCATTTCGCAGACTAGCAAACCCAGCCCACTCCCCGCCCCTAACCCCTCCTCTTTTTCAAATTTGCATCTCACCATACAATATGGTACTATCGCATGCGTTAAAGACGTTTTCGCATGTGTTAATGGGGCTTTTCGCATGTGATAAGCCCTTAACGCATGCGAAAACACCTTAGCGCATTTTGATAAATGACCCCCTTAGTTATATTTAGGGATCTTTGTTTTCAGTTCGTATTTT
Source organism: Rhinatrema bivittatum (assembly GCF_901001135.1). Classification (NCBI taxonomy): domain Eukaryota; kingdom Metazoa; phylum Chordata; class Amphibia; order Gymnophiona; family Rhinatrematidae; genus Rhinatrema; species Rhinatrema bivittatum. The sequence continues at coordinate 173,701,187 of NC_042617.1, forward strand.
ATATTTCCTAGGAATTTTAATCTTATAAAAAAAAAATGTGTGAAAAAATTATTATTCCATCAATTTTTCTCTTATGTTATAAGTTATTTTTTTCACTGATTTTTTTTTTTTTTATATAATATTGAAACTCCCAGGAAAAATAAAATGCAAACTAAAAACAAAGGTCCCTAGTTACATTGGTCATATAAAACATGAATACAAATAAATCCTACTTTAAAATTTATATAAACTATAATATAAAGTTAGCCCTTATTTGAAAATCAGGACTGGAATACAAAAAAGTATGTCATAACGTATACTATCCATAACAATAAAAAGTCCCATAAGACAGCAAGCAGATATCCAGAAATAGACATCATATAAATAATAACTTAAAGCTTGCTGAAATAGATAAGCCTTAGCCACTGGGTACACACACTGCTGTAGAGAGTTCCAAAATTGGGAATAAGCTCCCAGCAAGCATCTGTCAGATGCAAGGATATAAATTGTCTTGAAAGCAGGTTAAAGCCTTCCTGTTTCAGGAAACTTTTAATTAATTTAGTTTTAAGAATGTCTTAGGTATTTTAACTCTGACCTTTGGATTGTTTTATGTTGTTTTGTTTATGATATTGTATGTTTTTATGGAAACTGCACAGAACAGATTTTTGGTAATTGGGCGGAGTAGAAAGTTCATAAACAAATAAATAATGAATACCCGATCTCCAGCACTGACTAGTTTCACTTCCTTAGGAGGGGGATCCTAAACTAAAGCCCTTTCAGCAGGCCCTAAAGGACAACATGAACTATGAAAGGGTGGACTGTTTTTATAGTTAACTCGCAACTGGTCTCTTCTAATATTTTCAAAACCAAATTTAAAATCTTAAAAGAACAATGATAACCAATAGGCAACCAATCCACACTTCTCAAAATCAGGATAATATATTCTCTACAATTTGCACAAGTTAAGTCATGAGCTTCCTCAATTTGAGCTCGTTGAATTTTATAGATAAGTCTCCTGTGAAGTCCCACATAAACAGGCCGATGCAATATCGGTGCACATTACATGGTCGCTTATGATTGAGCGTCTGTTATCTTAATGCGCGCTGATCTACTTTTCCTGGGCGCCCGATTTCATAGTTTAAAGGGCTGCCGTGGTAAAAAGGAGGTGCTAGGGAAAATTTTGCATCCTGATCCTGCATAATGGTAATCCGGCCTGGAGGTGATAAAAGCATGAAATACTGTGTTAGTTTTTACAGCTCCAGAATGAGGTGAAACTGTCATTGAAAGAGGTCCACTTCTTGTCCATTGATATCTTGGAAGTATTTCAGTGTTTCTATCATATCTCTTCCCTATGCTTCTTTTTCACTAGGATATACATTTTTAGATCTTTGGTTGTCCCTATATGCCTTAGAATGATGATCACTGACCGTTTTAGTAGCTACAATTTGTGCCGTTTCTATCCAGTTTATATACTTTTAGAGGTGCAGTCTCTTATCTTTGAATGCATTTCAGGGATTAAGCCAGTGGGTATTGTGTGTTAGGGAAAGGTTATACTAGTTACAAGTTTTCTGCAGCAATTGAAGAGTAAATTATGTGGCAAGAGTTGGAACATTCTGCAGCAAGAATTCTGAAAATCTGTGATACTTTTGTAGTATATTACTTATTAAATAGTGTAACTTTTTATAGTCATTTTCTGACATTTCTTATGTGTCCACGTAATTTATTTGGTCCTTTTATGGGGGATAAGGGATGTTGGCAATTGGTGCTGAGAAAGGGGAAGGGATCTGGAGGATGGGGAGAGAGAGGGGGGAATCTCAGAAGAGGGAAAAGGTAAAGTGATCTTAGGCAAAAAGGGCAGAGGGTGGGGGATCCAGGGAGAAACGGGCAGGGGACCTGGGAAGAGGAAGAGAAAGAGAAGATCCTGAATAGGGAAAGGGGGTCAAGGGTCCAGGATCCAGCAAAAAAAAAAAAAAAAAGAGGGGAAAAATGATCCCTTTATGTCCCACAGACCCTTCAATCCCCCCACTCTCTCCTCACTCTCAGGCCCCCTTTTACCCCACAGCCCCACCACCCCTCTTACTCTTTCCCTATACCCCATTCTGATCCCCTCACTCACAAACCACAGCCACTCTGATATCCTCAGGTTTCCCACCCCATCTGATCCTGTCATAGCTCATCCAATTCCCTAACTCACACAGCCTACCTCTGCACTCTGATCCTCTCTCTCACTCACTCCCACATTGCCTCGCTCACCCTCCCTCCCCATTCACTTTTCCTCCCTCCCTTCCCCCACTTTCCTTCCTGACACCCTCTCCCTCTGATCCTGACTTGAATATGAAGGATGACAACAGTGGCAGTGTGGTGCTCCAGGCCGCATCCTCCTCCTCCTCTTCTGCTCAGGCCCAATGTTATACTGGACCCCCCACCTGTTGTTTGCTAAAGATTTGTCATCAAATTGCAGTCTGACCTCTTGCATATTCTAGTATTTAATTAATTAATTTATTTAAATGTACCGTACTTATATTCTGCATCCATCATTCGTTTGCAGCGGATTACAATAGAAAAATGTACACAATTTTAAAAACACAAAACCAAAAGGGGCAGATTTTATAAATCTGCAAACATACGTACTTTTGTTCGTGCACCAGGAGCGAACAAGAGTACATGGGATTTCAATAGATACGCGCGTAGCCGCACGTATCCATTAAAATCCGGGGTCAGCGCGCGCAAGGCTGCCCAAAATCGGCAGCCTGCGCGCGCCGAGCCGCGCAGCCTGCCTCCATTCCCTCCGAGGCCGCTCCGAAATCGGAGCGGCCTTGGAGGGAACTTTCCTTCGCCCTCCCCTCACCTTCCCTCACCTTCCCCTGCCTAACCCACCCCCCCAGCCCTATCTAAACCTCCCCCCTACCTCTATCCCGAAAGTTATGCCTGCTGGAAGCAGGCGTAACTTTATGCGTGCCGGGCCGGCTGCCTCGCTCCATATTCCGGTCCGGGGGCTGGGCCAGGGGCCGCTGTCACGCCCCCGGGCCGGAACCACGCCCCTGGACATGCCCCCGAAACGCCACATCACTCCCGACATGCCCCCGAAACGCCGTGTCACTCCCGGCACGCCCCCCGACACGCCCCTCCATGCAAGCCCCGGGACTTATGCGCGTCCCGGGGCTTGCGTGCGCTGCCGAGCCTATGCAAAATAGGCTCGCGCGGGGGGGGGGGGGGTTAGGGTAGGTTTTCGGGGGGTACGCGTGTATCTTACGCGCGTACCCCTTTGAAAATCTACCCCAAAGTGAACAAACCTTGCAAAACTAAACAGTGCTAAAAATACAAAAATTAAGAAACACAATTAATATTGTAAATGCATTATACACATTCTATTTGCTTATTATTATAACTATCAACAGCAGAAATTAAAATTATCGAGAGATGCCAGTCCATCCTATTCATGTATACTCAGAATAACTGCTGTTGTCTCAACAGCAGTAAACAAGAATATTCCGAATGTGTTAGTCTTCTTCATCAACAATCTCATTATCAAGGCCTCCTGAACATTATCTGACAAATATCCTTTTACGCTCGAGTACTGCTGCATCAAAACAAGGGCTTTATAAATAATACTGTTGCCCTCTAAGTCCAGGAGAATTATACACTTTGCTTTATGTACTGTGTATGCATACAGTCAGTGTATCATCTTTATTACAATATAACCCTTGCCAAAAAATATTTCAATACTATAGGTCTGAACAAGGATCACGGGCAGCCACCTCTCTCCCAGCTAAATCAGACCTAAAACAAAGCTAGAATGTTACCCTAAATTCAAACCAATGTAAAGCGCTTTCTCATATATTTGAGATGTATCATAAAAAAACAAAAGAACTCTGCTGATCTTATCCTTCTAGGCAGTGGTGAGAAATGGAGGATCATTAAATGTCACACCAGAGGGTAGCAAGCCCTTGTGCTGCTGTTTGTTTGTGCTGCCTATCATGCGCAAGCCTTAACAGGTGGTGGGTGACACACCCCTGGAGTAGCTTCCTTCCTTCCCCTCTGGTTGAGCCCTCAAGTTCTGGCAGCTGGCAAGATTTTCCTGTCATGATCTGAAGATGGTGACAGAGGCTAGACAGCTGGTCAAGCTGAGCAAGAATGGAGTCTGATCCAAGGATGAGATGAGAATCAAGCTGAGCAAGAATGGAGTCTGATCCAAGGATGAGAAACAAGCACCAGGGCAGACAAGGACAATGGAGAATGGAACAGGGAGCAGCCACAGGACTCACAAGGAGGACACTAGAAGCAAAGCAGGAACTGCAGGAACACGCTGGTTAACTGGCACTGCAAAAGAAAGTAGGAGACCTTCTTTTATACAAGACAGGATGTGATGTCATCTGAACGTGTCACAGGAAGTGCTGCCAGCAGGACCTATAAAAGGGCTCAAGAGTTGCAGGAAGTTCAGCCATGTTCCTTTGATGCAGCATGTTGCCAGAGGCTCTTCAGACCTGAGGTGAGGGGCATTACATTAAAGAGATTAAGGACAAATATCTTTTGAGGGTAAACTCAGTTGTACAAGGGTAAAAGGTTAAAAAGACTATTCTATAGGCTGGCTGGATCCACCATCCATCATCAGAATCTACTTTCCAAATCATATCCTGCTTATAAAAACAACAGGGTCACAACAGGACCCATGCAATGTTCCTAATGTAGAACATATGCAACCAAAAAAACAAGTATATGAATTGTATCTTCAATGTGCTGTTATCCAAAAAATTTTGAAACAATTGTGTTTTAAAGATGTAAAACCGCATCAGCAAGCCAGACGACGGCAGTGAACCCACTTGGCCTAATGTGGAACAGCCAGAAATGTATCCTTTCCCAAATAACCAATAAGCAAACAAATTAAGATTTGAAAATTTCTCACAAAGGACACCTAACCTAAAGCCCTCACATGTAAAGGCTAGGAGAAGAGCCTTCATGGATAGCCTTCCAAAGAAAATTCACATTTGTCCAAAATGCAGGATACTTCAATTTCATAATTGAGAATCCTAGCATTTTAAGGGTATCAAGTTCATGAATCCAGTATACTTCAAACTTCAGAAACTTTTATCTCTCTGTATGCCTCTGAATCCTTATTTTATTTTATTTTCATTTTATAGTCCAATTTTAATTGCTAAAACTTCAAAGCAGATAATTACATTAACCATTATAAACACAATCTCCTTGATGCAATCTATTAAAACAATATATGTACCCACTCTTTCTCCTTATTTAACTCATTAACTTGTACATACAGATCTATTATAAAATACACTGTAAACATTTATATTGTACAAGCCAAAACTACACATTACTCATCCACTAATAATATAGCCAGTATCATGTACCATCTGAGTTCCCATAAAAAACACTATATAGCCTAATAAAATAAGTACACAGTTATTAGGATCATGCATTGCATCTCCCACAACTTCAATATTATCAACACACCATTAAAGATTCCTGTTTAAAGATAAACAGGACTTTTCAATTTGCCCATTGCACAGATCTCTAACTAATTTGTAGTAGCCAGATTTACAGAACAGCCCATTATCTGCGACCCAGGTAAAAAAAACAAAAAACATACCACTGACATCAATGAACATGTATTACAACTAGAGACCATTATTTTCTGTTTTAATTGTATTTTTCCTGGGAATATATATGTTTCTTATAACAAACAAAATTAATGGGGAAAAATTACTCATTTGTTTCCATCCATTTTTGTTAGTGATAAGAAACACTGATAAAGTCCTGGGAAAAATAAAATATAAACTGAAAACAAAGTTCCCTAATTATAACCTAAATTTATGTCATCTGATAGGCTGACCTCACTTCCAATTTCTGTTCTCAGCCTATTATCCAAATACCTTTTGATGTACATCTCTTGGACTCTTAAAATATTAAAAAAGCCATTTCATGTTCATGTTGCACAAAATATTGCTCATCACACACATCACTTTTTATATCCTGCACAAAATATTCTACCAAGAGAATTGGGTTAGTTCCACCTCTTATAACACTTTTTGCTTGTAAAATCTTATTTTTAACTTTCTATTGATCTTTCCATACATATGCAGGCCACATGAACATTAGAGAATATATACTATCCAGTCTGACCACAGAAAGAATGGAAGAATGGTTAAGGGGTAGATCTTAAAAACATACGCGCGCGCGTACTTTTGTTCACGCACCAGGCGCGAACAAAAGTACGCTGGATTTTATAAGATACGTGCGTAGCCGCGCGTATCTTATAAAATCCGGGGTCGGCGCGCACAAGGGGGTGCACATTTGTGCAACCTGAGCGCGCCGAGCCCAACACGTGCTGCCTGTTCCCTCCGAGGCCGCTCCGATTTCGGAGCGGCCTCGGAGGGAACTTTCCTTCGCCCTCCCCCTACCTTTCCCTCCCTTCCCCTACCTAACCCACCCCCCCGGCCCTATCTAAACCCCCCCCCTTACCTTTGTTGGCAGATTTACGCCTGCTGAAAGCAGACGTAAATCTGCGCACGCCAGCAGACTGCTGGCGCGCCATCACCTGACCCGGGGGCTGGTCCAGAGGTCTCGACCACGCCCCCGGGCTGGCGCCACGCCACTGGGCCCGCCCCCAAAACGGCGCGTCATGCCCCCGAAACGCCGCGTCATTCCGCAACGCCCCCCGACACACCCCTTTTACGAAGCCCCGGGACTTACGCTCGTCCCGGGGCTCTGCGCACGCCGGCGGCCTATGCAAAATAGGCGCGCGAGGGCACTGCGAGCGTAAATCCGGCCGGATTTACACGCACAGGGCATTTAAAATCCGTCCCTATATTCCCACACATTTCCAGACTTAATGTTATATACAAAATGTTTTTGTTCAAATGTTCTCCTTAGTCTGCATGAGGCAATTGACTATTTCTTCTCTTTTTCCTCGAAAACAAGGGAGGATTCCTGTACCAACAGTTTGGAAAATATGCCAGTGTTTGAGCATGATTTTTATTGTCACAAATTATTTTTTTCGTCTAATCTCCTGTTATATGACCAGCTACTTGTCCTCGGTAGAGTAATGTTTTATAAATAACTTCACCTTTGATAATTTCTGGAGCAGATAACCCATGTGTGCAAGGGAAACTTAGAAAGAAGGAGGCAGGACCAGCAAGCAGACTGCACTCTTATCCCCAGACCCCTCCGAATCATAGAAAGGTTGTGTGATTAATAAATATAGAGCACAACACCTCGATCCCATATATCAAGTCAGTATCAAAGCAGGGGAACCGGCAACAAACCAAATTTCACAATTGCTCTCCTATCACAAAAGGCATTCGTAAACTAGTGAAAAATACAATCAAAAATAGATTTTTGTAAGGTGCCGCATCAGCAAGCTTGACGACGTGTTCTATAGAAGCTATTAGAACCGACCAGACTGTTAATCATTTGCGGCTGAATGACAACTCCGTTTTGAATAACATTCATTGATTATGTATATTTATGAGCTGTGTCCCGTCAAACTTGATATAATTTCAACCCGTCCAGTACTTCATATTAAGGACACCAAGTCTCAAAAAAGCCACGCACATGTTATAAAATCCGGGCGCGGCCTCGGAGGGAGCGGGGAAAGCCATCGGGGCTCCCCTAGGGCTTGGCGTGTGCAAGGTGCACAAGTGTGCACCCCCTTGTGCGTGCCTACCCCGAATTTTATAACATGTGTGCGGCTTTTTTGAGACTTGGTGTCCTTAATATGAAGTACTGGGCGGGTTGAAATTATATCAAGTTTGACGGGACACAGCTCATAAATATACATAATCAATGAATGTTATTCAAAACGGAGTTGTCATTCAGCCGCAAATGATTAATAGTCTGGTCGGTTCTAATAGCTTCTATAGAACACGTCGTCAAGCTTGCTGATGCGGCACCTTACAAAAATCTATTTTTGATTGCATTTTTCACTAGTTTACGAATGCCTTTTGTGATAGGAGAGCAATTGTGAAATTTGGTTTGTTGCCGGTTCCCCTGCTTTGATACTGACTTGATATATGGGATCAAGGTGTTGTGCTCTATATTTATTAATCACACAACCTTTTTATGATTCGGAGGGGTCTGGGGATAAGAGTGAAGTCTGCTTGCTGGTCCTGCCTCCTTCTTCCTAAGTTTCCCTTGCACACATGGGTTATCTGCTCCAGAAATGATCAAAGGTGAAGTTATTTATAAAACATTACTCTACCGAGGACAAGTAGCTGGTCATATAACTCCAAAATCAGAGCGGCCTTGGAGGGAACTTTCCTTCCGCCCCCCCCCCCCCCCACCTTCCCCTTCCTTCCCCTATCTAACCCGCCTCCCCAGCCCTGTCTAAATCCCCCCCACCTTTGTTTCTTTATTTAAGCCTGCCTCTGGGCAGGCGTAGGTTGTGCACGCCGGCACGACCACTGTGCTGGAGGCTTCTGTCCCACCCTGCCCCTGCCTGCCTGCCCACTGTGCTCTCACTTCGCTTTACCAAACCAAAACACAGCCAACAGACTGAGGAATTCTTACACTAACAAACGCACATTCATACCACAACTATGTCTTTTCCAACAAAATAGTTACACATCACAGAGGCTCTTCAAGCATTACTCCACACCTCAGAATGTACAAGGCACAGAATTGTCTTAGTGCTGTATAAATGGACAAGCTACAAGGTATTAGCATGAATCTCAGGATAATTGCCATCATTGCTGTGGTTGAACTGTTGGTGGCATGTAAAGATCTGTCCATGAACTGCATTTTTTATGGGAAGCTCAGCCCTACCTCCTGGCTAGTCACAGAATCACTTGCCTTCCAGAGGGCTAACCCTAGAGGCAAGTGACTTGCCAGTGCTCTCCCAATCTTTCCTCTTTCTGGTATAAAAATATTTTCATAGGGTATCAGCAAAATAGGGAAGCATGGAAGAGGAAAATAAGGCAGAGACTGGAGACGCCTGAGCACTTAATGAATCTGCCTTTAGTTACATTAAGGAAATGTATTTCCATGCAATTGGTTACCAGAGGACAAAGGCCCTTAATGTCATTGATGGTTTGTGTGGTGAGAGACCACTGTAAGCATTGAAAGGCTTAAGATAGAACAGTAATCTTTGCCTCAAAAGCTTCTATAAACATACCAATTGTTTTGGTTTGAGTATAGAGTTAATATTTTTGAGCTTTGAGGTACTAGCAGACCCTCACTACAGTATGGTCAAAGACAGGGGAAAGTTCAAGTGGCTGTGCCCTTTTGCATTAGGGTGGCTAGATTTCTTCCTGGGACATCCACAACCACATCTTCTCACTCTGCTCTTTGAAGACCTTTCTTGATGTACAAGGCAAATGGTTCCAAACGCACACTCATTTCAGTTTTCTGCTCTCTTGCTCCTCCTCTCCTGGAATCTAGTAGCTCTCCCACATCCCACATCCCACTCCCACTCCCACATCTCCCACTACTACTCCCACATCTGCCAGGGTTACTTGTATATCCTTTGGAAACCAGCAGGAGGAGGCTAGAAAAAGAGAACTGAGAGTGCTCAGCTTAGTATTGTTATGCTATTTAGCTTCTCTTCATGCTATTAAGTCAATGTATTTTTGGATTTCCATGCATCAAACTATGGCAACACTAAATATTATTGCATCACTGATTAAGTGGTATTTAAATGTGAATGTTCAGTATTTTTTGCAAGGCTACACTAAACTTTTTCAGCTCAAGATTTATTATGTAGACCCCATAATCAATTATGTGCTACCAATTTCTTATCAAAGTGCTCTCATTAGCTCTGCTTTATTTGGCAAATTTATTTTCTGAAAATTATTTAACCCTTCACTACATCTTTGTCTAAAATAAATAAATTATATATGGAACATAACAGGAACCTTATTTATTTAAAATTATTTGTATTCCACCAATTAACAAACTTTGTTTCAAAATGTCACATTCAAATCAGATTTTTGTCTTACTTTTTAGATGTTGACATTAAAATGTGCAGGGAACTTGCTTCTTTTTTGTAGGTGGATAGGAGTTCTATTTAGGGTAATGCTATAGGATAGCTCTTGGGCAGACATGAACAGAGAAACTTTCTGACAGAGCCCTCAGCAATGCATACACACAAGTCCTGGGACCCTTTTTTTCCTTTCTGAGGTACACATAGATCAGGGACTGAATGCAATAAAAACAGAGAAGATGATCCATACAGCTGAATGGACAACTCTGATTGTTGTCTTTCACTTGTCTAAGGTTCCACAGGACCTAAAGAAATCAGACTTGTTTATCCATTATTGTTGCTTATGAAAAACAGGTTTTTAAGCTTAGCATATTTATAGAAATCCATAGGCTTGACCGGGAAAAATCATTGCCTTTTTTTTGCTTGCTCAACTAAGGAAGAAATAACATTTTGTATCTAGCTAAACTCTTATTAGTAGTCAACGGCCTTGGTAGCTTGCTGAAACAAAGAAAGCTCTGCAAGTGATTGAGGGAAGAGACCAGATAAAGTAGTATCCTTGGTGACAGTGATGCAAGGATAAGAGAGAATCACTATGGCTGAGATAAAATGAAATAAGAGAAAATATGTTGATTGATTAGAACAAGGGTCCCAAAACTTGGTTCTTGAGGACATCATCACATTTGGGGGCAGATTTTCAAAGACTACACGCGTAACATATGCGCGTAACCTGAGGAAATCTGCCCCTGCGCGCGCCGAGTCTATTTTGCATAGGCTCGGCGGCGTGCGCAAGCCCCGGGACGCACGTATGTCCCAGGGCTTGCTAAAATGGGCGGTCCGGGGGCGTGTCTGCAGTCCGGGGCGGTCCGGGGGCGTGGCCGAGTGCTCCGACACAGCGGCCTGTGTCGGGACCTGCCTTGTAGCGCGCACATGTTATAAAATCGGGTGTACATTTGTGTGCGCTGGGTAGCGCGCACAAATGTACCCTGCGCGCGTAGGAATTAAAATCGGCCCCTTGGGTTTTAGGGATTTCTACAGTGAATATCTATAAGATCTAATTGTAGATAATGAAGGCAGTGCATGCTAATAGATCTCATGCATATTAATTGTGCAAATCATGAAAACCCAACTGGGGTTTTGGCTCTCAAGGACGCAGTTTGGGGAATCTGCGTTAGAAATTAGATATATGAGAATTCAAGTGAATACATAGATTGAAAAAACAATGGACAGGCTATTGGTACATTTATGAGAAGTTCCTAAGGACAGCAGTGTGATCATGACTCATAATTAATCTAGATTAATAATGCATGAGGTAATCCCATGTTCTGTGATTTATATCTTTTAGAAGGTGAACATGCAACCAGCAGCATCTGTTGCTTCCTTCATGTTTCCCTTATTCTGTACTGTTGTAGAACCGGACTTAATAAAAATTAAGTTTTATTTTCCGTTGATAAGCGGGGGTGAATTTAACCATGAAGTGTGAGTGATGTCATCCAATGACACTGAATGGACTCGCTCTTTTAGGTAGTAGAGCTTTTAGCTCTTCTGAGCATGTGAGGCTATTCCCGTAAAGTTGTTACCTTGTGAGCCTCCTCAGTCTTTTCATCCGAGTACAGCATGGACATGTACTCTGTCTCTCTGTGTTTTTTCTTCAATATTCTTCATTTTTTTGTACAACTTCTTCTCTATAAATGTTGCCCTATTGCCTCAACAGTACCCCCAACAGCATTTTTCAATGCTACAAAAAAAAAGAAAAAGTACTTGCCTCCTCAAGATGTCTGGCAAAAAGGCCACGATAAGTGGATTCAAGAACTGTATTTGCAGAAAAATAATGTCCATTACAGATGGGTTCGAGCTCTCCTAACTTTGTCTGGGACTGGAGCATGATCAGGCCAACTGCTATAATTGTGGGCAGAAGTCCCTATGTACTCCTCATGCCAGAGCTTATAAAATGGAAAAATTGAGGACGTTTCTTGGAAGTCGCAGTCACTCCTACTCATGAAATGCAGCATCTTCTGTTTCAGTGGGAAAATAGTTGAGTCAGAGCTTCTCAAAAACTCCCCCTTTGGCATTAGGGGATGTGAAAAGAAGTTGGGCTCGGGCACGTCAAGCGGATTTTAAAAACCGCAGAGATACGTGCATATCTCCCGCAGTGCGCACATCTCAAAAGTTTTCAAAAAGGGGTGGATCATGGGACTAGTCTGGGTGGGGTATGGGTGTGAACCTAAGATGTGCTCAGGTCTACTGATGAGACTCGGTGCGCACTGAGGCCCCCTGCTGTGTAACCTTACTTCTGCTATGGATGACTTGTAAGTTAAAAAAAAAGAAAAAAAACTAGGCACACCTGTGGGTTTTAAGAGTCAGGGCTAAATGGGGGGCATGAAGGCTATTAAATTTTCAGGGGGTTTGGAGGACCTATCTCTTAACTGAGCAAACTGGGGGCGAGCTGGTAAAACTTGGAATAGCATCGGTGCACATTCAGTAGAAGCAGCATTTGCGTACACATGTGTGCACCCAATTAAAATTAGGTGCACCCATTTAAAATTTGGCACGTGTGCACGGCCAGGCTATTTTATAACATTCACGCTTATGTTATAAAATGGCTGCGTCCCTGTATGCAAGTCGATCTATGTGCGCAAATATGTGCATGCGTGCTGGTTTAAAAGTTACCATCCTTAGGTTGAGTAGTGCTTACTGCCTGCATCAGAGAAAATGCAGCTTTACTCTGTGAAGCTGCCTGAGCAATCAGCATTGAAGAAGTACTAAGGGCTGTCGATGTACTATCAGTGCACTGATGCATGGTACACCAGCATCATCAATATATGGCATTCATGCTCCATTGATGCATACAACATCAATGCCGTCCACATGCGCATTAGCGTAGCCAACGCGTACACACTCCAAGCATGGTAAGGCGATGCTGTCTAAGCATGTGACTACAATATCATTGAAACATCCGGCACCATCAAAACTTAAAACATCAATGTTGTTGACACACAAGTTTATGATGAACTTAGTACCTTGAGCCAAGGACAGTAGAGTATTTACATATCAATTACATCATGTCAAATTACCGACACACCTTTATGCGGGCTGTCCCAAGATCAGGAACAAATGGAGATATAACTCTATCCTCTCCAACCACCTAAGCCCTTACACCATCAAGGTTGTTAGCAGAAGATGTGTGCTTTGAGACACTTGATCCGATATGTTCTCTGGTGCCTCTTAATTTTAATAGGCCTAACTTATTCTAGTCTCAGAAGAAGACTCCAAGTCAGAGGACACGTCAGTCATTCGATCAAAGAGTGGAGCTGATGAAAAATTCCTTTACCTCTTTGGCTAAAGAGAAAGAAGAAGCATTCTGTCTTCTCCCCAGTATTGCTAACATCATTCTACAAGGAGGAGTCCCAGTAACCCAAATTTGGGTGAATACATCATCAGAAACCCTGTTACGAGATTCTTCATTGTCTAATTCACTTGCAATGGAGTCCAGCTGTTCAGAGATCATACACCAGGATTATTCCCCTCTAAGGTGACCAAGGGACTTCCTTCTCCCCCCCGCCACCCCCAAGTCAACATCTTCATCACTGGGATCCTTGGTTTATGTTCCACATCATTAGATATGGAAGAGGGATTGATAGGCATCCCCTCTAACCCACTACCGGAGTCTCCAGAGCATTCCTCCCCCTCTAGAAGACCTTTCTCTTACTCAAAATTCTTAGATAAGCTAGGAAAACACTTGGAGTAAATGTGCATAAAGCTAAGGTCCTCATGCAGAGGTCTTTGGAGGTCTCCAGATAACCTTGAGATCAGCAAACCAAAGTTTACTGGAAGTTCTCTCCTTGAAGCTGGCCCAACTGGATGAAACCCGAGAGCATGCCTTTTCAACAGCTGGTCCTTTTCAGCAGCTGGTCCTATACCTACAGATATACGGATGATTTCAGATGCAACAATTTTTCAGAAAGTACTTAAGACTTATTTGTTTCAAAAGGCCTATGACCTTGACAGCTGACATCACTAATCCATTCCCCATGGACTCCATGACTTGTTTTTGTCTATACGTGAACTGTACTTTATCTTAACTTTTTATGTGTGTTGTATTACATCTACCTGAACCACAGTATTAGAAATGAACTATACACTTCTTGGGAAAAACCCTTCATGAATCAGGCTGCTAATGGAATCTTCCCCAAGTTCTGATTTAGAAATCTGGCCAATTCTTTTGGATACTCATTTCTCAGAGCTAGTAGAAAAATTAGTTCCACAAATATTCTAAGAGAATCAAATTTTAAATAAAACCATAATTCAGTACTTAGCTTTTTTTTAAAAAAATGTGTAACCATTCTACTCCAGCATTTTAAAATATCAGTTTCTATCTGCTAAGATGGCAATTTTTGTAGCTTGCTTAGTTGCAAGTTACACAGGCACTTTTCCCATACATAGGGGCTGATGCAATATAGTTTAACCCGCAGTTGGTCGTGAGTTGTGTAGGCACATCCAGTGCCCCTTATGCCCCTTAGCAAATGTCCAATAAGCACATTTTTGCCACCAAAAGTTGTACAGAAAAGCAGAACCTGGCAATATTAAGTCAGAGGAACAAAAGATTAAAATTTATTTTTTTTTTAAAAAGTGCTGTCGGCCAGGTTCGGGAAATGGATGCTCAGTTAACCAGTGTCCATTTTCCGAACCTGTAGTTGTGCGCCGATTAGGAAAACGGACATCGATAAATTCAGCACAGACAGCTGAGCACTCTCGGGTTCCCGCTGTCAAGGAGGCGCTAGAGGCGCACAATCGACCCTAGCGTCTCCTTGACAACACGACCCCTAATTAAAATATTGCATGGCGCCCCCAGGAGAGGTGCCTGGGGGTGCGCTTGGAAAGCAGGCGCTGTGAACACTCAGTGACCATTTTCAGCACTTTTTTTTTTGCGCATCGGCCCCATATTTTGTAGTTAATTGTCAAATGGAAATATATACAGATAGTTTCCTGTTATAATTAGTGAGGTTTGGGTGGACCCTTGGACACTGTGGCAGCCGACCACGCCCACGGGGGAAGTCCCGTGAGGGGCCACAGCTCAGGCTTAGCTCAGGACACACAAACACTCGGGCCGATACAGTACAGTGCGCTCCAACAGAGCGCACTGTTTACCTGCCATTGGACGCGCGTTTTCAATGCGCTAGCGTTACCCCTTATTCAGTAAGGGGCCGAAAACGCGCGTCCAATCCCCCTATCCTAATAGCGCCCGCAGCATGCAAATGCATGTTGATGGCCCTATTAGGTATTCCCATGCGATTCAGAAAACAAAATGTGCAGCCAAGCCGCACATTTTGCTTTCAGAAATTAGCGCCTATCCAAAGGTAGGCGCTAATTTCTTCAGGCACCGGGAAAGTGCACAGAAAAGCAGTAAAAACTGTTTTTCTGTGCACCCTCCGACTTAATATCATGGCGATATTAAGTCGGAGGTCCCGAAGGGTAAAAAAAATTAAAAAAAAAAATTTGAAGTCGGCCCGCGGCTGTTGGGTCAAAAACCGGACGCTCAATTTTGCCGGCGTCCGGTTTCCGAACCCGTGGCTGTCAGTGGGCTCGAGAACCGATGCCGGCAAAATTGAGCATCGGCTGTCAAACCCGCTGACAGCCGCCGCTCTGGTCCAAAAGGAGGCGCTAGGGACATGCTAGTGTCCCTAGCGCCTCCTTTTGCCTGTTTTTACCGCCGGGCCTCATTTAAATACAGAATCGCGCGCACCTGCGGACTTTACTGTATCGGCCCGACAGAGATTGATTTTTTATTAGACAATGTGATGAAGCCACCAGAGGTGGCAGTAGTGAGCAGCAGAAGTAGCCCGGCTGGGCTAGTATCCCTCAGGCGCTGGAACAGCGACTCCTCCGGTAGCAGTGCTGTAGTGGAAAGAACTGAGAATAATGAGTACAGTGGAATATGCACAAAGCCCCAGTATGGAGAACCCCAGGATAGGGAGAGCAGGCCCTCGAGGAGCGAATACTTGATCCCTGAGAGGCTCACACAGCAGTTCCACGTAGGAGATGGCACTAGGGCTGGAACGGAGGCAGGCCCTCGAGGAGCGAGTACCTGGTTCCAGGGAACAGCTCCGAGGCGAAGATGGTAGTACTCACTGGTGTTGAAGATAGCTAATCCTTCCAGTTAGAAGAGAAGGTAGGAGCAGGCAGCGAGTCAGGGAACATGGGCCCTCCAGGAGCGAGTACCATTTTCCTGATAGCGACCTGAAAAGCAAGTGAGGCCCCAGAGGAGTGGGTACCCCATTAGCGTAAGAGTCCAATGGAAGATTGGAGAGGCAGAGTAGCTGGGTATGGAGAGCGAATCCCATCCATAAGATACCCCTTGCTAACTGAAAGGCTAGCAAACATCGTAGGCTTTAAATATCCGGGCAGCGTGACGTCATCACAGGGGGACGCCCCTGAGGTTCACGCCAAGTAGGAAATAAGAGTGAGGGCCGCGTGGCGCACGTGTCCTAAAGTACCAGCAGAGCATGGCGGGAGGCAGTGCCCAAGCCGGTCTGGGGACGCCGGAGAGGATGGCAGGCAGACGCCGCAGCAGCCAGGCGTCCATCCATAGTGAAAGGAGATGCAAAGAAAGAAAGGTAGGCAGAGTGAAGCCGTCGAGAAGGGATGGTTGCAACAGTTTCCTTTTTAATACTAACTAATGTAAAGCATAGGTGTAATTTGGAGTGGGGGGGCATGGAAGGGGATGGTGCCCCCTCAAATGATCTGGACAAGGGCTTAGCTGGTCCCCCTTTTCCCATCCCCCACCCAATATGACCTCCCTAACCCTTGCCCTCCACCCCAAAACTAAGCAGACAAACTAGGACTGTGGTATAGCGTATGTGCACTAAATGTGCTCATGTGATTTGCAAGTGCTGTTAGTGCGGGCAATCGAGAGGATAAAATTAAATTCCTACTTTCGAAAATGCCAAACATGCCCACTCTCTTTCTTCCCTGATCTAAGCATACCCAAAGAAAGGCTCAGTTTCAGTGCCTCTGAATGTCTGTGAATCCCCTGCCTACTTTTTAGCTGCTCTGTGAAGGGCACTTTTCAGACAGTCCAATTTACCCAAATAAATTTCAGTTCTTAACCAGGGTCAATCGCTTTGAAAATTGTTCTCTGAACTTCAAGAGTGAAGGGAAAATTTCCTCAGCCACAATACATACTTAGTGGGGAGATACTAAGAGAGAACAAAAAAAAAAAAAGCAAAATCATAAGAAATTAACACACAAAGACTTGGTTATGAAGGCAAAGCTGGACATTTTAGTAATCGTTTTTTTAGTAACATTTAAAATAAATATTTTCAGCAAAAAAAATGAAATCTTTATCCATAGAATAGGTACTGTACATACATTGTCATTCAGACTTAATGCTTTCTTTCAATTGCACCTTTAGCGCAGTTCTGGATGGAGGGATCAAATCTATGAGTCACTAAGAGTTTACTATGCATGTCCATTTCAAATGTGGCGCTTCCATTGAAGCCATCAGGCAAGGTGACAGTGCCATTTATGATGATAGCTTTAGTAATTTGGACACTTATGCATTAGAAACTGAACTGTGAACGTTAACTCATTTTATATAGGCCTTTGAGCAGCGGTCTAATGGTAATTACTTTCAAGTCACTATCAGACCAATATTAGAGTCATTGGCATAGAAAGGATATGACATTGTCTGCAGAGAGTGCTATCATCTAGATATGCTTGGAAAAATAAAGCAAGTTGTCCTGACCTAGAAGGCATTCCTGTGCAAGCCGCTGGTTCTTTCTAGTGGAACATTTTTATAAATAAGATTTTTTTTCAACCAGGCCCAAAGCATTTTGTTTCCGAGCCATGTAATACTATGTTCACTTTGGCTTTTACAGCAACAGGAATGTATGGTGTGAGATGGATGATTGTAATTTTAACAGTTTAAAATACTCTTTATTACCAGAAAGTAAATGGAAACCTTGCGATATACATACAACAGTAGACTCTGTTATTCATGTAATATTCTGTTGCATTGAAAACCCATCACATCTCCTTTATGGCTTCTTATATCTCAGACTCTATGTATGTCAATCAACCTGCAGGAATTCAGCGGTTGCTGTATGCATGGCAGTGCATATGAAGCAAAGATTGGAAAATCTATCTAAAAACATCTCTATTATCATGGCAATCAACAACAGAAAATTCCCATCGCTTCTAAGCAAAATCTCCATGCAGTATAGAATTTGTGAATCCTCCAAAAGTTTTGTTTTTGCTTATTTAATAAAGTGTGTTAAAAAGGAAAAAAAAAACCAGACTAAGACAAAATGTCTCATTTCTGTCTGTTCTTGAGGCACTGACAAAGTAGAATACACAAATTATTCATACAAAACACACAGGCTGTATGTCAGCAATGTATCAAGTTGCTTACATATATAATCATTTATCAAATAATGGACTCGCTTAATTCTGAAATTGCACTACTGTTCTTGGAGCTCATTCTGAATTATTGGAGCAGAAAGGAAGAGACTCGTCAGCCAACTTAGCTATTCCTTCTAAGGGCCCTTTCTCCCAGCTTCTGCAGATCTTCAGAAGATAATTAGTTTGTAGTGGAACAAAACAATCCATTAACATGGATAGTGCAGCTATATACTGGAAAATTTAAAAATACATCACAGATATTACTTTTGTTGTCTCGCATCAACGGATCCTCAGATGAGCCTCATGATCTTTATTTACTTTCACACTCTCTGTTATACATTAAAGGCATGTTATATTGTATATAACTTCCCTTACAAGAAATATGAAGACTCGCAGGTGTTGTTGAAGCCAATAATACACAATGGGCTGGATTTTCAAAAGGTTATGCGTGCCGGGCTTATTTTCAAAAGGCCCGGCGATGCGTGTAAAGATCCGGGACGCGTGTAAATCCCGGGGCTTGCAAAAAAGGGGTGGGGAGGGGCGGGGCAGGGCAGGACCAGAGGCTCCCAGCACAGCAGCCATTTGCTGCTGTGCTGGGATCGCACACAACTTACTTCAGCCCCAGGACTGAAGTAAGTTTTGAAATAAAAAAAAGAAAAAAGTGGGGGTGGGAGGGTAGGGAAGTTCCTACTGAGGCCGCTCCATTTTCAGAGCGGCCTGGGAGGGAACAGGGGAAGGCAGCACGGCTCGGCGCACGCAAGGTGTACAATTGTGCCACCCCCTTGCGCGCCCCGACCCCCAATTTTATAACATTGTGCGCACGTTATAAAATCTGGTGTACATGTGTGCGCGCTGGGTAGCGTGTGCACATGTACGCCCGCACGTACGTCTGAAAATCTATCCCAATGTACTTTTCATCT
Source organism: Rhinatrema bivittatum (assembly GCF_901001135.1). Taxonomy (NCBI): domain Eukaryota; kingdom Metazoa; phylum Chordata; class Amphibia; order Gymnophiona; family Rhinatrematidae; genus Rhinatrema; species Rhinatrema bivittatum. Next base: position 173,720,417 of record NC_042617.1, read on the forward strand.
GGTTTTATACCTGCAGTATTGGGTGGATCATACTGGTTATTTTCACTTTGTCCCTATAATAATGCTGAACCTATAAAATAATACTTATTTGCTAAGTTTGGAATAAATCACTCACATTAAATCCCTATTGCTTTGTAAATTAAATTGCTATCTCTGCTATAAAAAGAGAGAGCAATTTAATTATCCTCTGTATTACATACAGAGAGTAATTTTCAGTAGCCCATGTAAGGCTAAAGTCTGCCTGAGAGATACTTTAGCCTGAATTGTTAAGGCACACTTCAGCACATAACTCTGCTCCAGTATTTCTGTACGTGCAAATACCAGCTCAGATATAACCTACCTCATGTACATTTACACACATACTTGTGAAAATGGTTTCCTCTGATTCCATGTCCTGGAATACCTCTTGCTAATCTGAGGAAATATGTATGCGAAATTGAGCTCCTCGCATAGTCTTCTCCTTACTGCTCCTGGATAATTTTAAAAGACAGATTTACATGCATAAATCTGGGTTTATACATATAAATACAATGCTACCTGTAAAAAATAACTAAATAGAATTGCTGGGCACTTTGAGCTCAAATTACCTGTGGAGGTTTGGGTTTCTATTAGATGAAAGACAAAAATTAGATTTTCACAAATATCTATGGTCATAAAAGGGGGTATGTGGGCTCTATTCATGCTATGTCAAAATAATTAGTATTACAAGGATATGCTGTGAAGACTTTAAGAGTTTGCAGGAGAGAAATCCAGCCTTTGCTGTCTGTTATTAAATTTGTCTTCAGCCCTATCTTCAAAGAGCTTGCCTCCTGCAGGCCTCTAGCCTGAATAGATTTCTTCCTGCTCAGAGTACTGTAATAATAAATAGAGACAATCTCCTTTTTACCTGCATAGCTCCCAGAAAAAAATGTGATTTTTCTTTTCTTTCTATCCCACTGAAAATCATGGGAGCTGACTTTTGTCACCATCTTTTCTTTAACTGTATCTGATTCCATTAGAAAAGAACTGGGAAAACAAAATTTTAAAAAAGGATTGGAAAAAATTCCTATTTAACAGCTGTTTTTCACCACATTTAAAGAGATAAGACTGTAACTACTGCAACATTTGTTTTACTTTCATTTCATGTATTTATAACCCTCCTTTCATTACAGCTCAGAGCAATGTACTTAGAAATGACTTTGATGGTTTCCACCTACTGGGTAAGCATATTCAACACAATCACAAAGCACTCACTACTCCAGGATTCATACATCATCCTTGCAATCACATTCATACACCTGCACTACTGGGACCTACACTGTATGCATGCATTAATGCTTCAGCACTCAGATACTGTATATCAACTGTGCTCACAAACAACAAAACGTAAAAGGTGCAGGAGAGCAAAACTAGATAAAATTGAAATGTACATGTTTTGTAAAACAGCAATTAAAAATTTGCTTCTGTTTCAATGGGAAACTTTCTGGTGTGGGGAATGGAGCCTTAGAATGTTTCCTGGGGATTGGTTGATGACCCTTTCCTCCTCAGGTATCATGGCTTCTCCAGAGAATAATCAAGGTATAGCAGATAAAAGAGTTAGTAAGTCTAAGGGCACTAGGAATTGAAGACTCACCTGCCACACACAAGATTTTAAAAGGTTGCGCGCAGGCGTACATGCGCATGCGCACATGTACACCCGATTTTATAACTTGCGAGTGTGCGTAACCTTTTGAAAATCCGGCCCTCTTTCTTTAACAAACTCACACAAGCAAGCTTGCAACTAATTTTCAGAGATACTCCAGCCTTTTCAACTTCATTCAATCCAATTCCATTGATTTCATTCTCAAACGTTTCACACCTTTACTGAATATTATCAGCACTAGTCTTACAACTGATACCTTTCTTCTTCCCTTAAGTCAACCCTAATTTGTCCTGTGCTCAAAAAAACCTGATCTTCCATCTAACTATAGACCAATTTCTATTCTACCTACACTCAGTAAAATTATTGAGAAAGTAGTCTACTTTCAACTCTTTTCTGGATAAAACCTTTAAAGTAGATTTTCAAAACCTATGCGCGGCGAAGCAGGAGATGTGTATGGATTTTAAAAGGCCCGCGGCCATGCACATATCTCCCAGTACGCTGATAACGTTTGGAGAAAAGGGGGTGGGGCAGGGGCGGGGCAAGGGTGGACTGGGATAGCGTCATCAAGCCAGTGTTGTGCACAAGCTCACGCTGGGATCCAATGACCGTGTAACTTGCTGCTGCTATGCACTGCAGGTAAGTAGTAAAACAAACAAATCTAGGGTAGTCATTGGGGTTTTAAGGGTTGGGCTAGTAGGGTAAAAGGGAAGCAGGTTAGTTAGGGGGTTTAGGAAGTCCTCTCCTTTATAGGGGTAAATTGGGTGGGAACTGGGAAATAGGCCTATTGCGTCGCCGCACATATTTATTAAAATCTCCCCCATTATGTGCTCGAGACAGCATTCGCGCACCCATGCACTCATTGATATAAAATTATGCCTGCGGGTAGCTGATTTTATAAGATGTGTGCATAAACATGCGTGTTATGGAATCGGTGCATCCATGTGTGTGCACCAGCAAACGTGCTTGTGACTCTTAAAACCTACCTTTTTGTCTTACACTCAAAAGCAATTGGGATATCGGAAAGGCTTTAGCACCGAAACTGCTTTGACAGCTTTGCAATCTGGTATCACTCTCAATCTTGACGAAGGGAAAGCAGTACTCATTGTCTTTTTAGCTATGAGTACTGTTTTTGACACAGTTGACCATCAATCATTCCTAAATTGTCTTTTTGATATAGGTATTAGAGATCAGGCACTTTGTTGGTTCAAGGCATTTTTAGAAGATAGATCCTATCAAGTTGTCTGGAACAATATCACCTTCAGTCCTAGATCTCTCAGTTGCAGAGTTCCTCAGGGCTCAGTGTTATCACCCACTCTCAGATCGATACTCTAAGGCCGCGGTAGAAACAGTGCGGCAGTGCCAGGCGCACCCTCGTTCCCCGCACGCACAGTTCTCTTCATCTACCGCTCGATACTCTCTTCAAATTGCATGCAAATGCATGCCGCGGCTGCGAAGCGTTAGGCAAGCGTTAGGCCCGCGCAACCCATTTTACTGTATAGAGCACCTATACAGTATCCTGGGTTCGCGGGCCTAACACTTCACGGCCACGCTGGTATCTGTCATTTCAAATGTCATTTCAAATGACATTTGAAATGACAGGTACCAGGACGTGGACAGTTATGTTCTCCGATGCTCGGCAAACTTTCCCCCAGCCCCCGCTCACCTGCCCTGGCCGCGTCCGGTCTCCGGTGCAGCCCCAGTCCTGTCCCCTCCTCCCGAAGCAAAACAAAAAAACCGAAAAAGTAGCAAGAGAGCGAGGGGAGAGACGGGCAATCCTAGGCTCGAGCCTGCTACGGTAGTCCCTTCTCCTCTCCTTCTGATTTTGGCGCTCAAGGTGGCTGGGTGGGCGTGCATTCATCCAGGCCGAGTGAGCCGGAGGCCGCTTTCGCCGCTGGCTCCCTCTGCCTGGATGAATGCACGGCCCCCGCTGGCAGTGAATGAATGCCTGTGCGATTTCGGCGCTCAAGGCAGTCACATGCTGTGACGTCAAGCGTCGTGACGTCATGCCTTGAGCGCCGAAATCGCACGGGCATTCATTCACTGCCGGCGGGGGCCGTGCATTCATCCAGGCAGAGGGAGCGGCCGCTTTCGCCGCTGGCTCCCTCTGCCTGGATGAATGCACGCCTACCCGGCCGCCTTGAGCGCCGAAATCGCACGGGCATTCATTCACTGCCGGCGGGGGCCGCTCTCCCGACGCACACCCAGGCCACTCTCCTGGGCACGCGATTTCAGTAAGAAAAAATATGCTAATGAGGGCCCACGGTAAAAGGAGGCGCTAGGGACACTAGCACGTCCCTAGTGCCTCCTTTTTGACAGAAGCGGTGGCTGTCAGCGGGTTTGACCTCTGATGCTCAATTTTACCGGCATTGGTTCTCGAACCCACTGACAGCCACGGGTTCGGAAAAAGGACGCCAGCAAAATTGAGCGTCCGTCTTCCAAACCGCGGGCAGATTTAAATTTTTTTTTTTAATTTTTTTTTTTACTTTTGGGGCCTCACTATGATATTAAGTCGGAGGGTATACAGCAGTTTTTTCTGCTTTTCTGTACACTTTCCTGGTGCTGTCCGAAATTAACGCCTGCCTTTGGCAAGCGTTAATTTCTGAAAGTAAAATGTGTGGTTTGGCTGCACATTTTACCTTCTGTATCGCGTGGGAATAACGAATAGGCCCATCAACATGCATTTCCATGTTGCGGGGGGGGGGGGGGGGGTTGCCGTGCGTTTTCCATGTGCTATTACCCCTTACTGTCTAAGGGGTAAAAATAGCGCGTCAAAAACGCACGTCCAACCTGGGGCTATGCGCATTTTACTGCATAGACTCGTTTGTGCCTAGCATTTGGAATACTCTTTCTCTTAGCTTAAGGCTTGAAAATAAATACTTGAAGTTTAGGAAATCACTCAAAGATGTTTTATTTTCCATTTGCATTTTAAGAATATCTTTAATATATCTCCTGCTTTTCTTTACACTTGAATTTGTTTTTAAGGCTTATTTTATTTCATTTAGGTTAAGATTTACTCATTTTGTTTCACTTATTAGTTTATGGTTTTATTACTGTTCTTATGCCATTTTGTTGTGTTTTATTACCTAAGTTTTATTTATGTTATTGTCAGTAATGTTTATAATCAAGCTGTTTTATTTTCATACATTGTTTTATTGTAAATTACCTTGTTTTACTACAATAAGAAATGGCATTCAATCAAATCAAATAAATAAGTCCAGAAAGATTTAAAAAAAATCTCATGGCATTTTCAGGAGGAATCAGGACATCTCCTCCCTTGGGTCTTCCCAAGTACCTGCATTGAAGACCATGTCTCTCTCAGTGGCTTTTCCCACTCTGGAGAGCTTCTGGCTGATTCCTCTTTCAACGAGGAACTCTTTAGAAGTCCTTCCTTAGCTGGGCAGATTTCCTCTTTCCAGTTCCTGCCAAAGACAAAATCCCTTCTTAGTGATCACTTCTGCAAGAATTCTCACAAGTCAGGTTAAGAACTGCAAATATCTCTGATTCCTGGTAACGGCTTCTTTTCGGCCCTCTCTGGATTCTCCCTTTCTTCCTGGATGTACTTGGAATCCAGATCTTGGGCCCCAGTCCCCTTCACTGAACAGTGACTCTTCTCTTTCATACAATCCTCAGTTTTGAGAAAGTCTCTCTTCTGGTACTTTCCCTGTGGAGGGAAAGACCCCTAATAGCATCACTCTATAGAGAGGTGCCACCGGCAGACTGCGACTGGCAGATTGGCTTCTCCTGACTCCCCTTGCACTCACTGGGCACAGGAGTTTTAGTAAACTTTTGACACCTCTCACTGAAGAACGCCAGTCAACCACTCCTACCTACATTGACCTCACTAGCAGCAGCAGAGTCTGTTCAGATCACTGTTTCTACATTACAAGGCTCATATATTAGTAAGTGGCAAATTTGTGGGTCCGCTTACATAATCTTTAATCTGGTGGGAGGGAAGATCCGAGGGGCTGTCAGCCCCGCTAATGTTTTACTCTTTGAGCAGGAGGGGATCAAAGGGGCTGTCCTCTCTTCTCCACATCCCCCACTCCCTTTCCCCTGCAAATTAATTTTGTATCTGGTGGATGAGAGTGAGTTTCAGTGACTGGATTTAAGTCTGCTTTGGCAGTGCCTAGATTTGCTTGTCTAAATTAGGCATGTAGCACTAGAAATCAGACCATCTGCCTTTCTCATTCCCTCCTGGCCCCCACCTCTGTAAAGCATCAATATTTTGGCACTCTGCTTTAATTTTTAAATTTTAGATTTAGACACCTATGCTTTTGAGATTAGCCACCTATGGATTTTTAATATCATAGTCTGAATTAGAATAGTATGCTGAACAAATATGAGCAATAACCGGAGAATACAAATGCACAGTAATGAATCATTAGAAATCCCTTTAGGTAGAATTTAAAAACAATTGAACTTTATTTCTAGAAGACAGGTTTTATTTTCTGTGATGTTCATTGGTGAGTAGAAATTTGTATCCAAGGAATGTGGTTAGTTGTAGTTGAAAAGCGTTTGCAAAAATACATGTAATTTGCTTTGCTGGTGTGCCAGGGTCAGTGATTATTTTGGGTTTTTTGCTGACTAAAATATGTATTTTAAGCATTATTTTATAGGTATTGCACTTAAGTTTTAATGTCTCAATAAACATCTACGGGCGGATTTTAAAAGCCCTGCTCGAGTAAATCCGCCCGGATTTACACAAGCAGGGCCCTCGCGCACCGGCGCGCCTATTTTGCATAGGCCGCCGGCGCACGCAGAGCCCCGGGACGCACGTAAGTCCCGGGATTTTTTGAAGGAGGCATGTCGGGGGCGGGGCCGAGTGACGTGGCGTTTCGGGGGCGGGGCGTGGTGTTTCTGGGGTGGGACCGGGGGAGTGGCGCCAGTCCGGGGGCGTGGTCGAGGCCTTCGGACCAGCCCCCGGGTCGGAGGACGGCGCGCGTAGATTTACATCTGCTTCTCGCAGGCGTAAATCTAGGGACAAAGGTAAGGGGGGGGGGGTTTAGATAGGGCCGGGGGAGGGGAAGGTGAGGGGAAGGTGAGGGGAGGGGAAGGTGAGGGGAAGGTGAGGGGAGGTGAGGGGTTAGGGAGGGGAAGGTGAGGGGAGGGCGAAAGAAAGTTCCCTCCAAGGCCGCTCCGATTATATGCGCGTATCTTATAAAATCCAGCGTACTTTTGTTTGTGCCTGCTGCGCAAACAAAAGTACGCGATCGCGCTTTTTTAAAAAATCTACCCCTAAAAACGCTAAAACTAGATTTCAAAAACACGTTTAACTATCTGCTACTTATTATCTATCAGTATTAATAAATCCTTGGGAATTGAGTAGTGTATATTTATTTCAGTCGAACTGTGCCCATAGGAGCTATTTACATTTACTAGGGAAATAATTTTGATAAATTACTTGGAGTCCATTTTTTATTTGTCAGATATTATTTAAACACTTTTTGGGGGGAATTTGTAACAAACCTTTGGAATGACTTTTTGGCTTATTGTTGTTTTGTCCTGTTACATAGAGAGCTGGTACTATATGAACATGCTGACCTCTTGTAGCTGACTTAAAAGAGCAATAAAATTGTAAATAAGCTTGTAGATGGAACAACTACACACTAAAGTGACACAGATGTGGGATTTCATTTAAAAGGACTCTGCTATATATATATATATATATATATATATATATATATCATTACACACTGTGAAGGTCATAGAAACCTTGTCACTATGTGATTTGGGTTGCAACTGCCTACATTTTATGCTTTCAAAATTGTGTTTTCTGGGATCCTGCACGTTTCTAATATAGCTGAAGACATTGTGGTTCACTACTTGCACATTCTTTTCTTCTCTGCCTTTCCATTTTCCAGGGCCAATCTTGCCCCTAGATTCATCATTCTCCTATATTTATAGCAGAATGATGTGTCACCAAAAAAAAAAAAAGGGGGGGGGGGGGGCTGGGGGTAGCGATAGTGGGCAGCCGGCAGCAACGCACACTATCGTGCCACGGGAAAAGGTGTAGTTATTTCCTGCGGTGCTGCAGCGGACAACGTGAAAACCATTATCGCCCGCAGCGCTGCCAGGAGATAACTTCACCCAAACCCCACCCACACTTCTCCCCTTCCCCTAATTTTAATAATACCGCACGCGATACCGGCACATCACAGAATAAAGAATGATCCTATTGGTTTTTGCAACTTGCCTGCTTCAGGGTAGTGTTATGGCACTACAAGTCCTAAAGGGCGACCAAACTTGCTAGAGATATGAACATCAGGGGACCTTCTAGCTACCAAGTCAGAAGACTTAAGAAAGCTTTCACCTTACCTCGCAAACATAAAGTTCTTGGGGCATTCAGGCTTGATTGATCAACACCTCCGTCAGTCCCCTGGTAGTAGCAATTGGATTGTTCTAGGTTATAGTTGGTGGGCAGGAGGGGCTTTCCCTTTGGAAGTACTTTAAATTATAAAATTATAAACATATTTTAAAGCACTTGCAAATATAAACATTTTAGGTATTTTATAACAAGTTAATAACTGTTGCTGTTGGTATTTCTTACTGTTTAAGACTCACTGTATACAGTTCTCACATGATGAGTCTCAAAGAGTGAGATACTAGCACTTATTAGTTACAGAATTATTGTCCTAGCTCAGCAAGTATAGAAATAGTCATGAATTATGCTATTTCTATCTATGATGGGCAGCCTGTCAAACTCAGTTATGTCAGTGAGAAAAATGTGGGATCAGATGTAACTGCAGAGCTGGTCCAGTTATCTCAGCCAAGTGATGCTTGAGAATGTCAATTTTTATTCTTTCTAAATATTTATTTATTTATTTATTTATTTATTTATTTATTTAGAAGAGCCAGGATGCACAAGCAGAAGCCTCAATGCCTGCAAATATGTCTGGTTTTCAGGATAACTGCAAAGAATGTTAATGTGGTATATTTGTATAGATTCAGTTTAAGCAACAGGTTGATTTACATAGTTTGCCTTGAAAATCAGGTCCATTTGCAGCCCTTCAGGACTGGAGTTCCTGTGTGCTTGGAGAAGGAGGAGGTAGGGTTCGTCATGTCCTCATATACTATGCAAGGCTCTATTTCAGTAAAATTTGTCAGGATGGTCTCTAGATTGAATTACAAATTCTAAGATAGATTGAATTCTAAGATAGATTGAATTACAAATGTTTTTATGGAATTACCATGTGACTGTATACAGTGTTCTTATTAGCTTATTATTTTATTTATCATATTTGTTTGCAATACATGAATGCTCATGTTTTCAGAGAGAATTGGTCCCTGATTTGTATTGAAAACATTTCCAAGTTATTTGTGCAGTAATGACTTTTCATAATGGCAGCTTGTGAAGATGATATCAACCTATGTTTCTGAAGCAATTCAAAAATTTTTTTTTCTTTAGCACTGTTCAAGTAACATCCTGGTAAAAAAAAAACAAAAAAAAACCTCTGCTATAGTTGTAACCAAAGTTGTGTCACAGCTCAGTTATGCATTTTTAATTGGGAGCGAGACTGACGTATCTTACATTCTTTTTTTTTTTTTTTCCTATTGGTTCCACGTTTCGATTGCTGCTGTTTTGAATGACTCTAATTCACAAGCGATAAAGCCACAAGTCATTCCTAATGAGCAGGGCATGAGACAGAAGTCATGGGATTCAAGCTGATGTCACTTCTACTACTTTCTGTGACCTTTGACAATTCAATTTATGTTCCAGTGACTAGTTTTACCCAATTATAACTGGGTGATACCATCATTAGTAATAATAATGCTGTTCCTTCTCCTTTCAGCCCTTTGAATGCTTTAATACAATCTAGTTAATAGAGGTACACCACCATGCTATCTGTCTCGGAGGTGGCTGCATGCACACTTCTCTGTGTCTGGATCCTCTTAGATGAAAGATGTTATGCAAAACAAAATAATTAGTTTTCTTAATTTTTAATACACGACTCTTTGAAAAGACATAGTTTTTCTTAACAGAGATATTTAATTAAATATTTTGGGGCGGATTTTAAAAGCCCTGCTCGCGTAAATCCGCCCGGATTTACGCGAGCAGGGCCTTGTGCGCCGGCGCGCCTATTTTCCATAGGCCACCGGCGCCCGCAGAGCCCCAGGACGCATGTAGGTCCCGGGGTTTTTCGAAGGGGGCGGGACCGGATGACGCGGCGTTTCGGGGGCGGGACTGGGGGCGTGGTTTCAGCCCGGGGCATTTTGGGGCGTGGCCGCGCCCTCCGGAACCGCCCCCGGGTCTAGTCTCGGCATGCCAGCAGCCCGCTGGCGCGCGTGGATTTACGTCTCCCTCCGGGAGGCGTAAATCCATGGATAAAGGTAGGGGGGGGTTTAGATAGGGCCGGGGGGGTGGGTTAGGGAGGGGAAGGTGAGGGGAGGGCGAAAGAAAGTTCCCTCCGAGGCCGCTCCAATTTTGGAGCGGCCTCGGAGGGAACGGTGACAGGCTGCGCGGCTCGGCGCGCGCCGGCTGCCCAAAATCGGCAGCCTTGCGCGCGCCGATCCAGGATATTAGAAGATACGCGCAGCTACGCGCGTATCTTATAAAATCCAGCGTACTTTTGTTTGCGCCTGGTGCGCAAACAAAAGTACGCGAACGCGCTTTTTTTTTAAAATCTACCCCTGTATGTGCATAGCCGCTTTGTGTAAAAGAAATAAATATTTGAAATAAATGTATAATCTTGGCTAGATAAATAATTCATAAAAATCTGTAGTATGTCCCTAAAGCTATTTCCTTTTCTGGTTGATAGGTATCAAACAGGTCTCTCATTTATTGTCCATTGTAGCTGGGTGGTTTTTTGTTTTTTTTTTTGTAACTTGAGCTGAGAAATCATAATCTTTGTGATATCATAATTTGTGATATTACAGAGAGGGTGATTATGATCCACTACTCTGAATAGGCAATGCAAAGCAGTAGGTTAGAAGGATGATAGAGATGCCTGCGCAAAAAGAATCAAAAGAGCTATCAATTTCAGGGGATGGCCTTCATGATAATCTGCAACAGTTGAAAGAGAAACTTCCACTTAAAGAAATATTATTTACTATTTCTTTTTCAAAGTGAGAGATTACATGTTCAAGGGACAACCAAACCCCATGTATACTGTGCAGTATTTTACTACATTTATTTTTATTGCTTTTTAGTTTTATTTAAACTGATGTGCTGCAATTCTCTTCCATCCCTACATGCAGCTGAGCTAGTCACAAATAATTTCACATGCATAGAAATAGAAACATAGAAATGACAGCAGAAAAGAACCAAATGGTCCATCTGGTCTATCCAGTAAGCTAATGGTAGTTTGTGCTGTGCCGTGTAGGTTACCCCATGCTTATCTGTTTCCCAGACCATAAAAGTCAGGGCCCTTGGTTGCTGTTTGAATCCAGTTCCCCATTACCCCTGTGCTTAACAGTTTTCCACACTAGCCCTTAATGATTGCTGTTGAATCCAATTCCCTGTTATGCCTTGCCGTTGAAGCAGAGAGCAATGTTTGAATTGTATCAAAGTATCAGTCTTATTGGTTAAGGGTAGTAACGGCCACATCAGCAAGTTATCCCCATATTTGCTTCTCCAGACCATAAAAGTCGGAGCCCTCAGTTGCTGAACAAATCCAATTCCCCTTTTCTCCCTGCCATTGAAGCAGAGAGCAATGATGGAGTTGCGTCAACAGTATTAAGGGTTATAACCGCCACACCATCAAGTTCCTCCATGCACTCTTTTCTTCTTTCTTTCTGTCATTTCCAGCCTTTAGGGGTTCCACAGTATTTATCCTAATTCCTTTTGAATTCTTTCACTGTTTAAGTTTTCACCACCTCCTCCAGAAGGGCATTCCTGGCATCCACTACCCTCTCCATGAAGAAATACTTTCTGACGTTGGTTCTGAGGTAACCTCCTTGCAGTTTCATTTTGTGACTCCTAGTTCTACTGATTTCTTTCCAACAAAAAAGGTTTAACATTTGCACATCATTAAAACCTTTTAGGTATCTGAAGGTCTGTATTATATCACCCCTGCGACTCCTCTCTTCATATCCTTTAGGGATGTGAATCGTTTTTTGACAATTTAAAATATCGTCCGATATATTTTAAATCGTCAAAAACCGTTAGGGCCACGATACAATACCAATTACCCCGATTTATCGTCAAAAAATCGTAAATCGGGGGAAGGGGGAGGGCAGGAAAACCGGCACATTAAAACCCCCTAAAACCCACCCCCGACCCTTTAAATTAAATCTCCCACCCTCCCGAACCCCCCCCCCCCCAAATGCCTTAAATTACCCTGGGGTCCAGCAGCGGTCCGTAGCTAAATCGGGGGAAGGGGGAGGGCAGGAAAACCGGCACACTAAAACCCCCTAAAACCCACCCCCGACCCTTTAAATTAAATCCCCCACCCTCCCGAGCCCCCCCAAATGCCTTAAATTACCCTGGGGTAGAGCGGCGGTCCGAAACGGCCTCCTGCTATTGAATCGCGTCGTCTTCAGCCGGCGGGGGGTCAGGAACCCTCGCTGAACGACCTCCTGCAGTCGATCTCCTGCCGGCGCCATTTTCCGTATGGAAAATGATTCACGGCAGGAAATCGCTCACGGACCCCCGCTGGACCCCCAGGAACTTTTGGCCAGCTTGGGGGGGCCTCCTGACCCCCACAAGACTTGCCAAAAGTCCAGCGGGGGTCCGGAACGACCTCCAGCAGTCAAATCGTGTTGGTCTATGGCCGCCGCCATTTTGCAGCGGCCATTTTGCAAAATGGCGCCGGCTGAAGACGACGCGATTCAATAGCAGGAGGCAGTTTCGGACCGCCGCTCTACCCCAGGGTAATTTAAGGCATTTGGGGGGTGGGATTTAATTTAAAGGGTCGGGGGTGGGTTTTAGGGGGTTTTAGTGTGCCGGTTTTCCTGCCCTCCCCCTTCTCCCGATTTAGCTACGGACCGCCGCTGGACCCCAGGGTAATTTAAAGCATTTGGGGGGGGGGGGGGTTCTGGAGGGTGGGGGATTTAATTTAAAGGGTCGGGGGTGGGTTTTAGGGGGTTTTAGTGTGCCGGTTTTCCTGCCCTCCCCCTTCCCCCGATTTAGCTACGGACCGCTGCTGGACCCCAGGGTAATTTAAGGCATTTGGGGGGGTTCGGGAGGGTGGGGGGTTTAATTTAAAGGGTCGGGGGTGGGTTTTAGGGGGTTTTAATGTGCCGGTTTTCCTGCCCTCCCCCTTCCCCCGATTTACGGCTCACGATTTTAACGATTTTCACGATACTTTACACACCCAAACGGCAACAATATGATTCCCTCCTCCTCCCAGCCGAAATCGATCGTTAAGACGATCGAGGACACGATTCACATCTCTAATATCCTTCAGTTTCTCCTCATAGGCTTTCTGATACTGACCTCACACCATTTTGGTAGCCCTTCTCTGGACCGCCTCCATCCTGTCTCTATCCCTTTTTAGATAAGGGCTCCAGAACTGAACACAATACTCCAGGTGAGGCCTCACCAAGAACCTGGACAAGGGTGTCACCACCTCCATTTTCTTACTCAGTAATCCTCTCTCTATGCAGCCAGGCATTCTTCTGGCTTTTGCTATTGCCTTGTCACATTGCATCATCGTCTTCAGATCGCCAGAAACTATCACCTCAGTATCCTGGTCCATGCACATCAGCCTTCCCCCCCCCCCCACCCCCCCATCACATACTGCTCTTTTGGATTACTACATCCCAGATGCATGACTCTGCACTTCTTGGCATTGAATCCCAGCTGCCAAATCTTCAACTACTCTTCAAGCATTCGTAAATCCCTTTTCATTCCTTCTACTCCTTCCGAAGTGTCCACTCTGTTGTAGATCTTAGTATCATCTGCAAATAGACAAACTTTACCTTCTATCCTTTCTGCAGTATTGCTTATAAAGATATTGAACAGAACCGCTCCCATTATCGATCCCGATGGCACTCTACTTAACATGGCTCTCTCTTCAGAGTAGGTTCCATTTACCATTACACACTGTCTCCTATCAGTCAACCAGTTTGAAATCCATTCCACCACCTTGGTGCTCATGCTGAAGCTGCTCATTTTGTTCATAAGCCTCCTATGTGGAACTGTATTAAAAGCTTTGCTGAAATCCAAATAGATGATATCAAGCGCTCTTCCTTGATCCAATTCTCTAGTCATCCAATCAAAAAAATTAATCGGATTTGTCTGACAGGACCTTCCTCTGGTGAAACCATGCTGCCTCGGGTCCAGCAACATACCGGATTGTAGATAGTTTAGTATCCTTTCTTTCAGCAGTGTCTCCATTAATTTTCCCACCTACCAAAGTGAGGCTAACTGGCCTATAGTTTCCAGCCTCCTCTCTGCTACAACTCGTATGAAGCGGGACCACGACCACTCTTCTCCAGTCTTGTAGCACCACTTCCGTTTCCAGGATTGTATTGAACAGGTCATGTAGCTGACCCACCTTAACATCTCTGAGTCCTCGTAGTATCCTGGGATGCACCTCATCCAGCCCCATGGAGTTTTCCACATTCAGTTTTCCTAGCTGTTCCCATACATACTTCTCTATAAAATGAGTTGTGTCTAGCCCATTCCCTTCTTCGGTCTTCTCAACCAGCAATGGTTCTTCTCCCGGGTCTTCTTTAGTGAACATAGATCTGAAGAATGTGTTTAATATTTCCACCATTTCCTTGTCTGTCTCGGCACATTATTCCTCGTCATCTTTCAATTTCATTATACCACTTCAGGCTTTCCGCCTTTCTCTGATATATCTGAAAAATGTTTTGTCACCTCTCTTTGGGGTAGATTTTCAAAGGGTTACGTGCGTAACTCCGAAAACCTGCGCACGCCGAGCCTATTTTGCATAGGCTTGGCGGCGTGTGCAAGCTCCGGGACGTGCGTATGTCCCGGGCCTTTGAAAAAGGGGCAGGGTCGTGGGCGTGGTGCCGATTCGGGGGCGGTATGGGGGTGGTCCCGAGTCCTCTGGCACAGCGGCCGTGTCGGAGGTTCGTGCACCGGCAGCTGGCCGGCACACACAAGATACACCTACAAGAGGCATGCATAAAAAATTAAATACGGTAGGGGGGATTTAGGTAGGGCTGGGGGGTGGGTTAGATAGGGGAAGGGAGGGGAAGGTGGGGGGAGCAAAAGAAAAGTTCCCTCCAAGGCTGCTCCGATTTTGGAGCGGCCTTGGAGGGAACGGGGAAAGCCATCGGGGATCCCCTAGGGCTCGGCGCGCACAAGGTGCACTAGTGTGCACCTCCTTGCATGCACCGACCCCGGATTTTATAACATGCACACAGCAGCGCGTGCATGTTATAAAAACGGGTGTACATTTGTGCGTGCCAGGTAGCGCGCACAAATGTACCCCGCGCACATATGATTAAAAATCTGCCCCTTTATCTCTTAGGCAATCCTTTCTTCTACTTGACCTTTTGCTTTTCTGATTTCTTTCTTCATCTCCCTCATTTTCACCAGGAAGTGATCCCTGTGTTCCTTTTTTGGGATCCTTTATACTTCCTGAAAGCTGATCTTTTTGCCTTTATTTTTACAGCCACCTCCTTTGAGAACCAAGTGGGTTTCTTTTTCCTTGAACTTTTTTTTTACTTTTCTAACATATAGATTTGTTGCCTTTGTAATAGCCCTTTTAGTTTAGCCCACTTGGCATTATACTCACTGCAAGAACCATTTGTGTCATCAGAGTTACTATGGACCAGTGAGACTCAATGTTTGTGAGATCATTTGTGACTCTGCTGCAGTCATGATATTTTCAGTGGAACTGGAGAGTTGCAGTGAAGCTGCTCTGAGATATTTAAAATTGAATGAAACACCCAAGTTCTAATTGTTGTAAGATATAACAAATGTCATACATTCCTCTGTTATACTGTGAAATATACAAAGGATGCTGTTTCTTAAAGTTGTTTGCTTGTTTAAGAAAAAAGTTCTGAAATAACTTCCCTGTGTAATGTCCAAATACTCAGTACCTGACTCACAAAAGCTCAATATTTAGAAAATCTAGGTGCCTAGCTTTAAAAGCTAGGCACCTAGACTTCTGAATGTAAAAACTTTTTCAGACTCTGTGCCTAAATTTAGTGGCCTGTGAGGGAGTCAGTTGGACCGATAGTTGATCGAGGGGTTAAAGGGCACTTAGAGAAGATAAGGCCATCGTGGAAAGATTAAATGATTTCTTTGCTTTGGTGTTTACTGAAGAGGTACACGTACTGGAGAAGGTTTTCATGGGTAATGATTCAGATGGACTGAATCAAATCACGGTGAACCTAGAAGTTGTGGTAGACCTGATTGACAAACTGAAGAGTAGTAAATCACCTGGACCGGATGGTATACACCCCAGAGTTCTGAAGGAACTAAAAAATGAAATTTCAGACCTACTAGTAAAAATTTGTAACCTATCATTAAAATCATCCATTGTACCTGAAGACTGGAGGATAGCTAATGTAACCCCAATATTTAAAAAGGGCTCCAGGGGCGATCCGGGAAACTACAGACCGGTTAGCCTGACTTCAGTGCCAGGAAAAATAGTGGAAAGTGTTCTAAACATCAAAATCACAGAACATATACAAAGACATGGTTTAATGGAACAAAGTCAGCATGGCTTTACCCAGGGCAAGTCTTGCCTCACAAATCTGCTTCACTTTTTTGAAGGAGTTAATAAACATGTGGATAAAGGTGAACCGGTAGATATAGTATACTTGGATTTTCAGAAGGCGTTTGACAAAGTTCCTCATGAGAGGCTTCTAGGAAAAGTAAAAAGTCATGGAATAGGTGGCGATGTCCTTTTGTGGATTGCAAACTGGCTAAAAGACAGGAAACAGAGAGTAGGATTAAATGGGAAATTTTCTCAGTGGAAGGGAGTGGACAGTGGAGTGCCTCAGGGATCTGTATTGGGACTCTTACTTTTCAATATATTTATAAATGATCTGGAAAGAAATACGACGAGTGAGATAATCAAATTTGCAAATGACACAAAATTGTTCAGAGTAGTTAAATCACAAGCAGATTGTGATAAATTGCAGGAAGATCTTGTGAGACTGGAAAATTGGGCATCCAAATGGCAGATGAAATTTAATGTGGATAAGTGCAAGGTGATGCATATAGGGAAAAATAACCCATGCTATAATTACACAATGTTGGGTTCCATATTAGGTGCTACAACCCAAGAAAGAGATCTAGGTGTCATAGTGGATAACACATTGAAATCGTCGGTACAGTGTGCTGCGGCAGTCAAAAAAGCAAACAGAATGTTGGGAATTATTAGAAAGGGAATGGTGAATAAAATGAAAAATGTCATAATGCCTCTGTATCGCTCCATGGTGAGACCGCACCTTGAATACTGTGTACAATTCTGGTCGCCGCATCTCAAAAAAGATATAATTGTGATGGAGAAGGTACAGAGAAGGGCTACAAAATGATAAGGGGAATGGAACAACTCCCCTATGAGGAAAGACTAAAGAGGTTAGGACTTTTCAGCTTGGAGAAGAGGCGACTGAGGGGGGATATGATAGAGGTGTTTAAAATCAAGAGAGGTCTAGAACGGGTAGATGTGAATCGGCTGTTTACTCTTTCGGATAGTAGAAAGACTAGGGGGCACTCCATGAAGTTAGCATGGGCACATTTAAAACTAATCGGAGAAAGTTCTTTTTTACTCAATGCACAATTAAACTCTGCGATTTGTTGCCAGAGGATGTGGTTAGTGCAGTTAGTATAGCTGTGTTTAAATAAGGATTGGATAAGTTCTTGGAGGAGAAGTCCATTACCTGCTATTAAGTTCACTTACGGGTAGATTTTAAAAAATTGCTCGTTCGCATACTTTTGTTTGCGCACCAGGCGAAAACAAAAGTACGCTGGATTTTATAAGATACGCGCGTAGCCGCACGTATCTTATAAAATCCAGGATCGGCGCGCGCAAGGCTGCTGATTTTGGGCAGCCTGCGCGCACCGAGCCGCACAGCCTGCCTCTGTTCCCTCCGAGGCCGCTCCAAAATCGGAACGGCCTCGGAGGGAACTTCCTTTCGCCCTCCCCTCACCTTCCCCTCCCTTCCCCTACCTAACCCCCCCCCCCACCCTATCTAAACCCCCCCTACCTTTATCCATGGATTTACGCCTGCCGGAGGCAGATGTAAATCCGCGCGCGCCAGCGGGCTGCTGGCGCGCCAAGACCCGACCCAGGGGCTGTTCCGGAGGGCGCGGCCACGCCCCCGGAATGCCCCCGAGCCGGCACCACGCCCCCGGGCCCGCCCCCAAACGCCACGCCACGCCCCCCAAATGTGGCGTCACTCGGTGACGCCCCCTGACATGCCCCCGTCACGCCCCTTTTCATAAACCCCGGAACGTACGCGAGTCCCAGGGCTCTGCGCGCGCCGGCGGCCTATGCAAAATAGGCGCGCCGGTGCGGGAGGGCCCTGCTCGCGTAAATCCAGCCAGATTTACGCGAGCAGGGGGTTTAAAATCCGCCCCTTATAGAATAGCCACTGCCATTAGCAATGGTAACATGGAATAGACTTAGTTTTTGGGTACTTGCCAGGTTCTTATGGCCTGGATTGGCCACTGTTGGAAACAGGATGCTGGGCTTGATGGACCCTTGGTCTGACCTAGTATGGCATTTTCTTATGTTCTTATGGAATGCCTTGGTGTACCCCATTAACACCTCCTTCATTTCTAGTGAAGTGCCAACAACCGGGTTGGCCTTTGCCTCTTTTTCTCTTTTGAAATTGAATGTTTAATCAGAAATGCAATACCTGTGTGTAGGCCCTTGTTTCTCTGTCTTTTGCTCCTGCTACATTTCTAGCACTTTTGTGTCTCTTGTAAAATTTTGTCAAGCCAGTCTCTCTCTATGAAATGCCTGAACCTGTAAAAACAACCTTTGTCTCCTGTGAAAATCTTCTGTGAAAGCCTCTGTGTCTGTTTCCTGTAAAATTATTTTCGTAATAAATTCTGTTATTTTTAGTTGAAAATAGGGTCATAGTCTTGGTCTTGGAGCCAATTCCCAATGTCTAACATCATTTCCTACGGGAAAATGAGTGTTAAGTCATTTCAACGTAAGACAATTTTTTAGGAATCAATTGTTTCTGAAAATCTGAGGATTTCCTGTTCTTACTGAATATTAGGTGCCTAACTTAAGCTCCTAAAATCAAGTGTTCAGTGCTTTCTGAATATTGGATTTCAGGGCTTTTTCCTCATTCTGTTTCTATGGGCAAAAAAAAGAAAAGCTTCATGAATCAAGCCCTCATTGTAACAAATTACCTCATATAACCTAATATCTGATTGGTTTGTTGTCTGGAATCAGAGTATTAAATATTTTTGACACTTTTCTGAACATGTTGTTCCCACTATAGTATAAAATAATTATAGGGCAGCTGCTTCAGGAACTTCAGAAATATGTTCCTGCTTTCCATATGTCTTTTGAAATAATTGCAAATAACCATGTAATCACTCACTGAAAAAATAGTTTAAATCTATATGACTTTCATATTACTCGGGAGGCCAACTACCCACATTTGGGTGTGACTAATGCTTGCCTTTATGTTATTTGTTAGAATTATAGGTCATAGGATATATTTTTATATTTATTTAATAACATTTTTATATTTTTATATTTATTTAATAACAGACCTTTGTTGTGGTATCGACTCGCTTTACTTTATTTTCATCATCTTAACAGCTCTTATTTTAAAGATATAAAATTTAAATAATTTAAATGATTTAAATGATTTAAATAATGATACTCATTGCAATTAACGTCTCAATCTCAGTCTCGACACGATCGTGTTTCGGACCGAAAAAGGTCCTGCCTCAGGGGAATTAAAATTCATTTCACATTTTATTCTATAAGTTGGCATTGAGATTCTTACAGTCTCTCGTTAACTTGTTCCTCATGCATCAAATAGTATCTATTGTCCTTCTTGTTATTGTAGATCTCTACATTCTGATATTTTGTTAGGTTGTATGCATTTTTGAATAGCCATGTTTTTAATTCTCATTTAAATCTCTTTCTATCTGGTATCAAAGTTGTGGGCCTGCTATAGAAAACACATGATCTCTTACATGCGTCAGGTGTGTATGTTCCGTTTTGTTGGAACATTCAGTAGTCCTTTATTTTGGGATCTTAGTGTTGTCTGCGATGTGAATGGTTGTAATATCATACCTATCATACTGGTGTTACTAGAATGAATGATTTTGAATATTAGCGTTAATGCTTTAAAATAGATTCAGGATTGTACTGGCAGCCAGTGTAGTGAAATCAGCGAGGGTGTAATGTGATTGAATTTCCTGGATCCTAACAAGAGCCTTGCTGTGGCATTTTTCAGTACTTGTAATGGTTTTAAGAGGCATGCGGGAAGACCAAGAAATACGGAGTTACAGTAGTGTAGGTGTGAGAAAATTAGAATTTGCAATACAGTTCTGAAGTCTTCAAAAGCTAATAAAGGTTTCAACTGATGTAATGTATGCAACTTGGCGTAACCTGCATTAATTAATTTGTTGATGTGCTTTTTCATAGAAAGGTTCTCATCTAGTTGGATACCTAAATCTCGTACTTGATTTGAGGGAGTAATTTGGAAATTACCCTAGGTCTAGAGCCAGTGGTTTAGCTATCGAAGAGTTTCTATTTAACTAGATGATTTCAGTCTTTTTAGGGTTTAATGTTAAAGATGTGATAGTTCCTGCTGTATTGCTTTCATATAGGTTCAAAGTGTTGATACTGTATTTTCTACTGATTTGGAGAATGAAATGTAAAACTTTGTCGTCAGCATACAGAAAGAATATAATTCCTAAATTTGCCAGTAGTTTGCACAGTGGGATCATATAAATGTTGAATAGTGTTGCCAAGAGTGCTGAGCCTTGAAGCACACCTGTATCGATATGGAAAGTATCAGATATATGATTGTCCAATTTGACTTGGAATGTTCTGTTAGATAAAAAGGAAGAGAACCATTTGAGAACACTGCCTTCAATTCCATTGTTTTTCAACTGCTGGCACAACAGGGTATAATCCACAGTATCAAAGGTGGCTGTTAAGTCGATTAGCATGAAAAGATAGAATTCATCAGCATCAAACCCTCGAAACACAGAGTCCATTAAAGAGAGGAGTAATGTCTCAGTTGAACGATGTTTCCTAAATCCAAATTGATTTGGGAAGGGAATATCTTGGTCTTCCAAATGATTAACAAGTTGAATAATACTGCTTTTTCAAGTATTTTAGATAGAAAAGATAAATATAATATTGTCAATAGTTGTCCCAATCATCAATTCTTCCAGTTTTAATTTTAGGAATTGCCTTTATCACAGCTTGTTTTAACCCTCGTGGTACAATTCCTTCTTAGAGAATGATTAAGGTTGTGATTGTCGGAGTGATAACACAGTGTATTTGTTTCAAGGAATTGGCTGAGATTGGGTCACTTGCGTGAGTAGCAGGCTTAATTTTAGCAATGATTTGACTGATTTCAAGATTAGTTACTCTGTCAAATGTGGACCACTTAACCAGGCCATGTGAATCATCAGATGTTTTTGTGGGAGAACAGATAGGGAATTGATTTTTTAACCAATTAATTTTATATAAAAAGGATGTGGCATATTCATTGCAAGCAGCCTTTGAGAAGCTATAGTTTATTGAGATGGAATATGATGGATCCTTAATTAAAGCACTTAACTTCACATGGTTATCTTCCAAAACCTATGTCATAGGGGTCTCATGGAAGCCTGACACTGACTTAGTATTTCAAAATCAGCATCTGCATCAGGGGCACACAAACAATGATTTAATTCAGCAAAAACCTACATGAGATTTATGGGAAGCATGAAGATATAATCTGATAACTCTATCTACTAGATAAATGAAGCTTGACTGACGTGCCGCAAATGCGCAGTAGAGAGCAACTCTACCGTGCATGCATGGGCAGCACGTCGGTCAGAGCTTGCCTGTAACAAAAATGGCGCGGCGAGGAGCAGTAGCAGTAGCAGCGGCGGTGAGCAGTAGAGGCGGCGGCGAGCGGTAGCAGCAGCGGCGGTGGCAAGGAGCAGTAGCAGCGGCGGCACGCACAAGGGAGGGAGGGAGGGACCTCCCCCAGAGATCTTCCGTCTGTGCCATCCGAAGGGGTTGTGAATGAGCTGAGAGAGGGGGAGTGACTGGGGGGAGGGAGGAGAGAGTGACTGAGGGGAGGGGGAGAGAGTGGGGGAGGGGGAAGAGTGAGGAGTGGGGGGAGGGAGGAGAGGGGGAGGGAGACTAGAGGGGGAGGGGGAGAATGAGGGGAGGGAGGGAAGAATGAGGGGTAAGGAAATGGACTGAAAAAAAATGTTAATGTAGCCCATTGTTACGGGCTTAACGGCTAGTATATTCATAATCAAAGCCAAAAAGATGCTCTTACTAGTTATGTAGCAGAGCTCCCTTCAGTTATCTGTTAAAAAAAAACAAAAAAAAAACTTCTATCATAGACTGCCAACATGCTTATCATGACAGGTATATTAAAAATTGGTGATGGATTATAGTTTATAGAACAGATTAGTATAAAAACTCCATTGTTCGCTTACAGGCATTCCATAGAAAAAAAACAGCTCAGCATCCTTATGTGCAGTTAGAATTGCTATAAAATAGAACAAAGGTTGACACCATCTTTAAAGAGCCTTCGATGCAAATATGCATCAGCTTGTACTGAAAATGGTGGTATCACAAAACAAAATACAAATAAAAAAGAACAAAACAGTAAACATGTTTCATAGACTCATTTAGGCCATGGGGAGATACTGTATTCAAAATATAAATCCAACATTGTTTACATCTATTCAAAATCTGCATATCCTCACTTTCTCTCAATGACTGATCACTTGCAATACTATCCATTTTAAATTTGAGAAAGTGTATTTGTATTGGAGATAATGTTGCACAATCAGTGCGCTGATCTTATTGGTATTAACGCAGCTATGGTGTTCAGTTAACTGCACTCAAACTGGTTGTCTTGTATGTACATCCTACATAGACTAAAGGACATGGGCACTGTATTGTATAAATAATTTTCCTTGTAGTTCAATCTGAAAAATATTTGCATTGTACTATATATCCCAATGTGGGTTGCCGCCATTGAGTACCTGTCAACGTAGTCGTACACATATCATAATGACCACAAACATAATGGCCTGCTTATGTTAGACTCATCAAATAATATACAGAGTGCAGCATGAGCTTTCTGTTCCTTTCTGTTCTCTTCTTAGCTGCAAGAAATCTGTGGCGGTATCTGAAATACAATATGCAGAGCAACACATGTCAGTGTTTCTTGATCAAAATTGCGACTCCATGTGCTAAGAGAATTTCAGCACATACAATATATCAGATAGTGAAACAGGTTTATATTGTAAAAGCTATGAAAATTCTGCATGCCTTCCTCTTAGGTAAGTATGTTTCACTGTTTTTTTGGAGGTAAGCTCTTTTAAAAAAATCAGTGTTTAAGATCCTATGAGCTAAATCCAAAGATGCCTAAGTCTAAAGAACTGACTGGCAGGCCACATTTAAATGGGCAAGGATGATAACTGAAAGCATAGAAAGTTATTACATTCTGTGGGATTATGGTATAGGGTAGTCTCGACTGTGAAATCTTGCTTATAGATATTGATATCTAAGAAGGAAATATAATAATTTTTACTAATTATTAGTGAATCTCAAATTATCATCCTAAAGAATGAGCCATTGATGAAACTATAAGATCTTGCTCTATTCCCATCCACACAAACAAATTTCAGTATATCTTGTCCATAGGATGACATTCTTAAACACCAGGACAGGGCACATATGTGTTTCTTCAAATTTAGTGACATACAAATTTGCCACATCCAGCACTACCGGAGACCCCACAGCAACCCCATGAGCTTGATAATAAAATATTGTCCCAAACATAAAATAGTTTTCATACAAGATTAGCTGGCTGTGACAGAAATGAAGAAGGAGCCCACTGGGATAAGGGACATTCTTTCAAGATTGTTTCCACTAAACTGAGAGCTGAATCTTGTGGGGTGTTCATATAGAGGGAGTCTATATCTGATGATACAATAAAAAGAATCTGATGGAAGCTCTGTCAAGTCCTGTAATTTTCTTTAAGTAGGAGATGATTTGAATATATAACTTGGCTGCATGAACAACTAGCTGTAAATAAAGGTCTAAAAACATATTGAAAGGTTCTAACAGGGAGCCATAAGCAGAGACTATGGGGTGACAGAAAGGATCAACTAAATGTCTTATGGAACTTCGGGACCGATATAATTCCGGAATCCTGGGATGTGTTATTTTTCAAAATGCTAATTCCTTCATGGTGAGAAAATCCATTCTAAATGCTTCTTTTAATAAATTTGTAATTCCCCCTAATAAATTAGATGTTGGATCACTCATGATTTGTAGATATTGTGAATCACCAAGTTGTCTTGCATTTCTGCAGTATAAACTCTCATCTCTATCTCTATGACTCCCTTGCCGTTATAAGCTGGCTTGATGACTGTCTTGATTGTTATCAGGGGAATCTATAGTGGATCTTTCCTGGGTTAATAAGTTAAAAACACAAAGTCTTGGTGGAAAGATGTTCTAATTCATGAAGTTCCACTAGTACTACATCTATAAAAATCAATAAATATGGATCTATGGGCCCTGGAGGAACCCAATGTGAGCGTGGTCTAACTAGATACGTATCCATTGATGTGTTTGGATACTGTGAAGAAAAACAATTTAATTAGCAATACCCCAAAAAAGCTGTGCAGGCAGATCCATCAATCAATCGGATCATGGATATTGGTCAGAACAATTGATAAACCATAGTCTAATACATGTACCTGTTCAGGTGAAAGTGTGACACTTAATACATGTATAACTGCTAATTCTGTGTTGCCTGTGATCATGTAATTGGCTTGTGCCATTGATTAGCTTCTTGCTGGTATTCGGTGTATGTGTGGTGGGATGGGTGTCTTCCTCTGTATGAGCGATACCTCCGCCCTAAAAAAGCAGATGATACTACTCTTCCACTGTGCAAGCTATCTGAATTATCAGATCCATCCGAAATTTTATCTGAGGAAGCAAAGGTGACATGTTTAATGGCATTCCTTGCTGTAACATCAGGATCTTTGTTCTTTGGAGCATGAAATAATTGAACAGCACACAGTGGTAAAGTTTTCTTTGAATGAAGCTGTTAACTCATATATTTTAATGTCTCAAGAAAATAAGCCACAAGTATTATGTTTCTATAACTAGTATTATAAATTACTATATAGCATTATAGTATCATGTGAAAAGTTTCTATATAGTAAAAATAATCAAATATCAGTTTTGTTAAAGGTAGCAAAACCCGAATCTCTTTTTTTTCCTTGTGCTTTGAGATTCTATATCTGTTGTTCAGCTAGAGCAATCACAGTGGACTAAGGAGCTGGCAGGCATAGCTCCTGCTTGTCTGGGTTGTTATCCTTTGAAATCTTAAAATAGCAAGTCTTTCTACAGCGGTGTAAGTTCCTAAACTATTGGCATTATTTGCTGTCTATTGTTGTGGTAGTCTAATAGATTTTGTGTAGTGTGTTAAACTGATTGCGAGTACACATAGGATAGGCTTGAATTCAGCAAGGAAAATGATCTGTATGGATGTTGCACACTCACAGACTTTTCCTTCATAAGGATAGTGCAGGAGATTTGCTTTTTCTTTTCTTTTTTCTTGCTTTCTTGCTTTCTTTTTTAATGTTTTCTACCATGAATAAACGTAAACATATGGAATGTTGAAAATAATTCTATAGAAGGTATCCATGTCCATCCATAGGCACAAACATTCTCCAAAAAGGGATGCTAATTAACCAAATTTGGCATGCAGGAAGAAAATGTGAATCTTGTGGATGAGTAAAACCGGAAACATTGGATCAATATTTTCAGAGAATTGACTGTCCCAAACAAACCTCACTTTCTATGGGGAAAAAAAATCCTCATTCCTTTCTATGGGAAACTGTTAGAACGCTGACCACTCCTCTGTTGCAAATGCTCATCTTACACTTCCAATACTTTGTCCATAGCAACACAGGCGGAGAGAGATGGGGAAAAATAATTCAAGCAGCTGGTGACAGATGATACCAAAAAGTGCCTTCAAAGCTCATTCCCACACTTCAAAGTCACAAACACTTCATATTGCCATGTACCCCCACCACTCATAAACTGCCCCCATACTCACACACATACCCACATATACCTCCCACCCCAACACCAAACATATTCTGTACAGCACACCCCTACCCACATGTACACATTTCCATACACACAAATATTCTTCCTCACACAAACCCCCACATCACACATACATCCTTCTGCACATGACAGCACCTCTCAAACATACAAAACTCCACCTACTCACATACACTTTCACACATACCGACACATGATAATCTTCCCCACATCAACTCTACATACAACACACACACACATCCCCTACCCACAACTCTACAACCTCCTTCCACAAACTCCTCATATTTCTAAACCTCAGCACTACATACACAGCCTATACCCACAAAGCACCAAAACATATCTCTTACATACATCCCATATACCACTTATACACTGCTCACACCCACCATATACATACTCTCCACACACACCCCATGCATATTCCATTTCTACATATACATACTCTTCCTATTGCAACCCATCTTACATATACACCCTCCATACTCTCCACATACATACATCCATACATACTCACACATATACACACAAATATACACCCTTACCCCCACACAGTTATGCAAACATTCCCTATATAGACAACATGCACATATTGCCATACACATCACACCCCATACACAGGAGGAGTAGCCTAGTGGTTAGAGCATTGGGCTATGAACCAGGAGACCAGGGTTTGAGTCCCGCTGTTGCTCCTTGTGACCTTGGGCAAGTCACTTTACCCTGCATTGCCTCAGGTACAAACTTAGATTGTAAGCCCTCTGGAGATAGGGAAAAAGCTACAGTACCTGAATATAATCCACTTTAAAGCGCTAAAAAAGAAAAGAAAAGTGCGAAAAGCAGAATATAAATCTAAATAAATAAAATAAATAGCAATCATGTTTTTTAAGGAAGATTTTTAGTGCTACTTAGCCAGATAAATAGGGACTTATCTAGCTAAATGGTAGCTATTGAATATCTGGCTATATTCAGCGACCATCACTTAGCCAGATATGTGTTTAAGGCTAAAGTTATAAAATTCAAACAGAAAAGAAACCTCTTTGTACAAGAGTAAATAAAGTTTTGTTTGAATTTGAGCAAGGTGTTAACCTTGTTAATAGCTAAGGAGTTCGTGAGGCGTAGAGTTTGGATTTTTCCAGATTTTTCTAGGCCCACTCAAGAATGTCAGAAATTCTCTTTAACTCTGTGACAAGCTTAGATGTAGGTGCTAGTTTCTATCTTAGATATCCATATAAGTGCTTAGTGAACTTGATGATTTGGATTGTTTTCTTTGAGCCTGAGTATTTTTGGAAGGAAGGAATAGGCCACCTAATACTACCTAGATATAGAGTTAGTTTGACTGGCAGATCATTTTTAAGCTAGGCTAGTATCTTGTTATTATTTTGAAGGCTTTTTCTTTCTTTTTCATTCCTTCCTATTTTTCCTTTTTTCCCCTACAAACAGACCGAAACAGTAAAATTTGCGGGAGAGCGGATGAGCGCCCGCTCTCCCGGCACATGCACAGGCCACTCTCCTGTGTGCGCGATTCAGTATTTAAATGAGGGCCTGTGGTAAAAAGAGGCGCTAGGGACACTAGCATGTCCCTAGCGCCTCTTTTTTGAGAGGAACGGCGGCACCTACATCTACCTTTGGGTAGGCGCTAATTTCTGAAAGTAAAATGTGCGGCTTGGCTGCACAATTTACTTAGTGAATCGCACGGAAATAACTAATAGGGCCATCAACATGCATTTGCATGTTGCGGGCGCTATTAGTTTTGGGGGGTTGGTTGCGTGTTTTCGGCACGCTATTACCCCTTACTGAATAAGGGGTAAAGCTAGTGCGTCGAAAATGTGCGTCCAAAAGCGGGTTAACAGTGCCCTCCGCCGGAGCGCACTGTACTGTATCGGCCTGATATGGGGCGGATTATAAAAGGGTTATGTGCGTAACCCTTTTAAACCCGCTCCTGTGCACGCCGAACCTATTTTGCATAGGTCCGGCGACACACGCAAGACCCAGGATGCATGTATGTCCTGGGGCTTGAAAAAAGGGGTGGGGAGTGGGCATGGTGGTCCGGGGTCGGGGAGGGGGTGGGACCGAGGCCTCCAGCACAGCGACCGTGCCGGGGGATCGCGCGCCAGCACGCGCAACCTACGCTTGCCCAGAGGCAGTTGTAAATAAAAAAATAAAGATGGGGGATTTAGGTAGGGCTGGGGGGCATGTTAGATAGGGGAAGGTGGGGGGGCGGAGGGAACGCCATCGGGGCTCCCCTAGGGCTCGGCGCATGCAAAGTGCACAAGTGTGCACCCTCTTGCACGCGCCGACCTCGAATTTTAAAACATGCACGCAGCTGCGCACGCATGTTTTAAAATCGGGCGTAGATTTGTGCGTGCCAGGTTGCGAGCACAAATCTATGCCCTCGTGTAGATACGAAAATTTGGCCCATAGTGTACTATTGTACGATATTTTCTTATTTTGATTATCTGTGACCTATACGGCGTGACAGATGCTGCCATAAGCTTGCTGGGCAAACTGGATGGACCATTTGGTTCTTTTCTGCTGTAATTTCTGTGTTTCTATGTTAAGAGCATGTATGCGATAGTGTATGTGTGAGAGAGAATGGACGTGTGAGTATGTGTGTGTGAGAGAGGTTACAGTTTGTGTGCCTCCCTAGCCCTATAATTCTCTACAATCTCAGGGTGACTGGAAATCAAGAGATCCCAGGTATGGACAGCAGGGTGCTATTTGATATGGGTGCTGTTTTGAAGTATTTTATAGGTGCTTGGGAAATCTGAGAAAATGTATATGATTTTAATTAATGGAAGTTATTCTATTCTTTTATTAATATGGTTTTACTATTATAATTGATGCTTTATATTTTCTGATATTATTTGATTTATGAAGAATGTTGGTTCTGATTTTCCATTGTTACACACAGTCTGGCTTCTTGGGGTTTCCATTTCAGTTTTTGTCTGCATATTGCTGGTTCTAATTTGTGATCCTTTATTCTGTATTTGGTGAGGGTATGTCTCTGCTCTGTGCATGTGACCAAGGGGAGAGATTCTGCTAGTTTGTAGTGTATGTGTAGGGATTTATAGCAATCGGGTTTGTTTTGTTTCCCCAGAGGATGGTGTATTGATATTCTGGGACCCAGCGTAATAATTACTGGTGCTTTTTCACTGATAGGGTTCTTGTTGTTTGAATCCTTGGTGTTACTGCTGTTATGTTATCATAGGTTTTCTGTGTAGTTGTTTTAGTATCTTTTTTATGTGGTTTTGTGTTAGTTCACGACTTGTCTGGTAGTGGAAGGTGTTTGTGCTGCTAATACTGTGAGGTGACACCAGAATTTGAAAATATTTTTTTGTATAATGAACTGTAAGGGAAACATCCAAGCTTCATTGTTGGGGGAATTTCAATGGAAGCACAGTGTGTGACAGAACTGGAGAGGCAGGATTTATATTGACATTCAGTCCCTTCCTCTATACATTCCAGACTTCACTCTCATAGCCATATAGAATTAGTTGAATGAGGCTATCAAATAATTTTAATAGTAGTTTTGATAGACGTGTGAAAATAGCCAGCTTTTTAAAATTAGCAGAAGACCCTTTGGACTTTTATTGAGACTTTTTTTAGCGCCAGTTTGAAAGCACGGTGCCATGCAATGGAGGTGGGTAGGTGGGTGGGATATGAGGAACTGTCATTTTGGCTTCCCCCCCCCCCCCCTCAAATTCTTCTGTCTAGAGACCCCACTTATTTTCTGTGACATTAAGCATTAGTACAAGAAGGATGGGGGGGGGGGGCAGCGCTGAAGAAGCACAAATCCATTAGCCCCCGGGTGCCAGAGATCCTTACCACTTCTCTGGCTCAGAATGTCAACTTCTTATGTTCTTATGTTTTTCTTATAATGGGACCCAGATTGTCCATGGAATTGGACCTGTGGAGAATGCAGAACAGAGGGTTGCGCTACATTCTCCACTAGTGTGGATGATTTTCAGTCCACTTGTCAATGGAGAACGCATTGCTTACCCGTAACAGAGGTTCTTCATAGATAAATCAGCCACATATTCTCATCCACTTTCCAGGAGTCTCGATTCCTACATTCTAAGCTCTAGAATGGCTTGAAGGGCTTACAAAGCAATAACCTTACAAGAACTTCTGCACATGCTCAGAAAAGCCTTTTTTTTTTAACTCTGAGTTCTGGAGAGCTGATCCATGTTGACCCTATTGGATGACATCACCCACTATTAGACTGATTTATTCTGCTGTCTTCGGAGACCCTCTACTACAGGTTAGCAATTATGCTTTTCTCCCATTTTAAATTTTATATAGCATAACTGGAATCTTTCTACAAAGAATACAGGAAGGTACAAGTCTTTTGTTCCAAGTGGGGATAAAAAAGCAGACTAATGGAATATGCTTTTTTCCTTTATTGGAGGAGGAGATCTTCTGTACTTTTAATGGCCAGAACCTTGATAAAACTCAAAAGGAACCAAGGCCTGGATTTTCTATCTTTGCACCAGTTTGTGAATCCCGGCGCTAACGGGAGACGGGGGGGGGGGGGCGAAGCGGGGGGCGGGCCTGCGAAAACCGGCAGTGATCGCACCACCGTGGTGCTATCACTGCCGGCTTTCGCACCTAATAGCACCATCATTAAAGGTGGTGCTATTGGGTGCGCTACTGATGGCAATAAGGGGTCTTACCTTTTCACTGTCCGCGAAGGTTCTGCGGCATCTGCCCCAATGCCGCCCCGACTCCTCCTCTTCTGGTGCTGACGCTGCCCCGACTCCGCCCCGATCTAGGTATCGCATGCGAAAAGTCCTTTTCGCATGTGATAGGGTTAGAAAATAACCCCGCAAGATAGTATAATCCTCATAAATTGTCTGTGGATGAGACAGATACAGATTTCATGTCTAACAGATCTTTCTAGAGGAAATCAATCAACTTGGAAGTTTCCCCAACTCTGAACATGCAGAGCCAAGGAACCCTATTCCACCCCAGCATGCACTCTGTTTTTCATGGCTTGGATATTGAAAGGAACATTAAGAGAAATCTCTTGGCTTCTCTAAAAAGGTGTCTAAGATCTCTTCTGTCTTCTAGAAAGGAATCTACCAGAAGGACTTATAGTTCCAAATGAAGGAGGTTTGTCATATGGTGTGAGGGCATGGGCTAGAGCATTCCTTTATTTCACATAAAAGCTGCTTGCATATCTTCTACATCTTTCAGGTTTTGGCCTTAAAACCAATTAGTGTTTATCACTAATATTTAGATGGGAACCCCATTTTTGTACAGCCTTTAGTTTTTACATTTACGCAAGTCTTGCTTGAATTGAAGACTCTCATCAAGCCTCTTTGGAATGTCATGGGATATACACATGGTTCTCACCCATCTGATGAAAACCCTCTTTGTACTTCTAGATGTTTATTTAGTTAGTTAATTTATTGATTTCCTGAATTGCATTTCTTATGATAAAATCATTGCAATGTACAAAATAAAATACTGTAAATATACAAGTACAATATTTGTTTAAGGTAAACATTAAATTGTTGTTACGAGCACGAGAAGCGTGGTCGCCTCTAAAGCAGGTGGTGAGCCCTTGGGCCATGGCAAGACTTAAGAGAAGCCCCAAGCCACACCGTGGGAGGTGAGCCAATGCAGGCATGGTGAGCCGGGCAGGTACGGATGCAGGAGTAAGGAATGGAGTCTGACCCTCAGCCGGACCTGCACACCCATGGCAACCAAAAATGCTATGTTGATTGATGAACGGTCATCCGACTGTTCCAAGCCCTTTCGGACCTGCCGCTGGGTAACGGCATAGGGCGGCAGGCCGGACAGAGGATGAGGGCAGACAGAGTCCTTAGAACACTGAAGACATCAGACGGGGGCTGAAGCAAGACATCAAAGGCAAGGGCTGAAGCAAGACATCCTAGACGAGGCTGAAACAAGACATCACAGGCAAGGGCTGAAGCAAGACATGGGCACTGTCTCTCAGGGCGCCCTACACAGCCAGCACGGCTGGACTGGTCACGGACCACCCTGTCCTACAAACGTGGGAGCGGACAAGTGCAGGTGTAACCCTTAAAGTTCAATTTTCTTTATGACTCCTTGTGTCTGAAACCTGCACTTTGATTCCCAACCCAGTATCAGAAATGAATCCACACGCTCTTTAGTGAGTAACAGTTTTATCTTTACTGGAATGAATGACTGAAATAAATCTGTTCACTTCCTAAGCATCTGCATTTATCATATAAACACATGTATATAGTACAAGAGAAAACTCAACTTTGTCATAAACTCATGTTAAGTATTTCAACCAGAATCAGCATGTGATATAGCACCCGACCTTAAGCAGTCTCTGAACAAGCAAAGTCCCAGATTGTATCCTACTGTGTGTCCATTTGAATTTAGAGCTGAAGAGGGCGTCAGTACTGCTCTTTGCTTCAACTGCCAAATCCACAATACAGCAGCCTCTATCCAAAAGAAGAGCTTCAAATCCTGACAGGGCACAGTTCAACTACTCCCAAGTCGTCCACAGCAGGGTTCCAGAAAAGAGAACCTAAATCAGCACAGATAATATTTATTAGTTCAGAGCAGGGCAGGAACTCTGTTCAAGCTGAGCAGTGATCTGTTCGCACACGCTCAATACAATCAAATTTTTATACATCTCTTTAGGTAAAGTAAAAAACAACTTCAATACATCTCAAAACAATGTTAACTAACATAAATACATTACACATGAATACAATTATAGAGGGCTGCTCACCTAAATCAGCACAGATAATATTTATTAGTTCAGAGCAGGGCAGGAACTCTGTTCAAGCTGAGCAGTGATCTGTTCGCACACGCTCAATACAATCAAATTTTGAATCTCCTTTCCCCCCCCTCAGCTCTTAAAGAGACAGCACTCTATTGTCAGTCTTTTCATGTCACAATGATGATTCAACATTTCTCTGCCCTAGTTCCTAGAGGTATGTTACATGGTCCCCTCCTAAAACCTGACGTCCCCGGCAGGTATTTATGTCCACAGCTTATATATTAACTCTGTTTGTTTGCGCAATATCTCTTGCATCATACTACTTAGTTGCTGCATGGATATACACGTCTCCAATGGATTCCTTGAATATGACTGTCTCAATATGTTGTGGCTGTGCAACCCCTTGGGCAATTGCACTTCAAAGTCATCGAATCTACTAGGCAGTCTCCTTGGTCTCTGCGATCTTTGAGGTAACGGTAGAAGTCCTATTTTGGTCATTGATTCATCAAGAGTTTTCCTCTTCCCCGAGGAGGATGCACGCTGTTCTTCATTGACTGAGCTGTTCAAATCGCATGAATTGTTATGATTTACTGGTATACTAACTTCCACAGGATCCTCTTCCCATGACTCTGGATGAAACTCCTCCGCATTAGGATTTAATGTTCCATTTGACTGAATTTCACCAGTAATTGGACTCTCTTCCAGTTCAGCTGGATCTGAACTTCCGCTCTCCATGATAGAGCCATCCATACTATCCTCAGCATCCTCCTTCTGCTTTTTCATCAATTGCTTGGTACTATTGAATGGTTCACAGTGAATATCAGCCTCTTCTCTTCCAGAAATAAATCCACAGGGGCGCAGTAGATCCCTGTGTAACGTCCTTTCGGGTCCATCCCCTGTTTCTGGCTTCACCACATAGACTGGTATACCTTCAATTTGTTTTACCACAATATACACTGAAGACTCCCACCGATCAGCCAATTTGTGCTTGCCCCTCAACTTCACATTCTTGACCAATACTCTATCACCCTCTTCCACTGAGGATGGCATTACTTTCGCATCCCATCTGCGTTTGTTGGCTAGTTGATGTTTCTCAGCTTCCTGAGTAGCCAGCTCGTATGCATACTTCAACCTCTGACGTAACTCTCGTACATATTGGTGATGAGTTTTAGCGTTATGACCCACTGGACTGATGCCGAAGCATAAGTCTATTGGAAGTCGAGGTTCTCTTCCAAACATGAGAAAAAACGGAGAAATTCCAGTACTGTCATTCCGAGTACAATTATAGGCATGTACTAGTGGCCGAACATATTTTCTCCAATGTTCCTTACGCTTATCCTCTAATGTACCCAACATTTCTATTAAGGTTCTATTGAAGCGTTCTACTGGATTTCCTCGAGGGTGATATGGAGTGGTTCTGGATTTAGTGCCTGCTATTCTACATAGCTCTGAAATGAGTTCAGATTCAAAATTGGCTCCTTGGTCACTATGGATTCGTTTTGGAAATCCATAGTGGCAGATGAAATTCTCCCACAGGGTAACAGCAACAGTTCTTGCAGTCTGATCTCTAGTGGGATATGCCTGAGCATACTTAGTAAAGTGATCCGTGACTACCAAAACATTTCGTGTATCCTTGTCGTCAGGCTCTAAGGTAAGGAAGTCAATGCAAACTAGCTCCATGGGGGCGTAAGCTTTTATATTTACCAAGGGGGCTGCTTTTTCTGCTCTAGCTTTTCTCCGCACACATCTTTCGCATGTCTTCACCCATTGCTCTACCCCATGTGCCATTCTCGGCCAATAAAAACGTGCACGTGCTAAGTCCAAGGTCCGTTCACAACCCAGATGGCCAGTTTCATCATGTACCCCCTCCAGAGCTCTCTGACGATATTTTCTTGGAATCACAAGTTGTTGGTGTGGTCCTCCACTCCTCATCACTTTTCTGAAAAGTACTCCCTCTTGAAGACATAGTTTTTGCCATTCTCTGAAGAATAATCGCAATTCTGGATGCTCCCGATTCCTGTCTCGATCTTCAAATTTCTCACCTCTCTCCAGCA
This sequence comes from Rhinatrema bivittatum, assembly GCF_901001135.1. NCBI lineage: Eukaryota > Metazoa > Chordata > Amphibia > Gymnophiona > Rhinatrematidae > Rhinatrema > Rhinatrema bivittatum. The sequence goes on from NC_042617.1 coordinate 173,754,989, forward strand.
TCATTATGACTCGGGATAAACATGGATCTTCCCTCTGGAACACTCTCCAGTCACCCAAGGTAAACCCAGGTAGGGTGGGTTGTCCAGGCCACAGGTCCGGGTCATCAAAATCATCTGGAACAGCATCTCCTCCTGCAGGTAAGATTTCCACCAAGGCACCAGGGCTGCACTCAAACTTGGAAGTAGAATGAGGTGTAATGGGAGTGTCGTAGTCTCCCGAATCTTCTGAAATATGTGTCAAAATAGAGACATCATGCTTCTGGAATGCCACCTTACATATTACCTTAGATAGAGTGTCCATTCCTTCTAGATCTGTCTTCACACGAGATAGCATCTTGGCAACCCTCTCCTCATATTTCAAAAATTCTTCATCATCTTCTTCAGGATCATGTGGTCTCCTAGACAACCCGTCAGCATCTATATTGGCTTTACCAGATTTGTATCCGATGTCAAAGTTGTACAGGGAGAGGGATGCTAACCATCGATGACCTGTGGCATCCAGTTTAGCAGTCGTCAGGACGTACGTCAGAGGGTTATTATCTGTCACTACTTTAAACTCTGCACCATATAGATAATCATGAAATTTTTCACAAACTGCCCATTTAAGGGCTAAAAATTCCAATTTGTGGATAGGGTAATTCCGTTCACTTTTAGTGAGCCCACGACTGGCATATGAAATCACTCGCAGTTTTCCTTCTTGAATTTGGTAAAGTGCAGCGCCTAGCCCTGTAGTGCTGGCATCAGTGTGTAATACATAAGGTAGCTTCCAATTTGCGAAAGCCAACACAGGGGCAACCGTGAGTTTTTCCTTTATAATTTCGAATGCTTTCTGACATTCTGAGGTCCACCGCGTACCCAATAGCTGCTGACTTTGAATCCGGGCTTCTTTCCTATCCTTTCGACTGTTTGTTAGTCCCACCAACAGATTACTGAGCGGCTTCACCAAGCGTGAGTATTGATTCACGAATCTTCGGTAATAGCCCGCAAATCCTAGAAAAGATCGCAGCTCTCTAATGTTTTTAGGTTGTGGCCACTTAGTAATGGCTGAAATTTTCTCTTCATCGGGGAGCACCCCCTTTTCTGAAATATGATGACCCAAATATTTCACTGACTTCTGAAAGAATTTACATTTAGATGGAGAGAGCTTCAATCCACATTTCAACAGTAGTTGTAACACCCTCATCAATCGGTCCTCATGCTCTTCCAGTGTGTCCGAGAATATTATAAGATCATCCAAGAAGGCCACAACTTCATGTAGATTAATATCAGTCATTACTTTCTCTATCATTCTTTGAAAACTTGCTGGAGCATTTGTCAGTCCTTGAGCCATTCTCTTAAACTGCCAGTTTCCAAAGGGCGTGGTGAATGCAGTTTTAGGCCTATCCATTTCTTCTACCTCAATCTGATAGTACCCACTCTTGAGATCTAGTACTGAGAACCACTTGCTACCTGATAGGAGAGTGAATGTCTCCTCAATTCGAGGCAACGGATAGGAGTCTTTTCTGGTTATGTTGTTCAATTTACGATAATCAACAACCATCCTCAAGGTACCATTCTTCTTTCTAACCAATACCACAGGTGAAGCATAAGGGCTATCAGACTCCTCAATCACTCCTGTGGCTAATAGCTCCTTCAGGTGCTGCCTGAGATCCTCAAAGTCAGCTGGGGATACATGACATGTGCGCTCTTTAAATGGAGTTGGATCCAACAGGGTGATTTTATGCATTATTCCTGGAATACATCCAATATCAAGGTCATGACAGGAAAATGCTCCTTTTGCCTCTTGATTAATTCTCTTTTCTATATGCTGTTTAAACTCTTCAGATATTGGAGAATCTCCGAAGTCTAGCGACACCTTCTCAGACTCCATGTTACCCTCTCCAATAGATTCTAGTTTAGCACCATCCTTATAGGTCGAGCCTGTAACGTTCATGGTCCTCACTATATCGACTGGCTCACCTACACCCAATGTCCTTCTAGGAGGCAAACTGATGCTACAATCCGATATATTCTTCAATAGCACCCTAGCTTTTGTGTGCGACTTACTGCCAGTTCGGATGAGTTGAGGTTGTACTAGTAAGCCTCCGGGTAGAGGATAATTTTCTGAAGCCTCAAGCAATATGGACAAACTCTGACCATGTCTGGGCATTCTCAGAATGCATTCCACTTCCTTCGCTTCATCCCTTTCGAACACTATTGGTCTGGTGCTGGTCAATCTAGCCATCATTGGCCTAGTAACTCTTTGATTGGAACTTTGATGAGAAACATAGGTCTGATATGTAGTTACCCAATTTTTGTCCATGGCTAACTCCTTAAGGTAATTTGGGCCAGCCAGTTCTTTACAGTCATGTATTAGATGTCTGAGAATATTTGTTCCCACTATTAAAGGCAGGGGTTTGTTCTTTTGATCGGGACAGACTAGAGCAAGGACAGAATATTTGTTCCCACTTCCACAGGCCTCCTTGGGAAACTGTACTTCAACTTCAATATACCCCAGATAAGGAACAGGTTGACCTCCTGCACCCGTAACACAAAGTAAGTCTTCTAGCGGGTATAGCTTCCGATGTGATAAATAGTCTTCATAGAAGGTTTGTGTTATGCACGTCACTTGAGAGCCAGTGTCCACTAAGCAAGGGCACTGCACACCATCCAAATAAGCGGTTGCAGAACAAACCTTTCCCACAAGGCGTTTCAAAACATCATCTGGTAGAGGACATGGTGGGATATGATCACTGGATATTTTTCTTTTGGGACTTATCTGAATTGTATTTGGTGCCTTTGTCTGCCCCTCGCAAAAGCACCTTTTTAGTTTAAAGGAGTATTTGAAACCTGCCTAATGCTGGGTATTTTTTTTTTTTCAAATTTTTCCTGCAATTTCTGTTGGACTAGAGCAGCATTTACAGAATTGATGCATTCTCCCATCATGTGTCCATTCTCTCCACAGTTATAGCAAAATGAAAGTATCTTGGGATGATGCCTCCCTTTTTGAGGCATCTTCTCTACCCAAGAGTTTCTTCGCATCATGCTGTTTGCAACAGGGCTATTTACTATTTCTGAATTGGCAGCTCTACAATGAGTGATCAATGGGGCGAGCAAAACATTATCTTCTCCTGAAAATGTTCCCAACTCAGATCCCACCTTAAATTCACTTGCCTCTGGTGTCATATGTTGAGCAATGCTTATGTCATTTGCTAGGTAAGTCCTGCTTACAGGTTTAATCTGGGTAACTCCCAATTGACGTATCCTCCTAGATTCTTTCATGTTTCTTTCTTCCTCAATCGTTCTGATTTTAAATAGCAGCTCCGAGTACTGTGGCAGTTTCTTCGACTGGCTCTCTAATAAGTCCCTCAATTGCAGTCTGGTAATCAGGGTCTCCTCCCAGCACCCACGTACAAACTGTTGTAGTAACTGCCTGTCTGGGGCGAGCCCAAAGAAAATTCCCCGCTCCACGACTTTCTGTAACAGGACCTGAAGCCTTCTCAAATAGTCTGAAGATTTTTCTTTGCCATTCTGGAAAGTTTCAATAAATTGAAAAAATAATTCCTCTCCATTAGTTACACTGCCATATGCCTTCTCCAGTTCCTCTAAACACTGCTCTGCTGTGGCGCTTTTATCTATGTAAGAGACAATATTTAAAGCTGGAGGAAGGAGACTTTCAATTAATTTCCTTTTTTTTGCACCTGCAGTGAGATCTGGATCCTGCAGTAATTGCTTAATTTGAATATGCCAAGTTTCATAGTCTCCTTCATTACTAGGTTTAGGGACATTTCCAGAGAAGACTTTAATTTTGTAGTACGTATGATTCAACTCTGCGCCCTTTTCCTTAGGAGTTTTGATCGCATGCTCCACTATAACCTTTGAAACATCCGCAGGAATAGAAATTGGTGGAATGGAATATTGAGAAGAATTGACTGCCACAGGATTTTGGGTTAGCATAGCATCCAAGCACTTGGGGACTCTTTTTCGGCTTTTAACTGGAGTCTGCAATATACTCTGGGGTGATTGATCTATATCTCGTGTTTCTTTTTCTTGTGACCCCAAACTCTCAATCATGAGAGCAGATGTTCTTTTTCTCAGATCTTGAATATTGATTTTATGACTGTCAGCTATATATGCTAATTCTTCTTGAAGTCGATCTGTCATATCTAAAAGTATGTCACTCACTAGTGGGTCAGTGCATGCTTCAGGGGACATTGACTCAACATCCTGTTCTGATACTGTCTCATCTAAGACAGGTAAAATTATCCACTGACTGTCCAGTTCCCCTTTTAAGCTCATTCTTTCTAAAATAATTATAGAAAGCGGTTCTTCAAACTCACACAAAACTTGATCAGATGACTCAGTTCTTAAACGTTTCAATTTTGTAACTACACCCGCTGGGCTTAAGGCATCTTCTACACTTGCTAAAGATATTTCAGGATTTACAGAACTCAGAATAACAGATCTATCAGGAATACAATCATAGTACTTGCAATACTCCATTTTGTATGAGAAAGAAACAAAGAGAATACTGTGCTCACTTCACTAATGATGCTGGGTCGCTCAGTAGCAGGTCAGACAGAGAGAAGAGAAAAAAAAAAACACTGCCCCACGTTGGGCGCCAGAATTTGTTGTAACCCTTAAAGTTCAATTTTCTTTATGACTCCTTGTGTCTGAAACCTGCACTTTGATTCCCAACCCAGTATCAGAAATGAATCCACACGCTCTTTAGTGAGTAACAGTTTTATCTTTACTGGAATGAATGACTGAAATAAATCTGTTCACTTCCTAAGCATCTGCATTTATCATATAAACACATGTATATAGTACAAGAGAAAACTCAACTTTGTCATAAACTCATGTTAAGTATTTCAACCAGAATCAGCATGTGATATAGCACCCGACCTTAAGCAGTCTCTGAACAAGCAAAGTCCCAGATTGTATCCTACTGTGTGTCCATTTGAATTTAGAGCTGAAGAGGGCGTCAGTACTGCTCTTTGCTTCAACTGCCAAATCCACAATACAGCAGCCTCTATCCAAAAGAAGAGCTTCAAATCCTGACAGGGCACAGTTCAACTACTCCCAAGTCGTCCACAGCAGGGTTCCAGAAAAGAGAACCTAAATCAGCACAGATAATATTTATTAGTTCAGAGCAGGGCAGGAACTCTGTTCAAGCTGAGCAGTGATCTGTTCGCACACGCTCAATACAATCAAATTTTTATACATCTCTTTAGGTAAAGTAAAAAACAACTTCAATACATCTCAAAACAATGCTAACTAACATAAATACATTACACATGAATACAATTATAGAGGGCTGCTCACCTAAATCAGCACAGATAATATTTATTAGTTCAGAGCAGGGCAGGAACTCTGTTCAAGCTGAGCAGTGATCTGTTCGCACACGCTCAATACAATCAAATTTTGAATCTCCTTTCCCCCCCCCTCAGCTCTTAAAGAGACAGCACTCTATTGTCAGTCTTTTCATGTCACAATGATGATTCAACATTTCTCTGCCCTAGTTCCTAGAGGTATGTTACACAGGGAAGAGGAAGCGGTGGGTTACTGCACTCCTGGCAGTCAAGGTAGGGCAGGTTGCTGCACTCCTGGCAGCCTAAAGCAGGTTTGCTGCACTCCTGGCAGCCTAAAGCAGGAAGGAACATCAGGAACTGGATCAGGAACCGGGTCAGGTACAAACATCAAGGCAACATCCGGAACAGACATCAAGGTAACATCAGGAACAGACATCAAGGCAACTTCATAGACAAGACAGGGAGCCATCGAAGCAAAGACGACCACGGAGGACCTGGATCGGGAGAGGTCACAGGCAACTGTGGAGCCCAATCCGAAGGCCAACAGGAACTGAAGAGAAAGTCCTTTTATACAGCTGATGTGGGCAACTCCCTGGGAGGAGTTCACCTGGACCGCCCCTCGCTGGCCCTATAACTGAGGTGGAGAGCTGCAGGTCGGCCCCTAGGGAGAAGGGCGTGGCCGGAACCAGGAAGTCCAAGCAAGTACAAGCAAGCCACAGGCAGGCCTCAGGAACAGCTAGGCCTCCCAGGCCCTGGAGCAAATCCTGGATGGTACACAGGCGAGGCCCTGGCTTCAAAGCGGCCTCCAATGGAAAGGTGAGATACCTCCTGTAGCGCAGCAACAGGGGGGATTGTAGCATAAATACAATACAATTCATAACAGAGATCAGCAAAATATAATAAGATCAACTAATAAACAATCTTAAAAGAGGCAAATGTATTAGATAAAAATAAACATTAAATAAAAACAAACAAAATTGAATCATATTAACATAAGAACACAAGTTTTGTATTGCTTGGTCAGACCAAAGGTCCATCTAAAGCAGCATCTTGTTTCCAACAGTGGCCAATCCAGGTAACAAGTACCTTGTAGGATTACTAAATTAAATAGATTCCATGCTGCTTATTCCAGGGACAAGCAGTGAATTTCCCTAAGTCCATCTTAATAATTGTTTATGGACTTTTCCAGGAACTTGTTCAAACCTTTTTTAAATGAAGCTACACTAAGCTCTGGCAACGAGTTTAATTATGCATTGAGCAAAAAAGGATTTTCTCCTATTTGTCTTAAATATATCACCTAATACATTGCATGTCCTCTAGACTATATGGGGCAGATTTTCAAAGGGTTACGCGCGTAACCCCCAAAAAGCTGCCCCAAGCTTCCCCTGCGCGTATGTCCCAGGGCTTCGAAAAAGGGGCGTTTTGGGGGCAGGGCTGTGGACAGGGTGCCGGCCCGGGGGCAGGACTGAGGCCTCCAGAACAGCAGCCGTGCCGGCGGATGGCGCGCTGGCAGCTAGCCGGCACGCATAACTTTCCCGATAAAGGTAAGGAGGGGGTTTTAGATAGGGCTGGGGGGCGGGTTAGATAGGGGAAGGGAGGGGAAAGGGGGGGTGGAGGGAATGGAGGAAGGCTGTGCGGCTTGGCGTGCGCAAGTTGCACAATTGTGCACCCCCTTGCGCGCGCCAACCCTGGGTTGTGCGAACAAATCTACGCCTGCTCGCAGGTTTAAAGATCTGCCCCTATATGTTTTGAAAGTGTAAACAACTATTTCACATTTACCCATTCCAATCCACTCATCGTTTATAGACCTCTTTTATATTTTCCCTCAGCCGTTTCTTCTCCAAGCTGAAGAGTCCTAACCTCTTTAGCTTTTTCTAGGGGACTTGTTCTATCCCCTTTATTATTTTTGTCACACTTCTCTATTCCTTTTGTAATTCCACTATATCTTTTTTGAGATGTGGTGACAAGTACTGCACATGATATTCAAGGTGCTCTCAAATCATGGAGCCACTACAGAGGCATTATGATATTCTCTATTTTATTTTTCATTACTTTCCTAATAAGTCTTAAAATTATATTTGCTTTTTTGGCCATCGCCGCACACTGGGCAGAGGATATCAACATATTATTCACAATGACATTGGTGACTGCCAATGTGGAATTTTGCATCATGCAACTATAATTTCAGTGCTCTTCTCTATATTATCACTTTGTACTTGTCCACATTAAATGCCATCTGCCATTTGGATGCCCAATCTCCTTGTCTCATAAAGTCCTCTTGCAATTTCTCACAATCTTCTTTTGATTTAACAACTTGGGTTAATTTTATAATATCAACTGATTTGACCATCTCCATCATTGTTACCTTCTCAAAGTCATTTGATATAGGTAAAACAGTTAAATGGATTAAATAAAATATTTTAAAAAATGACCTTGGAAAACAGCCATGTCTTAAGTTGTTTCCTAAACTTAGGAAGAGGATTTTGAATTGGATGTGAGAGGATATTGGGAGCCAGTGAATTTCCTGTAACAAAAGTTACATGATCAAATTTATATTTACAGAAAATGAGCTTACCAACAGCATTTTGAACTAATTGAAGATGGTGAAGTGAATGAGAAATGAATCCATGACATAGTGCATTATAGTATCAAGCCTTCTGAGGATAAGTGCATGGGACAAGGTTTTTAAATCAGGAGGACCTAGAAACTATCAAAATCAACGAATAAAACTTAAATAGTAAAATGAATGCTCTCTGGAACACGCTCCCTCCAGACCTTCGCCTCGAACCCTGCCACATAACATTCAAAAAGAAGCTAAAGACTTGGTTTTTCGCTCAAGCTTTCCCGGAGAGCTAAGAACCAGTATAACACAATATCTGCGTAGACTCAGACAGACCATTACCTCATGTAAATAGTTACTGTCTATATCACTATGTAACTAGATATGTTTTTAACCACTGTAACCTCCTCCATTTCCCCTGCCCCTTTGGTTATGCTGTTAAAAATGTTAAATATGTTTCGATGTAAACTGCCTCTCCGAGGCATCAGTTTTATTTCCATGTAAACCGGTGTGATATGTATATTATACAGGAACATCGGTATATAAAAACTAAAAATAAATAAATAAATAAATATATTAGGCAAGAAATATGAAGGGCGAAGGTAAAAAAACTAACAAACTTAGGCCTATATTTATCATTCTGCTATAAATATAGCGGAATGATTAGCCGTGATGAAAAAAGGAGCGGCGGGGGGCGATAATGTGCACTCGGTCGCATCGTGGTGGTGTGGCGCACACTATTGCACCCATAGTGCCACCGTAAAAGGTGGTGTAATTTCCGGCACTACTGTTGGCAATAATGTCTAAAGCATCGCCTGCAGCGGTACCGGAAATTTATTTTTTACTAACCTCATCGAAACCCCTCCCCTTTCCCTCATTTTAATTTTAACGTTGTGATGTGGTCACTATCGTGTGTGTTAGGGCCTTATCACATGCGATAAGGCCACATCACATTTTAAAGAATGATCCTGTTTATGTCCAAAGTAATAACCACATCTTTTAGGTCAATTGTGGAATCTGCCATCACAGGAAAAGGGCAACTAACAGGATTCTTAAATTTATAAATGTCTTGTGAGCCCTAGTATCTGACCTGGAAGGTATAGTTTTGATGTCTTTGATTTCAGCCCAAAGAGTCAGTGAGCTTCATGTCCTAGTAACTTAGCCACTTTATTCCAGATTTTATCATAATAAGGTGGTGCTCTGCATACATCCTAAGTTCTTGCCTAAAATGGTATTGAATATCCATCTTAATCAGTCATTTGTCCTTACAGCATTTTTCCCAGGCCACACCTCCATAAAGCTGAACATATTTTTCATTCCCTAGATAATAAGCCTGGGAGTATGGTGATAAAGTGCACCATTTCTAATTGGATAGCATATTGCATCTCCTTCTCTTATGCACTGGCAGGTCTGACCTGAGATGGGCATGTAAAGGCCAATAATGTTAGGGCCACCTAAGGCCTACCTCTAGTGAGGAGATTTGTAAGGCTGCAATATAGAGTTCTGTGCTTCCTGTCACATCCATTACTATCTAGCCATGACGTGCTAGCAAGATGGTAGTTTGACTGTCCATTGAGGGGGTAGATCTCAACTTCTTCCCTGCTGGGGCGTATTTTTTTAATTTTAGGTTGTTTGTCTTGTTAAAATAAATAAATACAAAATACAATTATTAAAAAAAAAAAAAAAGTGAAGACAGGAAGGAAAATGTTGATCTCTCTCTCTCTCTCTCTATATATATATAAGACTTTTCCCAACAAAAATATTCTTGTTAATTGGTGGTTCTTGTTGTTGTTCCCCTTTTTTGTTGAAGACTATCTTTAGCTAGGGAATACCATGTGTGTAACTTGGTCAACAACTTGTCTTTAGAGACATCACGTTTGCTTACCTGTAACAAGTGTTTTTTGAAGACAGCAGTTCAGCAGTCGCACAATAGGTTCATAGATCTATATCTATATGATCCAATAGTTCACATTAAAGTAAAACACTATACCCTGTTCAATGCATTCTTTATTAGCATTCACTCATTCAGATATATTAATTGCAGTTTTATTAGCTACAAACTGAATTATATTATTCTTACACACTCTGACTTAATTAAGTAATCACTTGCTTTTGGTAAGGATTCGACCACAAACTTTCCCAAATATTTCAGCTGCATACAACAGCATTTTTGTGAACAGGCTTTTCGTTGGCAATATTTATAGATGTATTGCTTGTATATTCCACAAAATCCAATATTATAATTAATGTGGATCACAATTATACATCCATAATTATTAACAAGATTACAATATAAAACAAAGTTGGCAAGCATCCCTTCGGTATCTGGTACATGTAAACTGTTGCTTTTGACTATGTTTACTGTATATCTTTTTTGCTTTATAACAGCTGTAGAGATAGAAGGCAGACCACAATAAACATACACAAGGTTTGGCAGCAACATCATTCTTTTTTGTTCTATTAGTAATTTGGCCACACTCCCAGTTCTGTTTTATACCTCTTTCCATTATTGTGCACCTGTACTCAATTTTGCCAGTGTCAGAGCCCATTCCTCCTGGCTAGAGCCAGCAGAGGGGGCTGGGAGTTCACACTCTTGCCATCATCAGGCTCATTACAGTTGCTACACCTAGTGGACATATACACTGCTGAGCACAGCTAGGCTTATGCAGATCATTTTTTAACTGAAAGGATGGCAATCTGCATGTTGAGTAGTACATTTTGCTTTTTGTGGGAGGATGGGAGACTAGATGAAGCAAGCTGTTTTTATTTTCAGACATATTCTGTTTATATATTTATTTTTGCAAGCCTGCAAAGTGAAATTGGTTAGTAACATTGTTAGATTTATTGGGGGAGAAAAGGAAGACAGTTGCTTCTATACCCTCACCTCCTTAAATGCATCCTTGGATACAATGCATTTTAGCTTATTTGCCTTTTTACCTTTATTTTGTATCAAGATACAGCAAAGCAAACAAATGAACTCAAACAGCAAGGCCTTATTCCTTAAAGGGCAAAAATTGTAATAATGGTAGAAGCATGCAAATGTAATGCAGTAAGATAAAACAGAAGAAGTATCAGGCAGAACCCTGCAATCTACAAGGATAGTCCTTCAGAGTACAGGAGCAACTCCCGCATGAGAGGCTTCTAAGAAAACTAAAAAGTAATGTGATTGGAGATGATGTCCTTTTGTGGATTGTAAATTAGTTAAAAGATAGGAAACAGAGTATGTTTAAATGTTCAGTTTTCACAGTGGAAAAAGGTAAACAGTGGAGTGCCTCAGAGATCTGTACTTGGACTGGTGCTTTTTAATATATTTATAAATGATCTGGAAAGGGGTTTGATTAGTGAGGTGATCAAATTTGCAGATGACACTAAATTATGCAGAGTAGTTAAATCTCAAGCGTAATGTGATGAATTGCAGGAGGACCTTGTGAGACTGGAAGATTGGGCTTCCAAATGGCAGATGAAGTTTAACGTGGACAAGTGCAAAGTAATGCATATAGAGGGGGAAAAAACCCTTGCAGTAGTTACACAGTGTTAGGTTCTATCTTAGGAGTTGCCACGAGAAAAGAGATTGAGGCATCATAGTAGATAATATATTGAAATCGTCAGCTCAGTGTGCTGTGGTGATCAAAAAAGCAAACAGAATGTAAGGAATTATTAGGAAGGGAATGGGAAATAAAACAGAAGATGTAATAATGCCTCTGTATTGCTTCATGGTGAAGACCGCATCTTGAATACTGTGTGCAATTCTGGTCATCACATCTCAAAAAGGATATAGCTGTACTTGAGAGAGTCAGAGAAGGGCAACCAAAATGATAAGGGGCATGGAACGGCTCCCCTATGAGAAAAAGCTAAGGAAGTTAGGGCTGTTCAGTTTAGAGAAGAGACGACTGAGGGGATATTTGATAGAAGTCTACTAAATCATGAGAGGACTTGAACAAGTTAATGTAAATTGGTTATTTACTCTCTCAGATAATAGAAGGACCAGGGGGCATTTCCTGAAGTTAGCAAATAGCTCATTTAAAGGAACATTGGATTTTGCTTTTGACAATTAATTACTCCTGCGTAATTTTTTGAAAATTAATATATTTTGGTTATCATAGTTAATGAAGTTAGCATTTTAACCTTGAAACCCGTTATTTTTGGAAACCCTGTAGCTGTTAAATGTTCTTCTGTTTAACCTGTTATATGTAAAGCCTGTTGCTAAGTTATTGTTTCACTGTAAACCGAGGTGATGTATAACTATATGTACCGCGGTATATAAGAATCTACAAATAAATAAATAAATAAATAAATAAATTTAAAACAAATCAAAGAAAATTCTTTTTCACTCAGTGCGTAGTTAAGCTCTGGAATTCAATTCCAGAGGATGTGGTTACAGCAGTTAACTGGGTTTAAAAAATGATTGGATAAGTTCCCAGAGGAAAAATCCATAAACTGCTATTACTATAATTAATAAGCAATAGTAGCTTGTGATTTATCCTAATCTTTAGGTAATTGCCAGGTACTTGTGACTTGCCTTGGCCACTTTTGGAAACAGGATACTGGGCTTGGTGGACTCTTGGTCTGACCCAGTATGGCAATTCTTATGTTCTTATGCTCCAGATAGACTCTAACTGAACCTAAAGGTATGCAACACAGTTGCTTCATTTCTTGCTAATGCAGTGTGAATATTACTATATTTATCCAATAATTATTCAAGCATACTGAGCAAAATTGAGACAAACTGCCTCAGAATTAAATGCTAACAGCGTGCAACATTGGAGAGCATGTCAGTAAGAGTTTTAACATCTTACTCGCAGGTCAGGTGTTAGTTTTATGTTAAAACCATATATTTCATGTTACAAAAAATAAAATCTATCAAGGCAATGAGATCTCACACATTAGACTAGTGTATATTTCAGTGGTGGATAAATCAGTTGATGGCGATGCAAATGTGTTTTGGATTATGTTATAAATCTACTTTAAAAACAAGGTTGAGCTATTTCTTTATTAGAACAGTTTGAATTCTTTTAATGATGTCTATCTGTTGGTGAAGTATCTCTTATGAAGGCAATTTTCTAAGCCATTTACCCAGGTAAATAGACTTGTTTGTAAATTGCTCTCTTCAGCTTGACTTAGAGTATACATGGACCTCCACAGCGCGTGCACTTTTGTAGGTTAAAAAGAGGCATTCCCGGACATGCGTTTAGGCTGGGAAAGGAAAACAGTGTGCATAGGATAGAATGGGAGGTCAGGACCTATGTCATGTTATCTTTCTCTGTGTGTGTGTGTGTATATATATATATGTATGTGTATATATGTATATGTGTATATATGTGCGGATAGTTATGTCAATGTGAACATATCTTTCTGTCTGTTTGGGGTAGATTTTCAAATAGCGTGAATTGGCCTACTTTTGCTGGCGCATCAGGCACAAGCAAAAGTAAGCTGGATTTTAGTAGATACGCGCGGAGCCGCGTGTATCTGCTAAAAACCTGGATCGGCGCGCGCAAGGCTATTGATTTTGTATAGCCGGCGCGCGCCGGCTATACAAAATCAATAGGAAGTTCCCTCCGAGGCCACTCCGAAATCGGAGCGGCCTCGGAGGGAACTTCCTATTGCCCTCCCCTCACCTTCCCCTCCCTTCCCCTACCTAACCCACCCATCCGGCCCTGTCTAAGCCCCCCCCCTTACCTTTGTCGGGGGATTTACGCCTCCCAGAGGGAGGCGTAAATCCCCGCGCGCCAGCGGGCCTCTTGCGCGCCGGGACGCGACCTGGGGGCGGGTACGGAGGGCGCGGCCACGCCCCCGGACCGCCCTGGGCCGTAGCCACGCCCTCGTACCCACCCCCAAAACGCTGCCGACACGCCCCCTAAATGCCGCGACGACCGGGCCCGCCCCCGACACGCCCCCCTCGGAGAACCCTGGGACTTACGCGAGTCCCGGGGCTCTGCGCGCGCCGGTAGGCCTATGTAAAATAGGCTCACCGGCGCGCAGGGCCCTGCTCGCCTAAATCCGCCCGGATTTGGGCGGATTTAGGCGAGCAGGGCTCTGAAAATCCGCCCCTTTATGTATAGTTGTATAAATAAGAGCATATCACAACTGGATTTCTGATCTGATATCACATTAGGTACACATCTTGCCAGGAGCTGAAAAATAAAAAGATGACTATCAGACCCTTGAAGCAGCTCAGTGGCAAGCATCTTGCTCAGCTAGTGAAAACGACTGTAGATGAAATGCCTGGTGGAACCCAGACATTTGCTGCTGGAACAGCACAGCAGAATCCATCCTACCTGGCTGCCATAAAAACAAATCTACAGTGTGCATCCCACTGAGGAGAAGAGAGGAGGGTGAGAATAGGATAATTGGTTAAGGGGGGGGAGGAAAGAACAGTGTGGAGAGAGGAGAATGAGGGTTGCATGGGTGGAGAACCACATGGGGGGGAAGGGAGAGATGTTTGCACATACAATAATGCACACTAACACACTCATCTACAAACACAGAACAGCGTACATTCTTCTTCAGCCTTGTCTCTAAATAGCACCCTTACTGTAAGAGCAATGAAGTGTAACCCTTTTTTTCATAGGCTTCACATATCCCAAAGGATGCAGACAAGAATTTAGGGTTTTCTGGCGCTGTCTTCATTCCCTCTTCTCTTCCTGCAGTTCCCAAAGGAGTGGGTTCTTTCTGTGCGGGTGAAGACGACTGCTTTTCCCTTATGTGTGCATATTTCTGTTGGACACTCTGGTGGATTATGGTATTGTGATGCTGGAGATAAACAGGCGGGAGTCATAGTACTGGTTGTTCAAAGGAAAACTTTACTGATTCTTTCAAAAATGTAATGCATTGTCCATTCCAAAACTATGTGAAGTCACAGCTGTTAGTGGGTCTACTTCTGTGTAGGTGTTGCTGAGTTCAGGTTCCCTGGGATTTATCTTACCACTCCTCTCTACTGAGTGCATAAGAGTCCCAGCCACTCGGGGATAAGTCCTACTCTGTGCATGATTCCCCTTAGACATGGAAAAATCCTACCTGAACCTACCTCTGGTACCCAGCCTGTGTCCGACCTCCTAGGATGGAGATCCCTCTGCAACTCTCCAGTGTCTTTCTCCTTCTTCCTGATGTCTGTGACCTCTTAAAAGGGAAGGTCTGATGTCCAAATTCAGGACTGAACTTTTACAGCTCTAGCCCCAGCTGAAGAGGGGTTGCAAAAACCTCCTCACCTAACAAAAAGTGGTAAAACTTTCTGACCATCAACAATCTCTTCTGGAGTGAGCACTGTCACTGTAGCCCCTCAGTTCCTTAGATGGGTGCTCACAGATCATCTGTGCTCAGGCCTCCGGAAAGGAACCATTACCAGGGGTTCTAGGTTATCGGTTCTAGTCAAAAACTCTTAAAATAGATGAAAAATCTCGACAACGTCTCTTTTTAACCTAGGAGCAGCCTCACACTGGCGAGCAGTGTCCAGCAGGGTTTCCCTTAAACAAAAACTTTACCAAGTGAGGGGATGGGCCTCACTCAGGAAAGGAAACTAACAGAGCTCCTTACTCTTCAAGAGCTAAGTCAAAATACCTCATCTAACCTACTCCTAGCCTTCACTTTAAGAAAGGGATCCAATCATCCCTTTAACTGTATAACTCCTATCACAGGGATCTAGGGCCATCTGGTGGGTGACCAAGGGGCCTCTACAGAAGGGTAATTGATTGGAGGGAAAGAGGAGAGGAAGCAGGGCTGGGAGAGGGAGAAAGAACAGTGGATGGTTGGGGTAGAGGAATATAAAAGTGGGAGTAGGTGGAGGATGAGGAACAGACCTGGGGTAAGAGGAGAGACGATTGTGCACACAAATATGCAAACAATAACACACACACAAGCACACAATACTCACACGCATGTGTAAAGAATAAGAATCAAGTAATTCTACTAATCTAGGGGTGGCCAACTCTGGTCCTTAAGAGCCACAAACAGGCCTGGTTTTCAGGATATCCATAATGAATATGCATGAGATAGGTTTGTATGTACTGTCTCTAGTTTATGTAAATATCTCATACATATTCATTGTGACTATCCTGAAAACCAGAAATATCTGTGGCTCTTGAGGACCAGAGTTCGTCACTTCTATGCTAGTCTCTGTATATGTAAGTAAATTGTCATTTAGTCGCAACTTGTAAGAATCCTTTCAAGGACTTATCTCTTGCCCTTTATGTTCACATCCTAAGTAGTAATTGAATGAAAAAAGGGCACTTGCTGATGTGCACTTTATCCAGAGAAATAAGGTTAAAGGTGGTGGTTTTACAGGGAGAACTAGCTCTGAATTTTTGCTAGGAGTAGGCAATCTCCAGTTGTCAGGGACACCAGTCTGCTCAGGTTTCAAATTATCCATTGGATTGATTCCATTTGAAGAATCTATGCACCACCTTCAGGTCCTATTAGTGCATTATGTAAATTCTACAGAGACCTGGGAAAGAGCATTTTCTGTGGCAGGCCCAAGAGCACTGAATTCATTATCTGGCCCAGATGTGCAGGCGTTTAGCCTGTCAAAGTAGTTTTTGTATATGATCTGTTCGTCATCTCTCTAGCTAGTTTACTTTAGCAGATGGTTGCTATTTCTGTTATAGGGTGCACTTGTTTGATCTTTTATTTGTCTCTATATTTATTTGCTTGATTTTGGTGTATATTTTTGCTTTCTGTATCTTTTGACTATTCCTCACCTCTAATCTTAGAAGGATACGGATTGCAAATCCTTTTAAATCAATAAATGGGATAGATTTGACATGAATACTGATCTATCTCATGTATGTTCTTTAGGAATATCTTGAAAACATGAGAGGATTAGTGTCCGTGAGGCCTGCTGAGAGGGCAAACTGTCATTTTTGTTTTATTTTTGGATGGTCCTCTAAAACTGGAATCAAGTGTCTTTATTTCCAGATTTAAATGAAGATAAGACAATTAGGATGGTGAATAAAAAGAAGCCAATAAAATGTACTAATAAGCAGCTTAAATAGGAAATCCTAGTCTGTTTCATGAATGTTTAGCAATGTTATCAAGGCATGAACACAGTGTCATGCTTCACTGAGTCTCAGCCATTTAAGTCTATAAGCTTAATTATATTCAAGGTCATTTTTTCCTTCAATCAGGCCAAGCTGGAAAATGTCAAAAAAAACAAACTTGGGACTATAGAATATGTTCCTGTTGTGATTATGTGACCCAGAGCTGGTTATTTTAAGTTAAATCTCCGTGTATAATTGTGATTGTCTGTCTTGTCTTCTCTTTCAGACTAGATAAATAAGGTTTAGAAACATATCTATGATCCCTTTGCTCTTATCTGACATAAGATGTGAGAAAGTAACATGTAGAAGATAGAGTATCGCCAAATATATCTGGATAAAGTTACTCAGGTAACTTTAGAACTACTATTTATTCGCTCAGATTTACTTCGGTATCTTTGCCCTGGCAGCACCGGCTAGGAATATAAAAATATAAATAAAATAAATAGACCAAGTGAAACTGCATCCTCTGAGTGTATGCCTTGCAGTTGCTCCGGGGAGAGTAGAAGGTATGAAGGTGAGATTGGGGGGGACATGGAGGGTGTAGTAGGTGAAGGGAAGGTGTTTGAGTGATTTGAACGGCTGGGAAAAAGGTTGGGGATGTATGGTGGTGGGGTAGTGATTTAGGGTAAGATTAGGTGTGTATATAAGGAGGGATGTATGTGTGTGTGTGTGTGTATAGAAACAACACAGGCCTCTAAGTTCTGGAGGCTGTAGCTCCTTCCCTGAAAGACATGGCTGCCAGCTCCTTCTAATATTCAGCCGGCAGGGCTTTGAGAATCCTGCCCCATTGCTCCAGCCATGAGTGGCTCCTTTTCATCCGTCGCCACGGTGGGGTATGGGAGCTCAGCCCGCCCCGCCCCTTCTGCACCAGACAATTAGTGAGGCGGTCATTCCCACACAAGCAGTTATGGTCTTTCTCGGTCCACCTGCCCACTGTCAGGATGTCAGTGTCACAGATGGATGGCCAAACCAAAAAACATAAAAAGAATGTTAGAAAGAAACAGCAGGAAAAGGACTGAATTTCACAACAAGGCTTCACCTTTCAGCATGTCTATAACAAGGGGTAAGGACAAGAAGCCCAGTCCACACACGGCTCTCCTGCACTCCCTGAGATGATGCTCTCAGTGAGATCTGAAACCTCACACACCTTTATTCAACATTTCTTGTGAGAAACGCCAAGCATCGTATTGGGATGGAGGGCGGGGACGTATCTCTTACCTGTATGCATCAGAGAAAAGGTTAAAGCATACCATTACCCGTTAAGCTTTGTTATTGGGAGAACATTTATATTCATATTTGGCAGCAATTTCAGGCTTCTAATCCATTGTCAGTATTAATAGAATGTTTAAAATAATTAGCCATGCAGATCTCAAAGAAAGTGCTTATTGTGTGTACAGCACTGTAATGTAACTCTTATATGGACAATTGCTAAAGTTTGAAAATTTGGAATAGTCTCCTTAAAATAGGTGACTGTTTGTGTTTATTCACTTTCACAAGCCAAATTTCTTTTCCCAATTCATACAAAGAATAGTTTTCTTTAGAGGGCACAAAAAAATCATTCTTAAATCCTGCTTAGTTGTAGGGGTTTTGTGCTTTTCTGTATATAATTAATTTTTTTTTAAATATATAGTTTTAGAGAGTATTGTTTTCCTTAACCCACTCTTTGCTACTATTTTCTTTTTCATAATTCTCTCCCCTGTGCCTCATTTTGTCATAAATGAACTTTTAATTGATTGTGCCATTACACTCTGTTGCTGTTCTCCAAGAGAATGTAGCTAATCTGGAAGTAATTAACATTTTATGAGGGTCAAGGACAGGAAAAGGGTGAAATGAACCATGGTATTTTTTGTCTAAGTTACTATGCACCATTGGGTATAGCCCTCATCAAATAACCATGCTGCTTCGTAATTCTTAACCTACTAGCTTTTGCACTGAAAAGATTTATTTAAAAAAAAACGCTGTTATGAAGACCAGGAAGTTCACATGCTTTTAGCAATACATGTCAATCATTGGTATGCGCTGTTTAATAGCTGCATTTTTTATGCACATTTTCCTAGTGCTTGAATATATGTAATGGTGCATTCCAATGCATTTGTTTCAGCAAATTTATATAGATTTGGGCAAACTTTTTCAGAATTCACAGTGAATGCCATGCTATTTTGCAAAACAATTTGCATTATAACTCAGTTCTTTCTGGAATTCACCAGCATTGTTTTGCAAGATTCCATGATCCATGCAGCATTTTCTCTGTTTTTTTTCAGAACTCAAGGTTATTTGTAAAATTTCTCCCATTATCTAGTGTAAATTCTTGTCCACCCTTCTAACTGTACATATAGAAGGGAGATCGCAGGTAGTTCCTTATGTCACAGTGGCTGGGCTAAGGAGTGACTGAGTATGCTAGGTTTATTGTCTGGCTATGGATGGACATCTGTCAAGGTCTAGGAGTGTGTGTAGAAGAGTGCATTATGAGAGTTTTGTATTTAGCTAAAAAGTGTTTAGTTATGCAGCCTTTTTCTGTCTCTCTAGAGAAAGTAGGAGAAGGGGAAAACTGTTTAGGAATTTTTATTAGGATATTTGTACTACATGTTAAATATGTTTATTTCAGCAAAAAGACATGACCCAACTGAAATAAAATTCAGTATTATTTTTAAAATGACCAATATTTGCCAGCAATCCTTTGGCAGAGTCGATCTACATAAATAATGTCACTTTTCAGCCATATTATTAAGAAGGATTAATGGATCCATACCAGTACAGATAAGTGTAATCCCAGAAGTAGGGACATGAGTGTTATGCTTCGGCTTGTGGACCCTTGGGCCGATGAGGGGATGTTACACCTTGCGGAGGATCCATAGGTTATCTCGTCGGGTGGCGAGGCAGGACAGAGGAGGAGAGCAGTTGATTCTTGGCACTGAAGACAGAAGCTACTGTGGAGACGGACAAGGAGATGAGCGATCTTCACCACTGGTGGTCTGTGGTCCCCCCGGGAGGAGCCCGTAGGGACCCGAACGCTGGGACTTAGGTGGGCCTTTGGAGACGGTGGTCTTGAAGGAGTCCTAGGTCGGGTGCCAGAGGGTCGACGCTCACCAGTCCGAAGTCGTGTACCAGAGAATCACCATAAGCCAATCCGAAGTCAGGAGCCAGGAACACCAAGACAAAACAGGAACCAGAGTCCGAGCACAAGGAACTCACCGAAGCAAGCAGACTAGACAGCGTTGGAGGACGGTTCGAAGCAGTGTTCAGTCTTTCATCCCTACCGGGCTACGTCTCCAGCCATCGGGGATGTTCTAGGAATTCTTGAAGGGGGAGCTTGAACCCCCAAGCTTGGGATTGAGTGTTCTTAAGTCCAAGGAAGTGTGGGCTACCACCCACGAACATGGAATCAATTCTTGGAGGTGCCGAGAGTCAGATTCGATCCCACAATCTTCGGATCAAGGTGTTCTTCAACTTAGGCACTGCGCCACATGCCAAGTTGAGGAATGAGCAGAGGAAGCCTCCTTAAATACTTCCTCTGCTTGGATCATTGGAAGCAGATGAGTATCATTAAAGGGATCAGGTCCCTTTAAATCCAGCAGGGGGGCGTGGCCTCGCGCCTTAAGAAGGTGGCAGCCATCTTGGATTTACTCCGAAGAGGAAAGCCAGCAGAACTCCGCGAGGGAGGTGCAGGGACGTCTCCCCAGCAAGCGGCCAGACCGCGGACCATCCCCGGGGTGATGGGCACCGGCCCCGGGGAGCGTGTCAGGAGTTGCCACGGCGGGTCGCCGCCGTGGTGGAGGTAGGGGGCCACGCCTGTGGACGGCCACGGGTGCGGAACACAACAATGAGGTTGGAGTGAATAAATTGTTAAAATAATATAAGTAAAAATAGTACCATTACATAGTGTCTATTCACTTTCATATTACACATATAATAGCTCATACTCTCTAGGAGACAAGACCACAGTTTCTTATAATAAGAGTTTATTTACACAAGAAAATCTTTGAGATTAGCTCCCTGCAGGCTCTCATCATCAGCAGGTGAAGCAGAGACCAGTTAGCAGCTTTATCTTTACTGGCCCACCTTCTCCTCGGGTTGAGCCTATGGGTGCCAGGGCCGGCAGGACTTAGGCGAGGGTCTCTGCAAATGACTGGAGACGTGGTCCAAGGCCAGACTAGGGTTGAGGGCAAGCAACGATCAGGTGTATCTAGGGTCCAGGCAAGGGTCAAGGCATGCAGCAATCAGGCGTATCAGAGTCCAGGCAAAGGACAAAACCAGGTATTCATCCGAAGAAGAGGAAAAGGGACAGATAGGGCTGAGCCAGGCTGGGTAGACGAAGGCTGGAATGAGCTGGGAAGTAACACGCACTACTCAAGGTAGCTAAACCTGTTGCTGAGGCAGAGAGCATCAGGGGAACTGCACTTATTTAGGGCAGTGCTGGTGACATCATCATTAGGGACCACGGGGACAGTAGCATTTTGCCATGCTGAAAGGCAGAGTGGCCAGCCCGGCCACAAAGGTAAGGGTGGCAGTTTACGGGGGCAACCTACAGATTACCGAATGCAACATTTATATGAAAACAACAAGATATAGATAGTTATATAGAAATATATAATATAGAAGTTATATAGAAAATATTTATATAGAAGATTAGTATTTGATGTGATCTACAAAAATCAATTTACATAGTAACATAGTAAGAGCAGAAAAAAGAGTCTGCCCTGCAAGTTTTTTTTATGGTAATAACTGCAGGTCCATGCAGATTACCCCATGTTTCTATTAAGGGTAGTAACTGCCATTCTGGACCTGTTACCCTCAAGCCTTACATTATGGGGTAGATCTTAAAAAAAATCCCCTCGCGCGTACTTTTGTTCATGCAACCGGTGCGAACAAAAGTACGCCGGATTTTAAGAGATACGCGCATAGCCGCGCGTATCTTTTAAAATCCGGGGTCGGCGCACACAAGGCTGCGCAAAATCGGCAGCCTGCGCATGCCGAGCCGCGCAGCCTGCCTCTGTTCCCTCTGTATCCCCCCACCTTCCCCTATCTAACCCACCCCCCAGCCCTACCTAAATCCCCCCCACCTTTGTTGTACAAGTTACTCCTGCTTGAAGCAGGCGTAACTTGTGCGCGCCGCCTCGTCATCCCCCGGCACAGGCCGCAGTGCCAGGGGACTCAGAACCGCCCTCCCGGCCCACCCCCGAAGCATTGCCATGCCCCTGGACCCGCCTCAGACCGCCCCCTGACCCCGGACACGCCCCCTCCCGCCCCTTTTACAAAGCCCTGGGACTTGCGCGCCGGCAGCCTATGCAAAATAGGTGCGCCGGCGCGCGAGTGCCCTGCGTGCGTAAATCCGGAAAGATTTACGCATGCAGGGCTTTTAAAATCTACCCCTATGGGTAGTAGTATTTACAATCAAACCCAAACAACTGTCAAACCTATAACAAAATTACTGCTTGCAATATTTTTACGGGGTGAGCAGCCTTCTTGATAATTCAGACAATGCTGCTGCCTGAACATGCTTTCCTTTTGGACTTGGCCGTAGAAGCAGTCCTGCACTTTTCCTCTAATGTCTGCTTATCCGTACCCCAGACCGTAAAAGTCAGGGCAAAGCATTGGCTATCATCTGAATCCAATTCCCCGTTTTGCCGTTTGCCCCTGCTGTCGTTTTGATTTTTTTTTTTACTGTTTTTGTCTTCACCACCTCTTCCAGAATGGCATTCAAGGCATCCAGCACCCTCTCTGTGAATAATTATTTCCTGGTATTGGTTCTGAGTTTCATTTCATAACCCCTAGTTCTAGAGTTTACTTTACAATGGAAAAGGGTTGAAGTTTTTTGCATCATTAAACAGAGACTGTAGCTTATAGATTTCAAGTTTGGCGAAGATTATTGGCACTGGATTCCAGTGATGAATACCCCAGATACAGAATTTTCAATTCGAAACATGGACCTTTGCCAACTTTAACTTGACTGCCTGCAAAAGATTCTATTAGATAAGTGGTTTTTTATTTGCATAATTGAAAGATTTCTTAAAAAACAGAAGGTCAACTTTGTGACCAGCAGACTCGCCCTATGATTTAAGATAAGGCAAATTAAGGCTTTTCTAGGCTAAGCTGGTAGTGCCTATTATGAAGGCTTTTGCAGAAAAATAAATGTTAGTGCATGTGTTTCTGTGATATTGGCTTGGTCCATCTTAAGCAGAGCTGTAGCCAGGCAATGTGGTGCCCATGGCCAAGTGAAAAACTGTACCCTCACCCATTACACAACACATGACACCACGGATTGGGAGACCCTGTTCAATGTTTGTACAGCAATGCCTATGGTCAGTGCAAGGGTGCCCTAGGAAAACTTTACAGCTTTGCACCTCCACCCCATCACACCTTCCTCATACAGAATTAAAAATTATATATTTACAATAGATTTTACATGAAAAAGAACATTCAAAGCATAGTCTTCTGAGGTAAAAATATCACTTACAATCTGTATAATATATTTACATGCCCTGCTGAGGTGCTGACCAGAAAACCCTCCAAAAAGCAGGAGATACTTGGAACCTATATAGTATTAGACCTACTGTAATCCATCTTAGGCATGGGCATGACCCCAGAGAGCCACTCAAACAGCAACAACCCTATCTATGAAAGTTAATACTATAAATATTACACCAGGCCTAAAATAGTAATAAAACCCTATTAGGAAAACAGAACAATCCAAGCTGCTATAGATCCCTACATAGAAACTGCACACTAACAGAATAACTCACTTCAGTCACACATGCAAAATGCAGATAGACCCTCAGATACAGAATAAAGAGACCATACAGTATAAACAGAAATGTACAGACAAAAATTGAACTGGAAACTGCAACAAGCCAAATTCTGTAAGTACTGCAACAATGTAAAAAACAGAAACATTTTCATTTCTCATAAATCAAAATTAGTAAAACCATACCAATAAAATAAATAATTCAAAACAATTAATGAATTGAATAACATTCAGTAATTAAAAATTCATATAAAAATCTTCCAAACATCAATAAAATATTTCAGACACATCAAGTAACACCTAACAATTAAAATAAGGATTTAAAAAAATTCCCCGTTATCCATATCTTAGAACTTTTGATTTCCAGATGCCCTGAAATTATCATGGATTAGCAGGCAGAGGTTTACTAGAGTAGTTGCGCACCTCCTCCCTCTCATACACACACATGCTTTTTTTCACTCCCCCACATAAGCACACATGCTCTCTCTCACTCTCCCACACACAAGCATACATGCTCTCTCACTCTCCCACACATTAGCACACATGCTCTCTCTCACTCACTTCTTCCTTTACTTAGCAGGCAGCAGCAATGGGGCATTGGACTATTTCCGGCTGGGCACGCTCCTCCTTCTCTGAAGTAGTGCAGCCTCGCCGAAATCAACAGCATTGTAATCGTTACCTTAGTACGTGGAAAAGCAGCGTGGCCCTGCCAGAATCAGCAGCGTTTCCAGCAGGGCCGTGTTGTTTTTCCACTTACTAAGGCAGCACTTACGATGCCATCAATTTTGACAGGGCCACGCTGCTTTTTCTTTTGCTGAGGACCTGCTGGCCGCACTGCTCGCCTTGGCACCTTTTGGTAGCAGCGCCTATGGCTGTGGCCATAGGCACACTATGGCTATGATCTTAAGACATATCCTATCAGGGGATCCTTATCCCAGGGTGTTTCCCTTATTAGGGGAATAACTAGCAAGGCCCAAGAGAGAAAAGAGAGGCTCCAGACCGGTAATAGAAGCAGGGATTACAGCAAGACTGCTTATGTATAGTTCCTATGTTTTGAAACACTTCTGCTAAGGTAAGCAGGACTTTTTTTTATTTGTTGCCATTAATAAAAGTCTATAAGTACAGCTGGAGTCCAGACTCCCTGTCCTTCACCTTTCTCAAGCCATGGCCTCTCCCTCAGTCTCACAAGTGTGTTCCTTAAATTCAAATTTGAAATTCTGGCTGGAATTGTATATGTGATTTATAAGTTCTAGCTCACATGACCAGTAGTAAGTACCAGTTGAAGCTCTCTTGGTATTCAAGTGGTGAGTTAGTAGCTGGTCATCCTGAATGATCCCATAAAGATTTCTGTTGACCACAGAAGCCAGGTTGATTCTTGAAGTAATGCAATCTACTCTAATTCTATAAAAATTAAATAAAACACTCCTTCAAAGTAGGCATGAATCAGCCATGACATGTGGGTGACATCATCTGAAGGTACTAACATGGACCTAACTCTCAAAGCTCAGTAAAAGTCTTACTAAGCTTGCTTGAGATTTTTTGCATGCATATACTGCTCTTGAGCCCTTCCGTCTTTCTTCGTCCAAGCTGCCGCACGGTCATGATTCCCGGTCTCTCTCTCAAACTTTTGGCCTTAGTTTTGCAAATTGTTTCTCTTAATTGCCTTAGCAGCCCCTCAATAGAACTTTTCAGTTCTATTTAAAAAAAAAAAAAAAAAAAGTATGGAAAAATCCAAGACAAAAATGCCTGCAGTTAATGGGTATCCCATGTCCATCACTGACACCCATTCTGTTTGCTATTCCTGCCTGAAGCCAGATCATGGAGATCCCAACTCAGTTGTGGTCAGATGTCCCCAAGGTGCAGCAGTACCGTATCTGGTAGATAGAGGACAAGTCGAAGGCACCACTGGTTTAGGCCTCAAAGTTTCATTGTGAGAGTTGGCAGTCAAGCCACTTCTCTTCCAGTTGTAAGACATCTTCAAATAAATATTAGAACCACAAGAAGCTGAAGTGGGATTTGACTTCCTCTCTCTCCTACAAGTCAGAGTAGGCTCCCCATCACTGGCACCAGATCCTGGATCTGCCACAGGTTAGGGATTGAGTAAGGTGTGGAAGTCCATGGTGCTTGATGAGGCATGGAGAAGAGCACCTAAATGTTGTGAGGGATCTCCTCTGGGGCTATCTCCCTCGATATCAAAGAAGCCAGCATTGTCTGTGTAAGACTTTGTTTGAAAGGACTCTTCCTCAACATCTAGTCAGGAGATTCCTTCCTGGACACAGATGTCCTTGTTCTTTCTGCTGCAGAAGATTCCTGTGCACCAAGACACTTGCTCTGCCTGGACTTAGTACCAGCCCAAATGTTCTCTATCTTATTGGCGTGGAGGATGCATTCAGCAACATGACGCAGAATGCTAAGATGCTGTCAGTATTGTCAGAATAAAGCTCCACAGAGATTCCCTTTCTGTTCTTTTCAACATCATTGAGCTGCTTCTACTCTGCCACAGCAGCTGCCCCCTAGAGGTCAGCAGAAGGAAAGGCTTCAATCAAAAGCCCAACAACATATCTCATCCTCAGCCTGGAACTAGATTATGACATTCCTGAGGCTTGGCTCGCCTCCCTTCAGTGGGAGGGAAGAGTCCAGTTCTTGCTTCTGGAGTGGGTATGCAGCACCAAGAACAAGTGGGTTCTGAAAATTGTGGAATTTAGTCACCACTTGTGCTTCTCTTGGCCCCCTCTGATCCAGTGGAGGTCAGTCTTCAGCTCTGAACCCTACTCTATTTGCTCAGCTGCAGTTGGAAGTAGCCTCTTCTTCAACAGAAGGTGAACAAGAGAGCTTGTCCATCCTCAAGACTGTAGCCAAGGATTTTATTCCCAGTGCTTTCTAATCCCCAAGAAGTCAGGAGGATTTGAAGCCTATCCTGCATTTTTTCGGAGGCTGAGAAAATTGTTGGTCCAGGAAGATTCAAGATGAGCTCCTTACAGATGATCCTGCTTTCAGTCATGGGATTGGATGTGCACTTTAGATCAGAAAGATGCTTATGCACACATTCTTATTCATCCTGCCTATCAAAAGTTCCTCAGGTTCATCTTGCAGGATATGCACGACCAGTATAAAGTGCTTCCAAATGTTCTATCTGTGGACCCAAGAGTTTATAAAATGTTGTAGCTGTGCCGCTTCATCAGCATGAAGACTGCATGCTCCCATACCTGGACAATTGGTTGGTGGCAGCCCATCTGCCGCAGGAGTGCCTCAAGTCTTTCAACACAACTATCCAGCTTCTTCAGTCCCTGGGGTTCTTGGTAAGTTTCTCAAAATTCAACTTCATTTTGTAATAAAGGATTCAGTTCATACGAGCTTGGATAGTCTCCTTTCAGGAAAAGGTGTTTTTCCCTATCAAAAGGGCCAGAGTTTTGCAGGGCTTGTTAAGGTCCCTTCTGCAGCAGAACCTGATGATAAGAAGATTGATCCTTGTTCTTTGGGTCATATGGCCTCAGCAGTGCACATGGTTCCTCTGATTCATCTGCACATATTGGGTTTTCAATGAGCCCTCCAAGGATAGTGCAATCAATTGGTTCAGCCACTTTCCTATCAGATCTCTGTAACCCCTGATATGAAAATGTCATCCCTCTAGTGGTTGATGAACGAGGTTCTGAAGTAGGCCATGCTACACATTCTGATGCATCAAGTGACTATGTCCACAGACGCTGCTATCAAAAGTTGGGGTATTCACACTGTTGCCACCCGGACCCAAAGAACATAATCCCTAATAGTCAACTACAAATCAACTTTCTGTAGCTGACAGCTTTCTCTTATACTGTAAGGGCTTTCTCCCATTTTCTCTCAAACAAGAGAATCTAGATTCAGACTGACAACATGTGGCCATGTTCTACCTAAACAAGCAAAGAGGAATGAGCTTGTAAGCCTTCTAGGAAGTCATCAGAAAGGTTGAAAAGTTTTGCTCCAAGCTACGAGTAACTACAGCATAACTCCTGATGCTCTGGTATGGATGTGTCAAATGTAATATCTGTATCTCATCCGTCTGTCCAGTTTCTGATCCCATTGGGGAAGGCTCGAATTCTCATCACACAGCAAAGTGGAAGGCTATGCTATCCAAATCCAGCATCACTGTCCCTTCATGGCATGAATGTTGAGTGCACAGTAGTCTCCTCTTTTCTCCTTCCAAGGCAGGTGAAGAATGTGCTGTTCACTTTGCATCAAATGGCACAGTATGTGATTTTTGAACCAAGCCATGTTGATTTCCATGAGATTGCCTCTTTGCTATATCTAGGGGGAAGATAATATGCGGTATTTGAAATACTGTATTATCACTGCATTAGGCCAATTATTACATCGTAAATGTCACCCTAAACCTGCATCTGAGGCAATGGAGAGTGAAGTGACTTGCCCAAGGGCATAGTGGTATTTGAAACCTGGCATAACTTGGTTCTCAGCCTGCTGCTCTGACCGCTATGTGACTACTCTGGATAGGGTGGCAGCAGTGGTGGTGGATGGAATAAGGAGACATGTTGGAGTGGGATTGGACAATGTATGGCAGCTGAGTTGAAAGAGGGGAAGGAAGTAATGTGGGGTTATGAGTGTAGAAGGGAAGAAATATAGCAACCTGGTGGAGAGAAAGGAGCCACATATAGAGAGGAACAAAGCAGTGGTCTGGTTTGAGAGGAGAGGAAAACGATGTAGGACCCGGTTGTGGAGTTGAGGGAACAATATAGTGCTTTTGGGGACATAATAAGGGAAAGCTAAATAGTCTAGCAGCCAACTGAGAGCAGAGACGTGTTCATAGCAGAGTCATTGGTTTTGCACAGTTTAATGAAGAACAGCAAATTCTGTAGTAGAAGAAAAATCTGTGGCATTTGAGATGTGACCTAGCCTGCGTGCAGTGCCCAAAAACAACAGCTCATCATTCAGCTAAAACATATACATTATAGGAGACGTCTTCAATGTTATTATTAAATCCAATTTTTGTGAATTTTTTGTTATATATGTGGTGCTTTATTCATTTGGTCCAGCTTACTATGGCTGGATCTTAATTTTTTTCAATTTAGTAAAAGTTAAAATACTGAAAATATCACTAGTATATTTATTATCAGACTACCAATATGTGCAGTTATTTCAGTAAAATGCTTAACTTGCTTTTTGACATCTCTTTGCATTTAATTCAATTTTCATATTCAGTACTTGTTCCTATAGATCATTGCAACTTTCTTTTTGCTGCCTACAGACATGCATAATGAGGGTGCTCCAAATCCTTCAGAATGCTGCAGCTCTGGTACATCCAGGATGCACCAGCATATTCTTTATTCCTTCCATGGGCTTCCTCTCCAGTGGAGGGTTAAATTAAATTGGTAATATTAATCCATAAGCTATAAATTATTTCAACTTCATTTGTTTTAAATTGATTGTAGTGTGTCTTGAGGCAGAATATCAATTGTCAAAAACTTAGTTCTATAAATAACACCTCCACTCCATGGACAAATTCTATATTACACATTTATAATCCAACTCGATTATTAAGATCAGCAGATAAGGGTCTGCTTAAGATCACTTCTCCACAGGTTGCCCATTAAGTAGAGATGTGTGAGAGAGCTTTTTCAGTCACTGGTCCAGTATTTTGGAGCACGCTACCAGAGCATTTGTGCATGATGACAATCACTAGAACATTGAGAGGAACCCTAACAACCTGGTTATTCAAACAAGCTTTTTATTCAGGCACTTAATTATAGAGCCTCATTTCTCATTGGAAGGAATATCTAGGCATTACTTTATCTTCAAATATCTTAGCTCTGGTCTATGCATGTGTGGTTAGTCATATATTGACTCAGTTTTGTTTCAGTACCTCCATTTATCCAATTTTTATCTATGGACAACCTCCTTTAGTTTAAGTATTATGTGTGTTTTAACATGATTTTATGTATATTTTTGCTGTATCCCATCATGAATTGTGGAGTAGCGGGATATACATTTTTAAATTAAATTTTCCTGGACTGGATTTGTCTGTTTCTCATTTGATACATATGACCTTTTTGTAATCTCAGTCAAACAAATGCAGAACTGATTTGGTGCTACCTATTTTAATATATATATATATATTTTTTTTTACATCAGAGGGAATTTTTTTCCTACTTATTTTACATAGAAAGACAGGTAATATGCATGTGTTATGATTGGTTGTGGTAATGCTTGTGCTGTTCTGCCTGAAGGGATATAAGTGGGAGTTTAGATGTGACTAAAAAAATTAAAGGCCATAGGTTCCTTGCCTTTGATTGCTACTGCTGTTGTCTATTAATAAATCCAGAACATGTTTTTTATACTTACAATCCATTAATCAAACTTAAAAAAAAAAAAAAAAGAATCTAGTCAATATAGATCTTGAATCTTGTTTAGAATTAGAACAGGAACATTAGCCAATATTTGCTAGTTTCAGAATCTGAATGTTATTGTAATGCTTTCCTTCTGAGAGTGGGGCATGATTGATTTAAATGATGATTGGAGGCAAGGCAGTAAGATGATTTCTGGAACAAAGGAGATTTAATTACAAACCTTAGGAAAAGGTGTTAAAGCTGCCAGCTTGGTTTATAATTAATGCTGTATTGTAGGAGATTTAAGACCGACAATTGGAATGGACGTTTTATATATTTAATTTCTCATATTACATGAACAAAAATAGGCTTTGCAGTTGCAAGACCTTGTACTGTAAAAGATATTGATTATTTTTTATGCTTTCATACATATAGGATGTTGGAAAGAATTATGTAAAAAGGGTACAAAATAATTCCCTAAAGAAGGTCTGAAAAGTCACCAGATTTGGTTTGCTGCAAGAAAATGGGAATATTTCAGATGACTTAATAACCAAACATTTCAGATCAATATTTTCAGAGAACTGAGTGTCACAGTTGTAAACCCTTGGGCTATGGCATGAATGACGCAGCCTAGTAGACGAACTCCCAGGCCCTCACCAACAGCTGGTGGACTCACTCTTACTGAGACTAGAGCTTCACCTATACCAACCCTCTTTCCTGTAGGTCAAGCTCTTGGGTTCCAGGGTCCAGCAGGGCTTAGGCAAAAGTCCTGTAAGGAGCAGTCAGGCGAAGTCCAGATTTGGGCAGTAGTTAGGCCTGGCAGAAATTAGACAGTATCTGCATCCAAGCCAAGGTCCAAGCAGTCAGTATCTGGGCCAATCCAAGGTCAGAGAAGACAGCAAGCAATCAGTATGTGGGTGCAAGCTGGAGTCAGGGCAGGGGAATCAGGGTCCAAAGCAGAGACATCAGAACCAGGAAATCAGGCCAAGACAGGCAAGACAAACACTGAGGACCAGGATGAAGAAGGAACCAGCAGGACAACAGGCAAGGCAGGGACAGAATGAGCAAGGAAATGACGAGGCCATGAGGTAAGGTGGACAAGGAAGCAGCATGCAATTCAAGGCTGCAGAAGGACCTGTTGCTGAGGCATCAGTGAACAAGACAGCTGGGGTTTAAATGCCCAGCCTCCTGGGATATCATTCTAGTCCTGGGCTGTGTTTCCTGCTGTGGGACTTATAAGGGTGCTGAATGCGCATGCACATGGAAATGGGGGCATCTATGCCACAGAGGGAAGAGCATGGCATCTGGAGAAGACTGCAGTGAGTGCAGCCAGTCGCAGGGCCATCCCTCACCAGCCAACCATTACATTGAGCCTCCCAAAGAATCCCCATTACTTTACTTTGGGAGATATATGCTTTGTGATTCTTCTACACACCCCTTTCCATATATAAAATACCCCCTTACCCTCAGACAGAAAAATACTTGTAGATACACAGAGATTTTTTAGATATATCACTGTTAATGTCTGTGTGGCCACTTATTCAAACATTACACCCTCCTCCTTAACTTTATAAATAGAGAAAACAACTTCTTCATCACTGGAGAGCCCACTTTTCCTTTCTTGCTTTCTAAAGTTTGGATTTTTACCAGAATATTTTGTGATAGAGCAAATTTACCCCTCGATTCATCTAAATTTTCGCATAGATAACGACTGTGATAAGAAAAAGGGGCGTCGCTATGATTTTAGAATTACCAGAGAGATAGAGACTCTTTATAAGGCCTTCATATTAGTCAACTATTTATATCACTATCAAGCTAGGGCGAGCGAATATTGTAGAAATCTCATCTTTGTGTGACTTTCCTCACTCCAAATAACGTCAAATCTTCACTGAGGCCTATTGTGTTGTTCGTATGTCTCACTCTGCATGTAAAACTGGCCCCAAAACCCTGCACCGCCATCAAAACCTCACCTCGAGTTACTAGCTAGCCCTCCTATGCAGTATAAATAGTTGACTACTGTATGTGCCACCTCAGAGGCACACTTAGTAGCTCTCTCTCTCCTCCTTACCTCTCCCTTCCTCTCCCCTCTCCTTCTTCCCATCCCTCTCCCTCTTTCTCTCCCCTCTCCCCATGCCCAAAAATGCCCGAAATGGGATTTGCAATATTTATCGCAAATTGCGTTTCAGCCATTTCAGGCATATTGCACAGCTTAACACCAGAAAAAAAAGATGTAGTTATTTCCGGCATTAAAAGTGTGCAATAATGCTCCTCATTTTCATTAATCCTGCCCAAACCCCTTCCCAATCCCACCCCCTTGAATACATTTGACAAATTTGCATTCGCACTGCGTGCTGTGATAACTATCGCGGACGTTATGGCGTTATCGCCATAACGCACTTTGATGAATGACCCTGTAAGATACTACTTCAGGATGTTTCTTGTCTTGCTCTGGGCCAAGCTTCTGAAGGAGGGAAGAGAGTTTTGCAATGTTCTATGGTCTTCCACAAACACCTCAATCTACCTAAAGCCTCATACAGACAGAGAGCCTTAAATAAAATGTTTTATGTTAAAAACATAACAACTGCCATAGTGAGTTGAACCAAGGGCCCATCAAGCCCAGTATTGGCTAGTTCACAAGTGCCTGGCAGGATCCCAAACAGTAGATAGATCCTATGCTGCTAACATCCAGGTTTAAGTAGTGGCTTTCCCCAGGTCTACCTGATAAATAACAGTGTATGGAATTTTCTTTAAGGAACTTGTTCAAACCCTTTTTGAACCCAGTTATACTAACTGCTGTTATCATGTCCTCTGGCAGTGAATGCCAGAGTTTGTGTTGAGTGAAAAAAAATATTTTTTCCAATTTGTTTTAAATGTGCTGCTTTATAAATTCATGGAATGTCTCCTAGTCTTTTGAAAGAGTAAACAACCAATTTAAATTTATCCATTTGATTCCATTCATAATTTTATAGATGTCTATCATATCTCCTCTCAGCAACCTCTTCTCCAAGCTGAAGAGCCCTAACCTTCTTATGGGAACCAGCGCACGTTATAAAATCCGAGGTCAGCGCGCACAGGGGGGTGCACAATTGTGCAATCTGTGCGCGCCGAGTTGAGCAACCTGCCTCCGTTCCCTCCGAGGCGGCTCCGAAATCGGAGCCGCCTCGGAGGGAACTTTTTTCCGGCCCCCCCCCCCCCCCACCTTCCCCTCCCTTCCCCTACCTAACCCACCCCCGAACCCTAACTAAATCCCCCCCCCCTACCTTTGTTAAGAAAGTTACGCCTGCTTGAGGCAGGCAGAACTTGCGCGCACCAGTGAGCTGCCGGCGCACCATTCCCCGACCCGGGGGCTGGTTCGGAGGCCTTGGCCATGCTCCCGGAATGCCCCCGGGCTGGCACCATGTCCCCGCCCCCGGAATGCCTCTGAATGCCGTGCCGCCCCTGAAACGCCCCCCGACACGCCCCCCCAAGCAAAGCCCCGAGACTTATGCACGTCCTGGGGCTTTGCGCGCCGGCGCGCAAGTCCCCTGCACGCATAAATCCGGCTGGATTTACGCGCACAGGGCTTTTAAAATCTGCCTCAGTACTCTTAAGTGAGGATGCATCATGTAGTGATAGAGGTATCATGATATTCCCCATTTTATTTTCCATTCCTTTCTTAACAGTTCCTAACATTCTGCTTCCTTTTTTTGGCAGTCACTATCAACTGTGCCAAGAATTTCAATATATTGCCCACGATGACAATTTGATCATTTTCCTGGAGGTAACTCCTAATTTTGTACTTAACATTGTGTAGCTGCAGTTTGGATTACTTTTCCCTATGTTCATTACTTTGAAATTGTCCATAATAAATTCCATCTGCCATTTGAATGCCCAGTCTAACAACTTGGAATAATTTTGTGCTTCAAATTTGATCACCTCGGTCATCGTTTCCTTTTCCACATCATATGTGTGTGTGTATATACTGTATATCTATCAATCTATATATATATTAAAAATCACTAGTCCCAATACAGATCTCTGGGGCATTTCACTGTTTACTTTCCTGCACTGAGAAAACTAATCATTTAGCCCTACTCTTTGTTTTCTGTATTTTAACCAATTTGTAATTCACATCAGGACATTGCCTCCTATCCCATGACTTTTTAATTTTATCAGGAATCTCTGATTAAAGACTTTGTCAAATGCCTGCTAAAAATCTAAATACATTATATCTATGAATTACCATTATCTGGATATTTATTAACCCCCTTCAAAAAATGTAGGAGATTGCTGAAGTACAACTTCCCTTGGGTAAATCCATGTTGGCTGGGTCCCATTAAACCAAGCTGTCTATATGTTTTGTAATTTTGTTCTTTAGAATAGTTTCTATGATTTTTCATGGCTGTGACATCAGGATCCCTGGTCTGTAGTATTCTTGATCATCCCTGGAGCCCATTTTAAAGATTGGATTTAGATTGGCCACTCTCTAATCTTCAGATACAACAGACAATTTTAAAGATTGACTACAAATTCCTGGTAATTGATTTGCAATTTCATTTTTTTAATTCTTTTAGAACTCTGGAGTGTAAAATATTTGGTCCAGATGATTTGCTACTCTTTAGTTTTTCAGTCTGCCCTATTACATCTTCCAGATTCACTGTGATTTGTTTCACTTCTTCCATATCATCATAATTAAATTCTGTTTCTGGAATGGGTATCTCCCCAATAATCTTCATTAATCACTGAAAGAAAGAATTAATTTAGTCTTTCCACTGAAGCCTTTTCTTCCTTAAATGCCCCTTTAGCCCCTCAGTCATCTAGTGGTCCAAGCGACTCCTTCAAAGGCATCCTGCATTACATGTATTTGAAAAGGTTTTTATTATGGGTTTTTGTTTCTGTGGCCAGCTTATTTTCAAATTCTCTTTTTGCCTGCCTTATCAATGTTTTACATCTAACTTGCCAATGCTTATGTATAGCCCTCCATGTTCTGCACTATGAATTATCCCTATGCTTGGGGTGGGGAGTACAACATGAGAAATTATATGCACTATCTTCATGTTTGTAGCCTGAATGGGGGATAAGACAGGATCCTACTCACCTCGATATCACAATTCTGTGCCCTTCCCAAACTTGTGGCACCACTGATCAGATAAAATCATTACAGCAGAATAAAACAGTAATTCATTATTTTACTAGAATTGTGCAAGTAGTCAGTAAATCCAACCAAAACATGAAATGGGAAAAGTACAGCAGTGAAGCATAATATAAACTTGCAGTTTTCTTATTTTATATCAAGCAATGCAAAAATAGCACTGGGTATGGTCTGTTAGCCAGAGCAACCAACATACTCGTATGGATAGTAAAAAAAATAAATAAAATAAAATAGGGAACACTAATAGAGAAAGGTATGTGGGGGGGGAGGCAATGACATATACAACTTTCAAAAAATGTCTTTTCTCCTGAGTACTCAAAAAAAAAAAAAAGGGGGGGGGGGGGCGGTGAAACAGATCCACCCCAATACCTCCAGTTTGTAAAAAGTACGCCCTGTCACAAACATAAAATTGTGTGTAAAAAAAACAAACTATCGATAAAATGAATAAGTTCCTCTTGATGATGGAGCTAGTAAATGACAAACTAAATAGATGAGCACTGCAGTGTGTGAAAGGTCTGTCTCTCCTGAGGAGCTTCCCCAAATAGTTTACTTTGTACTAAATAGAAAGCGAGCCTGGTTTAAGTTTCTTACAGAAAGACCATGGTCCACCAGTTTTTCTTTCCCAGGTCCTGCCAGCAAGGGTATATGCTTGACTTCGGCTGAAAGGCTGAAGCAGTTAACATGAGATACTGAATTTGTGACAAAAGGCAAAGAAATAAATCTTCTCCCTCCTCTACTAAGATACTCTCTGTACAAAGTGTAGATAATTTAACACAGTCTCTTAGGAGGGTGATACAGTCATGTGTTCCTGGGCCTGGATATCTCTGGAAAGGAAGTCTCTCAGCTCTTGGCTTCTCTGTCCCTTGTTGGGATTTTATATGTAGCTCAACTATGAAGCAAGAACAGCTGTCTGTCTATTTCCTCAGAGTGTAGACTTCTGTCTTTCCCGCTTGATAATTAACTCTTCAGGGGAAGAACTGATTACAGAACTGCCAGATGCACTCCTCTCTTCCTAGCTCTTGGCCATCCCTACCCCCCACACACAGACAGAACCAGCCAAATTGTGTCTTTTCTACCTTAAATGTTCTCTCAGCATTTCTTTGGCTTCCTCCTCTGCTGGCTATATAGTGCTGTTCTCTGGGCAGGCTAAACAATACAGCCCTTTTCCCAATTTTTTAACACTGTGAGTGTTGGATGCTGACTCTTGCCGAATATTTGTCATTCACTGGCGAGCACACAAGGTTTTCCTTCACTTTGGCTGTGGCGGCTTGTAGTCTCTGCAGGGTTGAAAACACCTATTTGACAGATCTAAAACTCCTTATTCAGATGCAGCTTGGTCCACAATGTAAAGCTTCAACACATGATAAACTTGAGGGGAAGGAACCTGGTGTATAGTAGCTTGTTACATATGCTTTTTCCTGTTTCCTTCATTTGGATCCTCTTTCCATTTTTTGAAAGAAGTTATTTTTGTTATAATAAGCTAGCCTATTTCACCTCATCTTTTAACCAAACCAGCAGTCATTTGGCCTGACTTTTTTAATGCATTGATTTCTGAAACAGACTTGTCTCCCCTTTTCCAGTAATGGGATGGCTGGGGTTGTCTACCAAAGATAATCTGAAAAGGGGATGCCCCCGTGGAGGTACCAACATGCGGATTGTGAGAAAATTCCGCCCAAGACAGAAGGGACGCCCAATCGTCTTGTCGGGAGTTAACGTAAAGTCGCAGAAACTGTTTCAACGTACGATTGGTACGTTCCGCCTGATCATTAGCCTGAGGGTGGAAAACCGTGGTAAAGTCTAGAGAAATCCGAACTTCTTCCAGAGGTTGAGCCAGTATCGAGCCGTGAACTGAGGACCCTGGTCAGAGGTGATGTGTTGCGGCAGTCCGTGGATCCGAAAAATGTGGAGCATGAACAATTGAGCCAGTCGTGGAGCAGACGGAAAGGAGGGGAGGGGAATGAAGTGGGCCATTTTAGAAAAATGATCTACCACTACCCATATCACAGTGTTGCCTTCAGATGGGCGAAGTTCCACTATAAAGTCTGTGGAAATATGTGTCCAAGGTTTAGTGGGAATGGGTAAAGGTTGTAGTAGACCCCAAGTTTTCCCTGTGGGAACTTTATGTTGTGCGCAGATTGGGCATGAGTCCACATAAACTCGTATATCCTTGCGCATTTCGGGCAACCAATAATATTGTTGAAGAAGTTTTTGGGTTCATACTCGACCAGGATGGCCAGCGAACTGGGAATCGTGGCCCCACGCTAGTACTTTATTACGGAGTCTTTTAGGTACCACTGTTTTCCCTGGTGGTACTGTGAAGGTAGCAGAAAGGATAATGCGTGATGGGTCAATGATATGTTGTGCTGATTCCTCAGTATCGTCCGTAGAAAATGATCTGGATAAGGCGTCAGCCTTAATGTTCTTATTGGCTGGATGATAACAGAGTTCAAAATCAAAACGCGTGAAAAAGAGAGCCCAACGAGCCACCGGGGGTTCAGACATTGAGCTTGTTGAAGATATGTCAAATTTTTATGGTCAGTGAAGATGGTTATACGGTGTTGCGCTCCCTCCAAGCACTGCTACCACTCCTCTAGCGCTAACTTAATGGCTAGAAGCTCTTTATCCCCAATGGAATAGTTGTGCTCTGCCGAGGAAAATTTCTTAGAGAAGAACGAGCAAGGATGCGAAGTTCCCGATGTATTAGTCTGACTAAGGACGGCCCCAACTCCTTCAGCTGATGCATCCACTTCAACAATAAATGGTCGTTTAGGGTCGGGATCTCGAAGACATGGTTGTTGAAGGAAAGCGTTCTTAAGGGCCTGGAAAGCCTCTTCAGCCTCAATGGACCAAGCTTTGATGTTAGCTCCCTTACGCGTCAAAGCCGTGAGAGGAGCTGTTAATTTAGAAAAGTTCTGAATAAAACTTTGATAATAATTCGCAAATCCAAGGAAGCGTTGAAGCGCGCATAATCAATTAGGCTGGGGCCATTCTTTAATGCATTTCAGCTTGGCGGGATCCATTTGAAACCCTTGTTTCGAAATAATGTACCCCAGGAAAAGTAAAGATTCTCTTTCAAAAATGCATTTCTCAATCTTGGCATACAGTCTGTTTTCTCTTAGGCGTTGTAAGACTTGCATGACATGTTGCCAGTGAGACTGTAGACTGGAAGAAAAAATAAGAATATCGTCCAAATAGACCACTACACAAACGTAAAGTAGATCCAGAAATACTTCATTGATGAAGTGTTGAAAAACAGCAGGGGCATTGGTCAGTCCAAATGGCATAACGAGATATTTGTAATGACCATCTCTTGTTTTAAATGCTGTTTTCCATTCGTCACCTTCATGAATCCTGATTAAGTTATAGGCTCCTCTGAGATCCAATTTAGAAAATATCCGGGCTCCTTATAAACGATCAAAGAGTTCAGCAATTAAGGGTAATGGATAGCGGTCCTTTATGGTGATGGCATTGAGTCCATGGAAGTCAATACATGGACGCAAGGTCCCATCTTTCTTCCCTACAAAGAAGAAACCAGCTCCGGCTGGAGACGTTGATCATCGAATAAACCCCTTCTGTAGATTCTCTTGAATATACTTAGTCATGGCCTGGGTCTCCGAGACAGATAATGGGTAGACCCTAACTCGGGGAGGCGATGCCCCTGGAACTAAGTTAATGGCACAGTCAAACTCCCGATGCGGGGGCAAGATGTCAGCAGCTGTTTTGGAAAAAAGTCTGTGAATTGTCCATATTGGGCTGGTAAGCCTTCAAGATGAGTAGTACAAATATAACTATCAGCTGGAGTAGTTCCTTTCAGACAGGTTTCTTGACAGTTGGATCCCCATTGGAGAAGTTTTAATGATGTCCAATCAAACTGAGGGTTATGACATTGCAACCAGGGGATTCCCAATACCACAGGATGGATGGCTCTTTGGATGACGTAAAAAGAAATCTGTTCCAAGTGCTTGGGAGCGATGTGACAAAGTAAGGGAACAGTTTGATGAGTAATCCTCCCAGGCAGGGGATCTCCGTGGATGGAGGAAATGATTAATGACCTGGGGCAAGGTCGAAGCGGAATGTGAAGCTGGTCCACTATATCTTGGAGAATGAAGCTCCCTCCT
The DNA here is from genome assembly GCF_901001135.1 of Rhinatrema bivittatum. Lineage (NCBI taxonomy): Eukaryota > Metazoa > Chordata > Amphibia > Gymnophiona > Rhinatrematidae > Rhinatrema > Rhinatrema bivittatum. The sequence continues at coordinate 173,794,177 of NC_042617.1, forward strand.
GCCCCAGAATCCACTAGAGCCAAAGTAGAGAATCGAAGGTCTCCAAGACCCAAGGAAACCTGAAGGGTGAGTGGGGGAGCTGGAGAGATAATGCCTAGGGTTACTCCCCTGTAAGAACCTAGGCTTTGGAGTTTCCCGGACATACTGGGCAACGAGCTATGAGGTGACCCGTTCCCCCACAGTACATACAGAGACCTGCTCGGCGGCGTCTCTACCGTTCCTCTGGAGAGAGGGGTCCACGTCCCAATTGCATTGGTTCTTCAACAGATCCTTCAGGAGTGGGGGTAGTATGAGAGCCGGAAGCTACTGGACGAGGAGGGTTAACCGTAGTATATTTATTTATTTATTTATTTATTTTTAATTTTTATACATAACAGCCAGAGACAGGGCTTTCTCCACCGCAGGACCATCACTGTGGAACTCCATCCCACCAGATTTGCGACAGGAACCCTGCCTCCCCACTTTCAGGAAAAGACTCAAAACATGGCTTTTTATGAAAGCATTTCCTGACCTAAACTGAACCTTAATCAGTCTTTGACTAATCACTCTGACTTTACCTTAACATAGAAATTAACTCCACAGCATTAGGGCAATTCGTTATTACCTCAAATGCATTGATATGCATATATGTATCATATGTATCTAGTTAAAAACCCCAGCTTCTTTTCTCTGTTCCAAGTTATTACTACCCTGTTTTATTGTAACTGCAACCCTTAACTTTCACTTGTATATTGTTACTATTACTACTACCTTTTTTAATTTATGTTATTTATTGTTATTTATGACCTCTTGTTACCTCTTCACTTGTTAATTGTAAACCGACATGATGCGATACTCATCGCGAATGCCGGTATAGAAAAACTTTAAATAAATAAAATAAAAATATACCGACATTCTTACATCCGATGTAAATCATACCGGTTTACATTAAACAGAATAGCAGGAAATAAATTTCCATAGTCTAATACAATGAACATATACCGTCGGGAATTAGATCCTTCTCGAGCCCTCTCTTGCAGTCGGCGATCTATCCGAGTTACCAGGTCTACATTGCGTCCAAAGATCTTGGTAGTTCTCGGGCCGCCATTTCATCTTTTATTCGAGATGACAGACCTTCTAAATATATGGATCGTAAGCAGTTCTCTTCCCAGTGAAGTTACGAAGAAGAAGTTGAATGAAGACTTCACCCTGGAAGCACGTAATCCCCCCCGGGAGTAGCCCGTAGGGTTCCGGCCGCTGGGACTTCGGAGACTCCTCTGAAGACTGAAGAAAGGTCTGGATGCAGGCGCCTCCTGCAGGTCGTGGGTTCCAGACGGCTGGCATCTCCAGCAGGTCATAGCAGTCTGAGGAAAGAGTCGTAGAAGAGTCCAAAGCTGGTCCAGGTGTTCGGTACACAGACGAGGTCGAAATCCAGTCCAGGGTTTAAGCAGGAGAATGGTCCAGAGCCGTACCAGGGTCAAACCAGGAGAAGGGTCCAAAGCCGTACCAGGATCATGCCAGGAGAAGACACGTCCACCAGTCCAGAAGTCAAATAGCCAAGAATCAATCCACGGAACAGGGCAGCAGAGAGAGGGACGAAGAATCCCAAACGGAGATCGCTGGAGCAGCTCAAGGCAGGAACCTCAATACCAAGGCAAGGACTGAATGCTCAGCCCTTGCCTTAAGTACAGGAAGCCAGGGGAGGAGCCTCAGGGGGAGCCATGACACTTCCTGTCATGGCTCCTTTAAGAATCCCCATCAGCCGCGCATGCGGCTCCTAAGAGTAGAGGGGGAGGAGCCGGATCACCGCGGAGCCATGCTCCGATCAGCAATAGCGGCGGCCACGGAAGGAAGAGGAAGGGACTGCCTGTCCCAGCAGGCACCCTCGTCCATGCCCGGCATCCCGGGTAAGCTAAACTTGTAGCGCCTGCCGGCCCGGCCTCCGTCGCGGTCGGCTGCGACCAGCGGCCATGACACCCGGTCCCAGCTTGCCGCGGCCAGCAGCGCTAACATAGTTATTCAGAGTGAAACTGACAGTGATAAAGGTGTGCTTACCTTTCGCTGTCGACACAGTCTTCACGCCGTCAGCCCCGGTGCCGCCCCGACTCCTCCTCTTCCGGGGCTGACTCCGCCCCGGGCTAGCTATCACATGCGTGCAATAGCTTTAGAAAATAACCCCCTTAGACTGGCAAGTCTGAAAATGCAATGGCTTCCCCTCTATGGTAAAAGTGGCAAGTAATATTTGTTTTATATGACAAACTTAATATGTTTTATCTTATTTTCTACATTAAAGAATCTTATGAGTGCTTGACTGAACTTGTTGTTTTTCTTTTTTATATTTATCTCTAGAATCATGCAACTTGACATCAGACAATAAATTGCCAATAGTTAGCAGTAATAAACATTCAGTATACGAGGAGAGGTCAGTAGGAAGAGGGAAATTCACATCACAAAATTGATCTGTCTCTTAACCATAACTCTATATTGCTAGAAAAGAGTAATGGGGAGAGTCAGTTTGCTGGATGTAATTCTGATAGCAATATAAGTCTTACTAGTTTATACATGCTGTTGGTGATATCTCATTATATAAGTGGGTCAATGCAGCAGCACTGGCTGTCACATGTGAATGGTAACATTTAACTTATGATCAATCTCTCTTTTGAATTTTACATATGGATGTGTGGTAAAGTAAGTTGGGTAGTTTTATTTTTAAAAGTATATGAGAGAATTTCCTATGTGGATTATAGGAAATGGTCCAACTGTTATTCCCCCATACATGCAGTCTACTTGGAGGCACAGGGCATTTCAGTTAATTGAACAATCAAATTGACTTAACTTTATTAATATGTGTGTGTGCACACGTGTGTATGTTTGTGTGTTTATATACATATATGTATGTGTTATAGATAAAGTGAAGGATCATAAACAATGAACAATAAATGAAAAATCAGTGGATAATATTTATAATCTTCTTCTTCAAACAGAACAGCTCTAACTTCTTTAGCCTTTCTTCACAGGGCAGCCTTTCCATGCTCCTTATCATTTTGGTTGCATTTTTCTGCACTTTCTTCAGTGTAACTATATTTTTTTTGAGATGCGGCGACCAGAACTGCACATAGTATTCAAGGTGCAGTCTCACCATGAAGTGATACAGAGGCATTATGACATCCTCCATTTTATTTGCTATTCCCTTCCTAATAATTCCTAACATTCTGTTTGCTTTTTTGATCACTACAGCACAATGAGCCAACGATTTCAATATATTATCCACTATGACTATGGTAACTCCTAAGATAGAACCTAACATTGTGTAACTACAGTAAGGGTTATTTTTCCATATATGCATCACTTTGAACTTGTCCATGTTAAATTTCATCTGCCATTTGGAAACAATCTGTTATAATCTGGTATGGTTGTGGACCCTGGATCGTAGTGAGAGCTGACTCCACCCACAGGGAGGAGCCCTTTGGGGACTCAACATGATAGGCGTAGTCTCAGCTGAGACGGACACAGTTCGTAATAAGACTTTGTTATACTGGAACGTAGGTGAAGTACCCACAGAGCGAGCAGAAAGACATGGTCCAGGGTAGTAATGTAGCTCAGTGATGATATCCCTGGTAGTGGCCCACAGCGCGGGGTACGCCGAGAATCAACACTGATGTTGGTAGGGAAGTGCAGGAGGTCAGCAGAGCAGTAGAGATGAGGGTACTCACTCCAGAATGTAGAAGCAGGTATGCTGAGGTGAGCCAATAGTGGCCCGAGATTCAGGGTACACCAGAGGTTCCGTCAGCAAGATAGTAGCAAACGAGTAGCATACTCACAAAGCTGGGTCCCAAAATGAGTAGATGGATTCTCCAGGCAGGAAGGCCCTCCGAGGAGCGGATAGCCAGAATGCGACAAGGCCCCCGAGGAGAGGGTACCTAAAGCGTTCAAGACCCAGAGTGCGGGAATGAGTTCAGAGTAGTGAATAGCGAAGCGTCTCCAAGAGGAGTGGATTCACCAGGAAGGAAGTCATTGCTAATTCGTAGGAAGCAAAGTCGGAATAGCTTAAATACATTGGCGGGTGACGTCATGCGGAAGGGACGCCCCCGAGGATCCCGCCATGACGTGTTTAAGAGAGGGCCTGGTGCGCGCGTTCGTCCATGCTGTCCCGGGGAAGGTGGTGTTTGCAGACAGAGACTGCCAATCTTCCAAGAGTCACTGGTGCAGGGAAAAAGAGGTGAGCATCAGAGATCGCAGTCGTCTGCGACCGGGCGCAACACAATCTTCCAGTTTTGCAAGGTGGTCCTGCAATTTATCATTGTCCTCTTGAGATTTAACTACTCTGCCGAAATTTGTGTCATCTGCAAATTTGATCACATCACTCGTCGTACCCCTTTTCAGATCATTTATAAATATATTAAAAATCACAGGTCCACGTATAGATCCCTGAGGCTTTCCATTGTTTACTTTTTCCACTGTAAAAACAGACCAGTTAATCCTACATTCTGTTTTCTGTCTTTTAAGTTTTTAACCAGCTTGCAATCCATAAAAGGACATCGCCTCCTACCCCATGACTTTTTAGTTTTCTTAGAAGGTACTCATGCGGGACTTTGTCAAATGCCTTCTGAAAATCCATATACATTACATCTACTGGTTCTTCTTTGTCTACATGTTTATTCACTCCTTCAAAAAAATGAAGGAAATTTGTGAGGCAAGACTTCCCTTGTGTAAATCTATGCTGGCTGTGTCCCATTAAACCATGTCTATCTAAATGTTTTGTGATTTTATTCTTTATAACAGTTTCCACAATTTTTCCCGGCACTGAAGTCAGGCTCACAGGTCTATAGTTTCTCAGATCACCCCTGGAGCCCTTTTTAAATATCAGGGTTACATTGGCCATCTTCCAATCTTCAGGTGCAACATACTCTAATTCTCCCGAGACCTTGCTTCTTAGACTTGTGGCATTAGCATACAAACATTTCAAAGTGTGTTTTTTGTTTGTATTAACATTCTGGTTTTCAGTTGACAGGGATATATTGGAATCTTTTAGCTCAGGTGAGTTTTTAATTATAGGCACTTGGACTACTTTTCTTATAATTGAAACTTCTCTGTTGGGATGCCCCAACTCTAATGCTTCATTAGTATCCTTCAAAAATACCTCCCTCCGAACCATGAATTGCTGATTGACTGTCGGCTTTCCCCTTTGTTCTAGTTTAAAAGCTTCTCTGTCTCCTTTTTAAAGGTTAGCGCCAACTGCCTGGTTCCACCGTGGTTAAAGTGGAGTCCATCCCTTTGGAAAAGACTCCCCCTTCCCCAAAAGGTTCCCCATTTCTTTACAAAACTGAATCTCTCTTCCTTGCACCATCGTCTCATCCATGCATTGAGTCTCCGGAGCTCTGCCTGCCTCTGGGGATTTTTACATAGAACAAGGAGCATTTCAGAGAATGCTATCCTGGAGGCTCTGGATTCCAGCTTTTTACCTAAGAGCCTAAATTTGGCTTCCAGAACCTCCCTCCCACATATTCCTATGTGCTTGGTGCCCACATGTACCACGCCAGCCGGCTCCTCCCCAGCACTGTCTAAAATCCTATCTAGGTGATGCGTGAGGTTTACCACCTTCGCACCAGGTAGACATGTTACCAGGTGATCCTCATGCCCACCAGCCACCCAGCTATCTACATTCCTAATATTCGAATCACTAACTATGATGGTTGACTTCACCCCTCCCTCCTTGGCAGAAGCCATGGAAGACACAACCTCTGTGCGAGAGGACAATGCACCACCTGGAGAACAGGTACTTGCTACAGGATCATTTCCTGCTGCACCAGGTTGATTCTCTCCAATCATGAGACCTCACTCCTCCAAGGCAGCACCAGGACTGCCAGACTGGAGTTGGGACTTTTTTTTTTAGTGAAATTTTCTTATATATTACTGCTTTTTCTCTCAGCTGCTTTTAAAATTATCTTATGTGACACAGTGTTCATCTCTGTAAACTCTTTTGGGGAGGAACTGGACTTCTCACTCCTTCCCAGAGATGAGGCATGACATGCGAGCAGTTTTTCTTTCTTTTCACTCAAAGTCCCTTGTTTACAGATCACAACTCCAATTCATTGGTCTAAACTTTAAGACATTTCAGGCATGCATATGAGAGTTAATTACAAAGTAATGTAGATCTTTGCATCAAGAAAAACCCTTGCTCCTAGACCCCAGGGGTTCTCAATCCAATCTTCAGGACACACCTAGCTAGTCATGAGATAGATTTGCATACATTAGAGGCAGTGCATGCAAATCTATCTCATGTATATTCATTTTGGATAACCTGAACACCTGATCCCGAGGACTAGGTTGAGATCCCCGTCTATACCCAACCAGCCGTATTCCTAGTATCTGGATGATACAGATTTTTTAAATGGGGGTTTCCTACCAGCATAATATCTTAGATTCTACTGGCCTCATTTGCCACCTTTGGGACTTGGCTTTTATTCTCAACTGCCTGATTCCTACTCCTCTCTGACTGACTCTTTTCCAGTTTGTTTTTCTTTGCTCATTTCTTAATTTTCCAATTACTTTCACCTGGCCTTGTAGGCAAAATTTGCAGCTGCCAGCAAGTTTTGCTGTATAGTGACATCTCCTTCCTGACACCTGCAGCTCCCTCTAATGGAGCACTTCCCAAACTTTTATCCAAAATGACCTTGATTTAATACTTGAAAATTCACGTGATCCCAGATGCTGGCCACAGGAAAACAGACCTTACCTCACCATTCACCCAAAGCAGGTAAATATTGGCAGCAGCAGACAGCCTGGGCCAGTGAGTTGGTGCGGGCTCATAGACGCTGGCCCTCTACTCAGACTTCCATTCTAATGAGAAACCCATGCAGAAGGAGGAGGGTGGGGGTCTATGTGAATGTTAGGTCTGCCACTGCCACTTGCAGGATGCATTGGAGGTCTGAGTGGGTAATAGTCGCCCTGTTTCTTGTGACCCCCTTCCCCCATTAACTTATTTTTTGAACCCATTTGGGCTCATGACCCACCATTTGGGAACCACTGTGCTAGTGTCCAGCTGCACACATTTCAGGGAAGAAAATATGCTCCCTTACAGCTTGGATATCTGTTTTTGAGGATATTTTAAAGACTGGGGGATTTTTTTTTTCTAGAACATCTCTAGCCCAAGAAAGCAGTACCAAACAAAAGATCATATATCACACATTTTTCTACATCTTCAGCCTGTATTTCTTTTAGCAGTGATTTCCTTGACTTTTATTGGAGGATCAGAAGTGAGGGAAATATACAGACATGCGGTTCTGACATTATGCCTTGATGTGTAAATTGAAAGTTTTGTGCTCTACTCTCACAGTTTGAATACCCAACTGGTTTATGTTGACCACCATGCAATAAACAAAATGCAGGCATCTGAGAAGTGGTGCAAATAGCTTGGAAAAGTACAATATGTGCAATAATAATTATTCTAACAATATTTCCTCCAAAAGTAAAAACTTACATTAATATATTCCTTTTTTTCATTTTCATTGTTGCTGTTCTAATTCAATAATAGTAGTAATATTTTTTCAATGGACAAGATTTTTTTTTTCCTCTACAGAGATAATCAGAGTTTGAAATTTAATTTTGTACTTTCCATTTCACTTGCACACGGAAGGATTGAAATTCATATATCCTCAAAACCCTGCTGTATAATGCTACTATATAATGATTATACTAGATCAGTGCATCCCTGCTCATGCTTTCCTTCAGTAAAGAAGTCAACTTAGAACTTAATAAAATGAAAAAAAAAAATTGTTGCTTTATTATTCTAATATATTTTCTTTGGAAAGTTGGCAGAATATTGTTACATTCGTGCAAGCTGATAAATTTAATCTGGAACTGTGTAAAGTGTTGTGATTTACAGCAAAGGAGCATATTCTGGTGAATCATATTAAAGCAGTGAATGCACACGTGAATAGTGTTAGGTACAGTTAGATCGGAGATTATTGCAATTTAAAAAGAATGAATTAGTGATCAGTTGATTGAAGTGCACCACATGTTTAAAAATGGGCTTTGTAGATCCTACAATTCTTTTAAACTGTTGATTCCCCTTGCCCTGTGTTTTATTTCCACTTAAAAGAATAATGGACAGATAAACCCTGTGGATTATGTGCAAGATTTTTGTTTTATTTCAGAATATTTATTAAAAATGCTTTCTTATTACCAGTGCGTCACCCAGTCCAGGTTTAATCTCAATCTTTATTTTGTTAATCTTACAGGTGCTTCCTCCTATTCCTTTTTCTTCTGCAAGAATGCTCTGGTTAAGGGAGAGTCACTTATCAATAAAATCTACTGAAAAAAATTTCACAAGGGTAGTAACATGATACTTCATGCGTTAATGCCTTGTATGGGATTGTTAAACAGATTTTACTTGTAGCCCTTCTTCTGTCAGTGCCAGAGCTTAATCCAGGCAGTATTTCCAATCTCTAAATGAGAGGGGGGAATATATTTTAGGGTCCAAGGGTTTGTGCAAAAAGTTTTTGTTTATTGGCATGGGGAATTACAGACTAAGTTTAAATCCACAGACTGGACGCTTGAATAGAGTGTTCCAGAATAAAAAGTATACTGCCCAACTTGGTCAGTAGTAATCATATGCAACCATTTCCTTCTGTGAATGGAATATTTGGCTACCTGGGTTGTAATGGATTTCCTTTCCCTGATGTACTTCCCTTTCCAAATACCTCTGGTCCACTGCTTGAATCCCACATCTCCAAACCTCTGCTTTCCTGTTTCTCCTTGGCAGAAACTCCTATGGGGAGCTTCAGGTCTCTCTTCTACTAATGGAATCTTTTCATTTTTCCAAACTCCTCTCATGTCACTAGGATTGTTTGAGGTGAAGGATCAAAAAAATCACTTCAACAAGGGAAAAACATCCTTCTTTTCTCACTGCTCTCTCAGACTGGAAGGAAGGAACTCTAAACTTTCTCCCAAATTAGAAAACCAGCATAAGAACATAAGAAATTGCCATGCTGGGTCAGACCAAGGGTCCATCAAGCCCAGCATCCTGTTTCCAACAAAGGCCAAACCAGGCCACAAGAATCTGGCAATTACCCAAACACTAAGAAGATCCCATGCTACTGATGCAATTAATAGCAGTGGCTATTCCCTAAGTAAACTTGATTAATAGCCATTAATGGACTTCTCCTCCAAGAACTTATCCAAACCTTTTTTGAACCCAGCTACACTAACTGCACTAACCACATCCTCTGACAACAAATTCCAGAGCTTTACTGTACGTTGTGAAAAAGAATTTTCTCCGATTAGTCTTAAATGTGCTACTTGCTAACTTCATGGAATTCCCCCTAGTCCTTCTATTATTCAAAAGTGTAAATAACCGAGTCACATCTACTCGTTCAAGACCTCTTATGATCTTAAAGACCAAACCACTCAAAAATCAATAGGTCTCCAGTCAAAAGCCATTGCTTTCACTGTTGTTGGCAGAGCCCTGGATGAGCAATTAGTGTCCTGAGAGGCTGCTTTCTCTTGCAGGTGAGCAGAAATCAGGATAGTCATGTTTTACCAATGGCCTCGCCTCCTTGATACTGGCATGAGGCCCTTCCTATCCACCCCTCCATGCCTGTACTTCAAACCTAACTTGATGTCAGTGGCTGTGCATAGCAAAGAGGAATGCCCCTTTCCATGCCCCTTCACGGGTCATATTTGCAGATTGGATTAGGGCTATCCTCCTTGCTATTTCTCCTTCAGAATCATTATTGATGGAGCCATCAAAGGGTCTAATGAAGATTTGCTTTTTGGACATCATGCTAGCTTGCTTAGATAGTTCTATGATCCCTTATGGAGATCTGTTTTTTTCCCTATAGATTTTATTGGTGGTCAGATTCCTCAGTGTGTTATTAACATTGCTAAATGTTTGAAAAGGATTCACATGCTAATTCATTAGTGGTATAACACCTTGATGGAGTTAAGTGCCGTCCATGTTATAGCTGTCATTTATCTGGCAGATCAAAAGGAGCAGTAATTGTTTTACTGTGATCTTGGGAGTCATCATGTGATGAGACATTAATACAGAGATTGAGATAAACTGCATTCCTGTAGTCCTTAGTAATGGACAATATGGATGTCACTCTGCTAGAATCAGGCCACTTTTTTCATGGCCTTGTATACATATTTATGCACCATGTACCTCTATTACCAAGGCCGTAACATCCAGTCCTTTGCCTAACACCTCTATTGTGATTGAGAATGTCTGTGTTTGATGTATTAAGAATAAATGGGAAGCAATATTTACTATTTTGCAAGATTCTCAGCATTTTTTGTGTCACAGAAACAAGCTTTTGAACACTGATCAGTATAGCCTGATTCAACTGTGTCCCAGTGGATTGATTTATGAATAACAGCTGTGGGAAGCAAGATGGTTGGGTGGTATTATTGTTTAGAAAAGTTTTTAATGTGAGGCATCTGTCTTTTACTTAAGTCTCAGGCCAGGGCAATTGTGGTAGTGTATTGCTCACCTCACCTTACCTTGTTACCATAAAAGCATTATGTTTGGCAGAACAAATTTCCTTAGTTCAACTATAATTTGAACAATTTATCATTTTCGGTGGTTTTGATGCTTAAATGGGCAAAATGATAAAGGGGCTGGAACAGCTCCCCTTTGAGGAAAGACTAAAGAGGCTAGGTCTGTTCAACTTGGAGAAGATTCAGCTAAGGGGGGATATGATAAAGGTGTTTAAAATCATGAGAGGTCTAGAATGGGTAAATGTGAATTGGTTATTTACTCTTTTGAATAATAGAATGACTAGGTGGCACTCCATGAAGTTAGCATGTAGCACATTTAAAACTAATCAGAGAAAGTTTTTTTTTCACTCAACATACAATTAAACTCTGGAATTTGTTGCCAGGTGATGTGATTAGTGCAGTTAGTGTAGCTGGGTTTAAAAAAGGTTTTTATAAATTCTTGGGGGAGAAATCCATTACCTGTTATTAATCAAGAAGACTTAGAAAATAGCCACTGCTATTACTAGCATCAGTAGCATGGGATAGACTTAGTTTTTGGGTACGTACTTATAGCCTGGATTGGCCATTGTTGGAAACAGGATGCTGGGCTTGATGGATCCTTGGTCTGACCCAGTATGGCATGTTCTTATGATGAGTTTTTGTCAGTGTTCACTGCCTATAGGCTTTCTCAGCTAGTAAAACTCCGATACAAAAGGTAGGATATGTTATTGGTTTTTGTTTGACTTCTTACACACATTAATGGTCTGAACAAGACACATTAATGGTCTTGTTCAGATTTTGGATGTTCATTCAGTTCCTTATTCTGACCATTTTTTAAAATTTCTGTCTAGTGTATGCCTACCACTTCTCAAACAGAGATGCATAAAAATAATAATGTATCCTAGGGGTTAATTGATTGTTACATTTGATGTGCAAAGGTTCTTGGTATAAGATTCATAAGAACATAAGAAGTTGCTTTACTGGGTCAGACCGAAGGTCCATCAAACCCAGCATCCTGTTTCCAGCAGTGGCTAATCTAGGATACAAGTATCTGGCAAGTACCCAAACAGTAAATAAATCCCATGCTACTAATGCCAGTAATAAGCAATGGCTATTCTCTAACTTTATTTGATTAATAGTAGTTTATGGACTTCTCCTCCAGGAGCTTGTCCCAACCTTTAGACTATACTGTGTAACCTAATTAGTAGACTTTTTCACTTCATGATTGGCTGAGACTTTAGTTATGGATGCCCTTCTAGAACTGCCAAAGCAAGTAAGCCTTGACCTTGTGTGCTCTGATTTTCATAGGAATTGGTGTTGCTGAAAAGAACTGTTCAGAAAGCTGAAAGATTGTGAATGTAACAATGTATGGGGTAGATTTACAAAAAATGCGCGTTCGCGTACTTTTGTTGGCGCACCTTCCCCTCCCTTCCTCTATCTAACCCACCCCCCCCGGCCCTATCTAAACCCCCCCTACCTTTGTCCGGGGATTTACGCCTCCCAGAGGGAGAAGTAAATCCCCGCGCGCCAGCGGGGATTTACTTCTCCCTCTGGGAGGCGTAAATTTACAAAAAATGCGCGTTCGCGTACTTTTGTTGGCGCACCTTCCCCTCCCTTCCTCTATCTAACCCACCCCCCCAGCCCTATCTAAACCCCCCCCCTTACCTTTGTCCGGGGATTTACGCCTCCCAGAGGGAGAAGTAAATCCCCGCGCGCCAGTGGGCCGCTAGCGCGCCGAGACGCGACCCGGGGGCGGTTCCGGAGGGCGCGGCCATGCCCCGGACCGCAACCACACCCCCGGGCCCACCCCCAAAACGCCGCGTCCCGCCCCCAAAACGTCGCGTCGATTGGCCCCGCCCCCGACACGCCCCCGACAAAAAACCCCTGGACTTACGCGAGTCCCGGGGCTCTGCGCGCGCCGGCAGGCCTATGGAAAATAGGCGCGCCAGCGCGCAAGGCCCTGCTCGCGTAAATCCGGGCGGATTTACGCAAGCAGGGCTTTTAAAATCCGCCCCTATATGTTTACTTTCTTTGTTAAAATTTAATAAAAAAAGATTTAAACTAAGATTGTGGCAAAAGGAGCCATACTTTCTTTAAAAGAACCAATACAACTTCACCTGTAGACATTATAAAATAATTTCGCCTGGGCATGCTGTATGTGTATGTCTAAATAATTCACTTGGATTTTTTAAGGTAATGAAAGGTTTCTTAGAAAAACTTCTATGTATGAGCAATCCATTGCGATTTATTGCAAAGTGTTTGCATTCCTTTGTGCCGAGAAGTTAAATAATCTTAAGATATCCTCTTGTGTGGAAGCTGAGAGGGGCACATTTAATTCAAATGCCTCAATTCCTGAGATGTTGGGCTAATTTCCAGCCTGTCATTGCTGGGGAGAGTGTTATTGTATTATCTCAACAAAATTCATTGCACTTTAGATCCATGCCTTTTTCTCGCATAATCCACAAGTTTGAAAGACACATTTGTTGACTCTTGTTAAAATTGTTAGCCTTTCCTTCTCTGGGTGTGTAGTGGCTGGCTTATGAAAATACATTTGGTCCATTGGTACTCAAAAAGTCATTCCTCGATGTTTTGGATTTAGCAAGTTATCATCCTATCTCTATAATCTTCCTTCTCCTGCAAAAATTCAAGAGAAGTGATTGCCACCCCAACTAAAATACTTTTTGGATAATTATGATGTTAGAACTTTTTAGTGTGTTTTGAGGCATCCATAGCACAGGAACCCTGTTGACCTCCTTATTAGATTTGCTACTATGTGAGAGAGATTCAGGAAGAGTCAGGCTCTTAGTGTTACTGGATGTTTCTTTTGCTTTTGACTCTGTTGACCTTGTGGTGGTAAATTGTCTTTTGACAGTGGGCATTGGTAAGCATGTGGTATGTAGTTAGAATATTTTTTAAATTGATGGGTACAACAGGTCTATTTGAGAAAGAACTTTGGTTGCTGGGCTCTGTCCTTTCTTCAGTATTCTTTAATCTTTCTTCAGCTAGTTGGAGCATTATTATTATTAATCTCCCTTGACGTTAAATACTAAATTTAGGCAGACGATGTTCAATTTTTTATTCCCATAGATTCATCTTTGGACAAGGCTTTAACTAACCTTATTGTTTGTCTTCATGCTGTGAATGACACAAACAAAGCTTTTACTTAATGCTAGAAAACAGAAATCCTTTCAGTCAGCATAGCAGCATATTTAGATAATTCCCCCATGGTTTAGTTTAAGGAACTGCAGATCAAGGGTACTGTAAAACTACAAGACCTGGGTATTTTGCTTGATTCACAGCTGTCCATGAAAATACATATTCAGGCTATACTAAAATTGTTGTATAAATTGAGGATGATGAGTAGGTAGGAAGCACTTATAGTGATACAATCCATTTCACTAAGTACCATGAACTATTGCAACATTATTTATTTTGTCCTTCCCAAAAATTGTCTTTAGACCTTTCAAATGCATGAAAATGTAGCTGCATATCTTGATACTGGTAATTTGCTGAGAGACCATGTTTTTCCTTAGTTTGCAGAGTTGCACTGGTTGCCAGTGGATCAAAGGGCTAATTTAAGACTTGCAACACTAGTCTATGAAGCCTTTATGGGAGATATCCCCATTATTTAAAGATCTTTTAAAGACATACCATCCAATGCATTAATAGAGAAGAAGCTCATGAGTATTCCTTCCATTAGAGAGGTTCATTTGTGTTCTACCTGGCAATAGGAATTATTTGTAATTGGGCCCATACTATGGAAGTCAATCCCATTAGAGATCCAAGAAATTTTAGAGTGCCATATATTTAAGAAGCAATTTAAGACTTATTTATTCTCCCAAGTGTTAACCATTTAGTTATACATCATAATAATCTCTATTAGTGAATACACTTGTGACTTTAGATTTCAATGTTGTTTGTCTGTTTTACTGATGATCTATGTTTTAAGAAAGGCACTGAATATTTGTCATATTGCAAAGAGAATTTCAAAGACACACTTTGACTATTAATCTATGCCAGAAAGTCTTGTAATTCCCCACACGATGATGTCCAGATGACAAAGATATCATCTATGTAGCGTCTCCAGATTATGATATTCTTAAACCATGGAGAAGGGTAAAGAATCTTTTCCAGCACCCTTCCTCACTCTGAAGCTGGGTCAGAACAAGCCCAGTTATTCCAGCCAAAGACCTTTCCCCCAGAGAGGCCCACAGGAGCAATGGGAAATCAGGTACAAGAGAGAGAAGTCCCCAGTTTACTTTAAGGATTGGGTGTGGAGTTGATGAGTAAAAGTTAATCAGTTTACTTTTTCAAAAAGTACAAAGACTAGGGGGAACACATTGAAGCTACTAGGTAATACATTTAAAACTAATAAAATATTTTTTCTCAATGCATAATTAAGCTCTAGAATTCATTGCCAGAGGATATGGTGAAGGCTATTTATGTAGCTGCATTTAAAAATGATTTGGACAAGTTCTTGCAAAGAAAAAAGTCCATAAACCATTATTAAGGTGGAGTTGCAGTTATCCACCACTTGTTATGGGATAAGCAGCTTGGACTCTACCTACCCCTTGGGATCCTGCCAAGGACTTGTGGCCTGGATTGGCCACTGTTGGAAATGGGATTCTAGATATGATGGATCTTTCTTCTGATCCAGTATGGCAAGTCTTATTTGTTCTGTGATCCTACTGCTGTCCCTTCCATGGTGAACACTGAATAGAAATATTTTTTAAGCAATGCCACCTTTTCCTCATTGGCTGCACATATTTCAGTCCTTTACTTCTGAGTAAAATGCCATTTTTGCACTTCCTTCTATCGTTAACTTATCTAAAAACTCAAAAACGTCTTGTCCCCTGTTTTATCATATTTCCTTTTATTTCCATTTACTTCTTTGCTCCCCTGATTAGTTTCCCAGCTTCTCCTAGCTTTTACAAATATTGCCTGTGTAGAAAACCTTCTAGATCTCCATTAGATGGCCCCCAACTGCCTGCCTTGGGGTTAGCAAGTAGGAGAGGAGTATACCATTCAAAACAGCACCTCTGCTGAGGTTTGTTCGAGTGGCGAACTCCTAGGGCACAAGGCAGGGCTAAGAGAGAATGGTGTGTGGTCAGTTTGAGTTGTTTTTCGTCGTGAGGTGATGTTTCTTAGCTCTGGGTTTGTTTGGACTTCCTTCCTTAACCTTATGTGGGGAGAAGGATTACTTGCAGAGCACGTCTTGCCTGTGAAGGTTTGCCTCCAGTTGAGTGAAGAGACTGTTTCTAGAGGTTTTGAGTTTTTTGGTTGTACACCCCAGGTAAGACCCTGGGCCAGTCTAGAGTAGGGACATACCCCATATCCGGAGGCAAGGGGCAAGATCTGTTGTATCTTTTTCACCATCAGAGTAGGAGCAGCAGTGAATCACCACCTTGGAGGGAGAACTTTAAAATCAAATAAAACTATGAAAATCAATAAACAGAGTGTTCCCCGTTGTACCACACTAGCACTTAGAATCTCCAAGCTCTGCTTTAAACACTCAGGAAGGATTATACATATTTTTTTTTTATTGCTTGGTTAAGAACTTGTTCTGAAGTTCCTCTCCTGGGTCACAAAGGTGCTCAGGCAGTTCGGTGTGGTGTCTGTTAGCCCAAGTATTCAGGCAGGAACCAGGAACAATGTTTACGTGGACAAACCCAGCTATTCATATCATAGCTGCAGTTTTTCCATACACGTAGAATGGTGGAAAAACAAATGTGGTTACTTTTTCCTTTAAGTTTGGTGAGGAAGTTTTTTCCAGCACCCTTCCTCACCCTGAAGCTGGGTCAGAATAAGCCCAGTTATTCCAGCAAAAGACCTTTCCCCCAGAGAGGCCCACAGGAGCAATGGGAAATCAGGTACAAGAGAGAGAAGAACAAGACCTACCCCTGATATCTTCACCCTTGTGACACAAGACACTGACTGGGGTTTCAAAGATCTAGTCCAGGGATAGGCAGCTCCAGTTTTGGAGTGCCACAAAAGGTCTGATTTTCAGGTCATCCACAATGAATATGCATGAGATATATTTGCATACAAAAGAGGCAGTACATGCAAATATACCTCATGCATATTCATTGTGGATGTCCTGAAAATCAGACCTGCTTGTGTCACTCAATGACCGACGCTGCCTACCTCCTGATCTAGACTTTTTTGGACCTCAGATATGAGGAAAGTGGATCCTGCTCACACTTAGGCTAACCTACCCACCTGGGACACTTCTCCATCCCACTCCCTGGAGGGGTAAGCCATATCTCAGGAGCCAGTAACTCATTTTCGAAGGGCTACTCCTTGCAGAGTTCAGCTCTGAAAATGTGGGGCTGGCAGGGTTTTCTACCCGCAAGCTTTGCGCCTGCATTGTGTGAGAAAAGGAACCCAGTTTGAACACAGAAGTAATTTGGACAGTGTATTCAAAGTGATAGAACTATTTTACTTGGAAAAATATACAGTAAACTTTAAGGGGTAGATTTTAAAAGAAGCGCACGCGGCCTATATGTGTGCACACTACCCACAGGGCTCTCACTCTCAGATGCTCAGTCTCACTTACACACACATACAGTACACACATAGACTGTCTCTCATTCTCACATGTGCAGTCACACAGAGTCTCTTACTCTCACATGCTCAGGCTTACAGAGATACGCATACACACATGCTGTCTCTCTCCTCCCAGAAGCACAAATGGTGGAAGCAGCAGCCTCAGCCTGTCTTCCTCCAGCTCCCGTGTCCGATGGGACGCATCCTTTTTCTTGGTGCTGCGGAGGTTGACCCTGCTCCTTCTCAAGTGGTTCTGGCATAGGCCCACAATCCATGCTGCTCCTCTTTCTCCAACGTATGACAGTGACATGGCCTCTCCTTAAGCGCAGGCCCTTTCCACACCATTTCCTCTTCCGGGCAGCACCAATAAGCCCTTTTTAGGGACTGTTGATGATGTGACCACAGCCAAATACCCAGGAGGCTTAAATCACCTGTATTAAAATAATATTTACATTTCTTTTTCCACCATTCTACTTGTATGCAAAAAACTGCAGCTATGATATGAATAGCTGGGTTTTTCCACGTAAACATTGTTCCTGGTTCCTGCCTGAATACTTGGGGCTAACAGACGCCACACCAAACTGCCTGAGCACCTTTGTGACCCAGGAGAGGAACTTCAGAAGAAGTTCTTAACCAAGCAATAAAAAAAAAATATGTATAATCCTTCCTGAGTGTTTAAAGCAGAGCTTGGAGATTCTAAGTGCTATTGGGGTCCAACGGGGAACACTCCGTTTATTGATTTTCATAGTTTTATTTGATTTTAAAGTTCTGCATTGTCTGCTGGTGTTTTATCTACTCAATGCACAAAATCTGTTATCGCAGACCAGCCTCATCAATTTGCATACAAGTCTGTTCTAAATAAATTCTGATGACAGGGTGAGGACAGGGGCAGAATGTGGTTTATATTTATGAGCAAGTTAATGAGCTTACACTATGACATGAAGCGCAATTAGAGCGATCCTTGCAGCACACATGGGTGACTTGTGCTGGGTCAGGCTAGACTGATTAATTCCAGTTTCGTAGCTCACTGGTGGCATTTGTTCTCTTCATTTTGTGCACATTTATAGATCATATTAAAAAAAAAAAAAAAAAAAGGATGCTACCAAGTAAAAGATTTTGGTTTTGGCACATGTACAGTAATAGATGGGATTTACTGAAGACAATTTACCAAAAGAAATTTGGCTGGGTAAGTCAGCAGTTACCTATTTAAATTCCCCAGCTCGAAAATGATCCCTCCCCTCTGCGGCCAACAGTGTGCCGACTTTTCGCAATAGCACAATGGAGGTCGAGGGGGGGGGGGCGGGGAGGAAGTAAAGTATGCATGGGGATTTTATTTTGAAATCCTGAAGGCATGTTTTGCATCTGCTATAAAGCCAGGCGCAAAGCTTGCGGGTAGAAAACCTTGCCGGCCCCACATTTTCAGAGCTGAGTTCCCCTTTGAAAATGAATTTGCAAGCTCCCCACAGGGCTTGGAAATTGCCCCATTATACCTTGCAATGTATTTCTATATAAGGCTCATCCCATGATACTTAATGCTGATTTTCATTAATTTGTTTTTTTTTACTGTGATGACAGGGGCTCTAGGCTAAACTTAGTGTTGTACGTTCCCTTCACTTCTATGCAACTAGGGATCCTCTGGGCTTATCCCAGGCTTTCTTGAATTCCATTACTGTTGTGTCTTCCACCAGCTGCCCCGGAAGGCGGTTTCATGCACTCCCCATCGTTTTTGTGCAGAAATATTTTCTGATGTTACTCCTGATCTGCCCCCTTGCAGCTTAAGATCATGATCTCTTGCTCTGGAACTTATTTTCCCCTGACAATGATTTGCCTCTTTTGAATTATTTGTACCTCTGAGGCATTTTAATGTCTTTATTATATCTCCACATCTCTCCTTTCTTTCAGCATATGCACATTTTAGGTCCTTCCATCTCATCTCGTAGGTCTTTTGGTGCACGGTTACGGTTATCCTTGTTCTGGACTGCCTCTTCTCAGTCTATGTCATTTTGGATCTGTCGCCTCCAGAGCTGTTCACATTGCTGCAAGTGAGCTCTTTACGCTCTCTACGGACCTGAGCGCACCAGAACCTCTGCATCCCCAGGTCTGACCTTCCCCGAAGGACTCCCTGTGCCACAACGCCACCGTATTATGGGCTGCGTCAGGGGCCACCACCTCTTTGTATTTTTCTTTTAACATCGTAGATGTTTAACATCGTAGATCCATGCTGCAGTGAGGCCACCACAATAATTCCTTGCCTGCAGTAACATTTAAGGGGGGCGATTTTCATGTGTGCTCACATAGACTGCAAAGTCTGCGGGCACTTTTGCCCACGGGCTTTACGCCAGTTTTCAAAGGGAAAGCACGAGCCTGCCCTGGGAGGGAGTACTGGCCGAGATTTGCACCCAGGTTCTGTGCAGGTACATTTTCAATACAAAATGACACACTCGGATTTGAAAAATGTGATCTTACGTGTCTTATTTCCCTCTTCTGTCCTGAGCACGCCCTGGGGAATGCCTGTTCTGAATGCCCATAAAATTATGGGCATTGATAATTCACCCATGCACTTTTCCCCAGACTTAGGGGTAGGTGATTTTGAAACAGCCAGTTTACCTGGGTAAATATTGGCCATCCCTAAGCCAACTTTCAGATACTGTATTAGTAATATATAAAATTACTTTTTTTAGAACAAGTAATATTTGGAAATTCATAGCTTCTTATGTTGAACTGATTACAGCATAAAACAGCTATACAAGCATATAGAACTCCTTGGAATTGCTTTCCCCTTTAGCTCCTGGAAAAATAATTTTTAAAAAAGAGGACCTGCATCATTACAGATTAGATAAAACTGGGGTGAACAACCTTTAACAAGATATCAAGATGCACAGTACATCATGCTTGATTTTCACCTGTGTTGAAACAGCAAACTGTTGGCACAGTCGCTCTGAGTATTAGAGACAGTAGCATGAGGCAGAAACCAGTTTTCCAGATCTCTTATCTAAGTTTCAGCTTCTCAGGAATTCTTGGTTCACATGAGCAGGGAGATTCCAGACATAAATCACCACTCCAGGCCTGATCCAGGCAGAAATCTTTAACCTAAAGTATATTTTGGTGCCGCTGATTGATTGTGTCTGAGTTGAGCCTTACATGGCTGTCTGACACCGGGTGATGTAGATATTGCTTAAGCAGTAACTCCCACTTAAGCAGGTATTTCCTGCAAAATTCCATGGCAATGAGTAATAACTGCCCAAGTAAAGCTGCTTGCTTTTTATAAAAAGTTGGAGGGTAGAAAAAAAAAAAAAAGATGTTGGTAATTAGCATTATCAATCAGTAACCAGGACACTGTGAATGCCTCCCCTCCCCCTGGCCCCAGACTCCATTCTTCTCCGGAGACAGTGAGACACAAAAAAAGGGGCGGACACAGCTTCACTTTTGGAAATGAATGGCCGCAGCTTTATGAACTTAACAAATGACAACTGTAAAACCAGGTGCTGAGCCTCAACTACGCCTTCCCTTGTCGACTATTCCCTCCCCCCCCTCCCTCTCCCCGAACAGTGCCAGACCAGCCAGAGTCTCTTGCCCCCATCTCTCTGAGCCACTGTACCACCGTTTGCACTATCCTCTGCCCCACACCCCAGCGATGATGAGGCAGAAACCTGCCCTAGGCATGGCTTCCAAGGCCTGCGGGTCTTGCAGGGCCTTGCCGGTGGATTGCCAGGCCCCTAGCCCTGTTACTTCAAAGCTATTTGGCAACCATGAAACACCAACATGTTTTGGTTTCAAATTTATCGGCTTGGGTTTGAAAGCTTTATACTTGGTGCTTAAGTCTTCTGCAGATCTGATGGGCACCTCTCTAAACAGCTGAGTAAAGGATTTGGAGAGAGGAAGTTCTACAATTTTCATCCTTAATTTCTTGAGGCAGAATGCTCCTCTTCTTGGTCATAACCAAAGCCGCCACCTTTGTGAAAAGTGAAATTTATTCTACAGTAATTTTAATTTTCTAGATCAAGGATTCTGAACGCAGGTCTCTGGGGGCTATAAACAGGTCTGGTTTTCAGAGTAATCAAAATATGCAAATTAGTGCCGTTTTTGGTCCAAGTGTATACAGATATGTCTGATGCATATTAATTGTAGTTATACTGAAAACTAGACAGACCTGTTTCTGGCCCTTGAAGACTAGAATTGAGAAACCCTGATCTTGATAAGAGAAAAATATGTGCATATGTGTTTTGTTTTGTTTTTTATTTACTAATTTGGATCAAGTATATTTCTGTCTTGTAATATTGACTAAGTTTTAACAACTGAGTGTATTTTTAAATCAACAGTATTATACCTTTATAAAATACAGTGCTTTATTGTTGTTTCCAGTTTGATTTTGAGATAGTGGCAAAAAGAGAAGATGATTTGAAATGTCACATTGTCCTAAGTTAAGTGTTGCAATATTTCAAAAATGCACGTAATAACCTAGACCTTGCTTTCAATTGAACATTCACAGGCTTCCTCACCTCTGTTCCTCCCCTCTTTGACCACCACCTAATTACTTTCATTCTGAAACACCCTCACCCAAAGTCTCATCTTATCACCACCGGCACCATCAGGAATATCCAGACAATTGACTACAGTGTCCTCACCAGACCTATCTGATCTCTCCTCTCTCCTCTGCCCTCCTCTCCTCTACATTCTTGTCTGATTCCCTTCATAAGGCAGTTTCTTCTTATAACACTATGCTGTCCTCTGCTTTAGACACTTGCCCTGTGCATACGCTCTCCTGTAAGGTGTGCCAAACCCCCCCCCCAACCTTTGCTCATCTGTAGTTTGTTTCTTATGTTCCTGTGCCCACATCTGAAATGTATGCTCTCTTCCCTCCGATCTGCTGTTAAGCTCTCTAAGCAAGATTATTATGTCCATCTGACAAACACACATTCCTCCACCACCCACTCTCTTTCCATGTTCACCTTCCTCCTCCTGAAATTGCCTCCATCTCACATTCTCCTCCTTTGCTCTCTGGCTGACTTTTTTCTTGAAAAGACTAATCATGAATTCTCCACTGGCTCCCACTTCATTTAACTCCCCTTAAGAAAATGCCATACTGGGTCAGACCAAGGGTCCATCAAGCCCAGCATCCTGCTTCCAACAGTGGCCAATCCAGGCCACAAGAACCTGGCAAGTACCCAAAAACTAAGTCTATTCCATGTTACCATTGCTAATGGCAGTGACTATTCTCTAGGTGAACTTATAGCAGGTAATGGACTTCTCCTCCAAAAACTTATCCAATCCTTTTTTAAACACAGCTATACTAACTGCACTAACCACATCCTCTGGCAACAAATTCCAGAGTTTAATTGTGCGTTGAGTAAAAAAGAACTTTCTCCGATTAGTTTTAAATGTGCCCCATGCTAACTTCATGGAGTGCCCCCTAGTCTTTCTACTATCCGAAAAAGTAAATAACCGATTCACATCTACCCGTTCTAGACCTCTCATGATTTTAAACACCTCTATCATATCCCCCCTCAGTCGTCTCTTCTCCAAGCTGAAAAGTCCTAACCTCTTTAGTCTTTCCTCATAGGGGAGTTGTTCCATTCCCCTTATCAATTTGGTAGCCCTTCTCTGTACCTTCTCCATCGCAATTATATCTTTTTTGAGATGCGGCGACCAGAATTGTACACAGTATTCAAGGTGCGGTCTCACCATGGAGCGTTACAGAAGCATTATGACATTTTCCGTTTTATTCACCATTCCCTTTCTAATAATTCCCAACATTCTGTTTGCTTTTTTGATTGACGCAGCACACTGAACCTTCCTTTAGCCTTTGCCATGCTTTCTTCCTCTTCTGAAATTACAACAGAAAACCACTCATCTTCTCTACTCATCCAAACTCACTACCTCTTCCTATGACCTCATTTCTACCTGACTCCTCAGTTTTCTCTGTATTCATCCCTTCCATCTGTCACACCTTTAGTCAATCACTTTCTTCTGTAACTGTTCCCTCTTCCTTCAAACATGCTGTGATCACACTGTGTCTTGTAAAACCTCTCCTTGACCTTACTAGCCGTCCCTTTTATTTCCAAACTGCTTGAATGTGCCCTTCATCATTGTTTCTTTAATCTCAAGCCTTTTCGGATCTGCTCCAATGTGGTTTTCACCTTCTACATTCCATAGAAATTGCTGTCATCAAAATCTCCAGTGATCCAGTGACTTTTGTCTCCAAGGCCAAGGGCCTTTACTCTATCCTCATCCTCCTTGATCTATCGCTTTTGACACTATTGATCACCATCTACTACTTTTGACATGCTGTACTCAAGGCCGGTTTTGAAAACTCCAGCGCGCGTAAATCCCAGGGTTTATGCACGCCAAGCCAATTTTCAAACCAGCTCGACCACGCGCGTAAACCCCGAGACATATGTAAGTTCCGGGACTTCAAAACGGGGCGGTCTTGGGGGGAGGGAGCAGAACGGGTGGCGCCATTCCTTGCTGTCCCGGAGCCTCGCATGCCAGCCAGCCAGCTGCTGACAAGCAACTTCAGCTCAGGAGCTGAAGTGAGTTGCGAAAAAGGTAAACCCCCCAAAAATTTAGATTTCGAGGTTGGTGAGGAGAGAGGGAAGGTAAGGTAGGGGGTAGGGAAGATCCCTCCCAGTCCGCCCCTTAATTGGAGCCCGCTTGTTATAAAATCGGCGCGTACACCTTACAAAATCTACCCTTTAGATTTTTGGACTCTGCTGTATTGTTTTGTTTTTTTTCTTATCTCTTCTATCATAACATTTACTGTATTCTTTGGTGGTTCTTCTTTCACTATTATTCCACGTTTGGTTGATGTATCTCAAAGCTCTGTCTTGGGCTATCTTCTCTTTTCAAGCTACATTTGTTCCCTCGGCATTCTGATTTCCTCCTACAGCGTTCAGTACCACTTTTATGCTTATAACTCCCTGATCTACTTCTCTATACCAGACATTTCACCTCAAATCCAGCCCCAAATTTCAGCCTGCTTGTCTGACATTGCCACTTAGGTAAAATAGTAAATGATGGCAGATAAAGACCAAACTGGTCCATCCAGTCTGCCGAGAAAGGTGTTCAGAGTTATAACTGCCATTCCGTGCAGATTATCCTCATATGTTTATTTATTTGATTGATTTATATTCTGCTTTTCAGGCACATCAGAGCGGACTACATGCAGGTACTGCTGCCACCTTAAATTTAACATGGGCAAGGCAGACATTCTTGTCTTCCCTTCCTAAAACCCACTTGCCATATTCTCTCTTTTTCTGTCTGTGTGGATGGCACTTTCATCATCCTGGTTTTCTCAACCCATAACTCATTTATTTATTTTTTATTTATTATTTTTATATACTGACATTCGATCTGCGATATCACATCGGTTTACATTCAGGTACTGTAGGTATTTCCCTATCCCCAAAGGGGCTTACAATCTAAGTTGTTGTACACACTCTTTTGTTGTTCTACACAACAAAAGTTGTTGTACACACTCTTTTGTGTTCCTTATCCATATCCAAAACACTGCTACAGTGTGTCAGTTGTTCCTCTATAATATTACTAAAATCCATCCTTTTCTGAATATGCCAGGAAAATACTCATCCACTCTTATCACCTCCTACTTCGACTATCAAAACGTGCTGTTTGCTGGTCTCCGGTTGAACCATCTTTCTCTACTGCAATCTATTGAAAATTCAGTTGCGAGACTTACCTATCTTCAATATAGCTGTGACCATATAACCCCCTCTTCTCAACAAAAGGAAAACTATCTCCCCTGATGTTTTATCGAAAAATCAAAAAAGCCCTTATAGGTCTTTGATTTTTTGGTTTGTCGATAAAACATCAGGGGAGATAAGTTTTCCTTTTGTTGTATGTTCATTTATTACTATCACCTGAATACCATATATCCCTGGCAACACATTGGTTTTTGCTAGTCTAGTAATCATTCTGACCCTCTTCTCAAGACACACTGGCTTCTTGTTCTCTTCCGCATTCAGTTCAAACTTCCCTTACTCACCTATAAATGCATGCATTCTGCAGCTCCTCATCCTCTTCTCTGTCTCGTCACCCTTTCTTGTGAAGTCTATTTGTTGGACTAGTTGCTGTTATCTGTTGCCCTTCGCCTCCACTGCCAGCTCTCAACTGTGCTTTCCACCTTGCTGCGCCATATGCCTTATACCTGGACTAGACCTCCTGAGCCTGTACATCTTGCTCCCTCTTTAGCTGTATTCGAATTCAGTTTAAAAACTCTCCTTTTTTAAACTACTTTTAAGTCCTAAATACTCGTCTACAATAAATATATTTCCCTCAGACAACTTGTTTTGTATGCTTGTCTTGACTAAATTGTAAGCTCCCTGTAGCAGGGGCTCTCTCATATGCGTACATCTACTAGCATTTTAAAAATAAATACATGCAACCTTTCTCTAATGCATAATGTCAGCATGCATTCTCATGACAAATGGACATTTTTTGATTGTACCTTTTCACATGAGAGCTGTGCAAACCTCTTCTAAATACATATTCATCAGTTTGCTGAATCTGGAGACATTTGAAATTGGCAAACCTTTTTGAAATCATGATGTTATTTTCAGTAGATCCACGTTTGGATTTTTCTCGTCCCCTCCTAAGTGTTATAGAACTTCTCTTTTAAAGTTAAATATCATGTTTCAATGCAGTTGAATTTATACTTGGCAAAGCCAAATTTTAAGACTATTTATCTAGGTAAACAGGCCTGAAAATTGCCCTCAGAGCAGTCTAAAAAATAAATATGCACAGTAGTCACAGCAGCCATACTTTAACCACGTTTAAAAAGGGCGTTCCTTTGGGCATATTTAGATTGGTAGATAAAGATAGCACTTTCACATGTCATTTTCAGAAGTGTACACACTCGGGCGGATTTTAAAAGCCCTGCTCACGTAAATCCGCCCAGATTTACGCGAGCAGGGCCTTGTGCGCCGGCGCGCCTATTTTCCATAGGCCGCCGGCGCGCGCAGAGCCCCGGGACGCACGTAGGTCCCGGGGTTTGTCGAAGGGGGCGTGTCGGGGGCGTAGGACCCGATGACGTGGCGTTTCAGGAGCGGGACCGGGGGCGTGGCGCCGGACCGGGTGCGTGGTCCAGGCCTTCGGACCAGCCCCCGGGTCGGAGCACGGCGCGCCAGCAGTCCACTGGCACGCGTAAATCTAAGGACAAAGGTAAGGGGGGGGGTTTAGATAGGGCCGGGGGAGTGGGTTAGGTAGAGGAAGGGAGGGGAAGGGGAGGGGAGGGCGAAAGAGAGGCCTCGGAGGGAACGGAGACAGGCTGCGCGGCTTGGCGCGCGCCGGCTGCCCAAAATCGGCAGCCTTGCGCGCGCCGATCCAGGATTTTAGAAGATACGCGCGGCTACGCACGTATCTTATAAAATCCAGCGTACTTTTGTTTGCGCCTGGTGTGCAAACAAAAGTACGCGAACGCGCTTTTTAAAAAAATCTACCCCACTGTTTCCCTCCCCCTATCAGCCACCCACACAAAAGAGCTGGTAAGGAGTATGCAAGCAATTTAAATGCACACAATTTATGTGCATTTTCAAAGGGAAAGCACTCGCATGGCTTTCCTTTCATAAAATGCAGCTAAAGGTACACCTGCTAAAACTGCAGAGTTTGCAACTATGTAGGCTGAGTGACAATTGCTAACTTTGAAAATGAGTGTAATAGTATCGAAACACCCCCACTCATCCCACGCCTGTCCCGCCCGGTGGCTTTAGTGGCAGTGCTGGGTATTGCCATGCAGAGGGCCACGTTTAGATTCCCAAGCCAGATCTTTGCATCTTGGGCTAGCTGAGGATGCTGCAGAGGGCAAAGTTCCCAGCTCTGTTGCAGGACTTTCCAAACCCGTCCTGAATGTGCATGAGAGAAATCCATTGGAAACTCACTGTATTCAGATGTATCTCATACTTACTCCTTGTCGATGTGCTGAAAACCTGACTTGACTGTGAGGTCCCCAGGACAGGTTTCAGAAGCCTTGCCTTTTGGGGAGGAAGTTCCAGTCGTCGTGTAACAGCAATTCCCGATGGAGAAACCTAGGGGCCTATGATGGATGGCAGGGCTCTGGAGGAGCCCTGATGCTTGGACCCCAGAAGAGGATATAAAATGGGGAAGGGGGCGGGATCCGCATAGCATCAGTTCCCAACTCTAGTTCTGACCTAGTTGGATTGCCAAAGGAGAAGGAGGAAACTTTCAAAAAATGACACCCTCGAACAGAAAACTAAATCTGGAAAATATAGCTCAGTAACAAGCCAGAAGAAAGATATGATGAGCACTTCTTCATATGCCAGCTCTGAGATAATTGCAAAGTCATTGGGCAGATTGATCATCAGTCAGAAGCAATGCCCTCTACAGTATGAGAATTTTTAATTAAATGTAATTTAGTAAATACACAGTGACTCTCACTCTAGCTAATTTCTTGACTATGTTCTTGGGTCCTTGCTGCTCATTTTAAAATGTACACTGCACTGTGCTGTTTTTAGAATATGCGGTATAAAAAATGGAAGAAATACATAACTGCTATGTATCTTCACTTGTAAAATCCAAAGTTTATTTTGACAGTATTTTTGTTTAAGGATTTACATGCATGCCTCTGTTAGGCCTGGGGCAATAATGTCCCTGGCCCCATACACCTCCTCAGTATACCACCGATCCCACCCCTGGATTGCCAAACTCTTCCCTACTTCCTCCCCCAGGACCTCAAGGGTGTTGTCAGGCTGCAATGAGCAAAGAGACAAAGTTAACCTGTGCTCAGAGACTCTGTCCTCTTCAGGCTTCCATGCAGGGGGATAGGACCTGTGAGTGCAGGCTGATGCTATCACTGGAGAAGAGCCCCAGAGGTCACAGCTTTGGAAGTCCTTGGAGAGGACGGGGTGATATGGTACCTGCAAAATATGACACTGTTTCCATTAAGTAAAACATTTTATATGTGCTTTAAACATCCTAAATTCTAAAATATTAAGAACTTAAGAACATGCCGTACTGGGTCAGACAAAGGGTCCATCAAGCCCAGCATCCTGTTTCCAACAGTGGCCAATCCAGGCCATAAGAACCTGGCAAGTACCCAAAAACTAAGTCTATTCCATGTTACCATTGCTAGTAATAGCAGTGGCTATTTTCTACGTCAGCTTAATTAATAGCAGGTAATGGACTTCTCCAATAACTTATCC
The DNA here is from genome assembly GCF_901001135.1 of Rhinatrema bivittatum. Taxonomy (NCBI): domain Eukaryota; kingdom Metazoa; phylum Chordata; class Amphibia; order Gymnophiona; family Rhinatrematidae; genus Rhinatrema; species Rhinatrema bivittatum. The sequence goes on from NC_042617.1 coordinate 173,822,352, forward strand.
AATCTTTTTTTAAACCCAGCTACACTAACTGCACTAACCACATCCTCTGGCAACAAATTCCAGAGTTTAATTGTGCGTTGAGTGAAAAAAAACTTTCTCTGATTAGTTTTAAATGTGCCACATATTGATCCACTTCTGTAGTGGGCTAGCTTTTGCTTAGATATCAGTGTTTGCAATTCATTCCCTTCTATTTAGTTTTTTATTTATTTATTTTTTTGTTTTCTTTACTGTGCTTTTCATATTTAATGCATTGCTGATTCACAGGAAGAGAGAAGCTAATTGCATTTTACTATATTGTTGTCTCTCTCTTTATCTTTCTTTGAAATTAAGATTTAGGGCTGGATACCTAAAATGTTTTTGCTTTCTGAAGAGCAAATAGTGTGGGGGGGGGGGGCAAAAACTGAATAGCAGTAGTCATGGAAAGCAGATACACAATTTGGCAAAAATGAAATATTTGGCAGAGCCTAAATAAATATACTTGAAGCTTAGAAGAAGGGGCACCTTCACAGACTCTTCATTAACATCCTCCACTCTGGTTGCAGACTTGCCTACAAACCCCCATGTACCCAAACACGCAGCTTATATTTGCATCTGGCAGCCGTATGGCAGGATTAATTCTGGGTTGGAGCGCTGCCACAGCTGCACCATTCTAATTGTGCCTCATGAAATCTCTTTTACAAGTTGGAGAAAGCCAGAATGCTATCTTGAATGAATCCTCTGTTTCATTCTTTCTTATCAGTGGATTAGTATCTGTATGTGTTTTTGCATATCCCTTGTAATGTTTTTTTTTTATTGTATCTGTGTTCATATTTAACTGTAGATGGCAATCTGTACAATTCCTTGAGTGATGCTGTTGGAAAGGTATTGTACAGATGATTTTAAAGGAATTAATAAGTCCCAGCCACCCCTAAATTGCAAACTATTTTCAGGTAAAACTCACTTTTAAAGGATTAGTAGTGCGTTTCCTGCAAAGGGTACCCTGTGCTCAAGTTGGAAAAGTTTTCACTTACCCTGATATCTGCATTGGACAAATGTACATGCCATCTCTCATATTCTATTTTAAGCCTTGTTTTCCTTACAGTTACATCTTTTGGTGGACCACAAAATAAGCGACAGTGTAGGATGGATCTTCCCGCTCCAGCTCTTCCGTTTCTTCTGCCCTGCACCTTCCTCCCCTCCCCATCTTTCTTTTGCCCTCTCTGTTCACCTCTCTTGCAAATGCAGCTCTCCGCTAGTAATCATACTTCTCTGAAACAATGGCAGTAGAGATTCCATCCTGCTTTTTGTTTCTCAGTTCTAGGCCAAGCTGCCGCATGGGATCAGCAACTTTTATTTGGGAAAAGTCATGTTTGAGTCTCCTGCTCTACTAACTGGACTGTATTTTTCTCTCTCTCTCTCTCTCTTTCCTGCATTGCAGTTTGCCTCCACCTTCACAACAGATTTTTAAATAGAGTTACTGAGCTTAGTCACACCTGAGGTTCTGGTTAGTGACTGAAATTGCTGTTGGACAAAAGACCTTTGTTCTGCACCCTGGCCAGCTGTACAGAGAGTCTCGAGGAGTGGTCATCAGTAGTGCTCCAAGAAAGGAGAGTGAGACAGGGAATTGGAGTCTGAAATAGGCAGTCAAAAATTGAATAAGAACATAAGATATGCCATACTGGGTCAGACCAAAGGGTCCATCAAGCCCAATATCCTGTTTCCAACAGTGGCCAATCCAAGTCACAAGTACCTGGCAAGTACCCAAACATTTGATAGATCATAAGCCAGTTCAACCACTCCCCCATGTAAAAATGTTATTACTATTGTAAATATCCACATCTAATGTTATCCTCTCCCTTTCTTCTCTTCTCCCAGTTCTAGAACCTTGTTATTTGTAACTGCTTCCTTCTACACTAATAGGTTACTCAATTGTTCTTTGTACACCCCTGTTTTATGTAAACCGGCATGATGTGATTGTATCATGAATGCCGGTATATAAAAATTTTAAATAAATAAAATAAAATAAATAAGCTACTATTGCTTATTAATTACCGTAATAGCAGTTTATGAATTTAACCTCTAGGAACGTATCCAAACCTTTTTTTAAACCCAGTTACACTAACTTCTGTAACCACATCCTCTGGCAATGAATTCCAGAGCTTAACTATGCACTGAGTGAAAAAGAATTTTCTTCGATTTGTTTTAAATGGGCTACTTGCTAACTTCATGGAGTGCCCCTGGTCCTTCTGTTATCTGAGAGAGTAAATAACTGATTTACATTAACTTGTTCAAGTCCTTTGATTTTGTAGACCTCTATTATTTTCCCCCTCAATCGTCTCTTCTCCAAACTGAACAGCCCTAACTTCTTTAGCCTTTCCTCATAGGGGAGCCGTTCCATGCCCCTTATCATTTTGATCGCTCTTCTCTGCAGTTTCTCCTGTGCAGCTATATCCTTTTTGAGATGAGGTGACCAGAGCTGCACACAGTATTCAAGATGCAGTCACACCATGGAGCAATATAGAGGCATTATGACATCCTCTGTTTTATTTGCCATCCTTTCCTATTAATTCCTAACAGTCTGTTTGCTTTTTTGATCACCACAGCTTACTGGGCCGACAATTTCAATGTATTATCCACTATGACGCCTAGATCTCTTTCCTGGGTGGTGACTCCTAAGATAGAACCTAACATTGTGTAACTACAGCAAGGGTTATTTTTCCCTATATGCATCGCTTTACACTTGTCCATGTTAAATTTCATCTGCCATTTGGAAGCCCAATCTTCCAGTCTCGCAATGCCCTCTAACGTGGTCTCCCTGATAATGTTCTCCATCCATTGCAGCTGATTCAAAATACCACAGCGCACATGCTAATTGGTGCTTCTCGGAAAGAACACATTACTCCAATTTTACACTCTTTACACTGGCTCCCTGTCTGCTATAGAACACAATATAAGACTCTGTCCATTATACACAATTTAATGTGTAATGATTCCTCTACCTGGCCTTGTTCATTACTTCGTATTTACCAACCCGACAGACAATTATGCTCTTCACATAAAAATCTACTGTCCATCTTGCAAGGCTTGATATTTCTAGAAAGCATGCTTTTTTAGTCACTAGCTCCTCACTCTGGAATTCTATCCCAAATTACCTAAGGCAGATAATATCTCACAAAGAATTTAAGAAAGACCTAAAATCATACCTTTTCTTTATAGTTTTTGGATCACTTTCTTCTTCTCCTCTGAACCAAGAAGTGGAGGGATATTAACCCCATGACCTTGGTGAAGATAAGGGTGAGTAAATGGGAGACCTTGGTTGTCTCTGAAGGGAAAAATCTCAAGGAGGATCAGAATTGGCCTTGCCCCATGCTTAATCCTCTGAAGTTTGGCTGGATTCCTTTGCAGAGAGAGATGGTTTGCCTTACAAAGGGGAATTAACTTCCACTGTTGCCAGTTCTGTTAAGAGTTCCCATTACGCGGAGGAGGAGGGAACTCCATCTGTGAGGTAATACATCCCCCATCCTGGACAAGAAAGGCTGCAGATTGTCATCCTTGTCACTGGCCATTAAAGAGTAAAAGAAAATTTTCACTACTTCTGTGATATCGTCCATGAACTGTGTCTTCTGGGCTAGAGATAAAGAAAAGACATCTTCCTCTGATACCAAGAGAAAATCATTGTCTTAAGAAAGCATGCACCTGACTCCAGATAGCATCTTCCTCTTACCACATTGAGACCAGTGGCACAATGGAGCAATTAGGATCTGGTATTTCCAAATGCAAAGCCAGAGACCCAGGCTTGGTGCTATGAAGAGATGACACTGACAGGCCTCTTGTGGGCTTTGGGTAGAAAGGTTGAGGCGGTGATAATGGCATCTGGGAAGTGTCTCCTCCAGGGCCTACTGGCACCCAAACCTCTATGGACTTTGATGCTGTTGAATGCATCATCGACTTCTGTATTAAAGGCAGCAATTGCATCTATGGTATTGACAGCACTACAGCTTGGTTCGAGGATCGTGTCAAGTGCTTCGATAGTGCCATGCTCTCCAGGTGTACCGTTTGCTTTGATGGTGCAAGTGCTTCAACAGTGCCATGAGCTCCAAGAGCTGTTGAACGAATGGCACTATAGAGCATTTCTTCTTCGGCACTGAGGCCTTAGAGGGGACAAGGCTTGAACGCATCATGAAGCAGACTGACTCTGGTACGCGGTGCTTCTATGCCCTGCTCTATACCCAGGCTATGTCAGATCGGGAGTCCAGTGCCATAGGTGGGAAAGCCATGTTCAAGGAGCCCTTGCTGAACTTGGCATGGAGAGAGCCTGAGGCCCAGTTCAGGGAAGAACATCTCTGCCTTACCACTGACTTTTAGAGCTCTGCCATTTTCCAAGCCTGGTTTCACTGGGACCTGGGAAAATCCGACCACAAAATTTTAGCAGTTCGCATAGTCGTGGTCCGGTCCCAGGCACTTATAGCAGAATACGTGGCCATCTGTAATTGATATCCTGTGGTCACAAACACAGACTTCAAAGACATTCTTTTTCTTTTTTTCTATATTATTTTTTTCAAGAACTGAAAAGTGCCATTTGATGGGCTGCCGAGGTAGTGAAGCAAAGCAAGAAACAGCAAGAAAAAAAACATCAAAATGTTAGAAATAAAAACTTGAGACATACATGTCCATTTGGCATCTAGGACAAAAATAAAAAAGGAAAAGACTGAAGTTCTCGTGAAGTAGCGTGAATTCAGGAGCTCCCACACATGCTCAGAGGAAAAACCTTACAGGGTAATTTTAAAAGGAAGAAGCGTGAGCCCATAAACGTGTGTATCAGCACTCGAGCAGAGATAAGCAGCAATTTTAAATTGTGCGTGCAGGTATGTGCATATCATTTAAAATACCCCCCCCCCCTGCATGTATGTGTGCACGTGATCTTAAGAGGTGACTTGAATAAATGTCCCTCGTATATTTCATCTAGGGCTTCATCGGCTTTTACGCATGTATGCAAGCGGATTTTAAAACATGCTCGTGCGAGGGGAAAAAAGGTTTTCTAGGTAGTCCACCAGTTTGCCCAGTTCATATCAAGGTCTTCAAGACCTCTCTAGTTCTTCATCCTGCAAGCCACCCACTTGACTGCGAACCCTCATGCTGTGCTAATAGCTCTAAAACTCTAAATCTCAAGACTTACTCCTCATCAGGACCAGCAGTAAAGTTACACGGGTAAGAAGCCGAGGTGCGCCATAGTCATCCTTTTTAAAATACAGACTTATGTGCATAAGTCTTAGCCTCACCCTAGAATGCCCATGCTCTGTTCTTTTCTCACCCCCTTATTCTTGATACTTGCACGTGGGCCACATACATGCATATGTGGGCGTTTTTGCGCTAGCAAAGCTTTTGAAATTTCTCTTACTGAGCTAGAGAGATGGGTCTGTTTCTGCATTGCCAGATGATATCACCCCACAGGTCATTGCTAATTCAGCTTTGCTTGTCCACTGAGAAATAACCATGAAATGAGGAGTTTTTGAAGCACTCTCTTTTTTTTTTTTTTTTAAGCTGCTGAGAACAAAAGAACTAAAGAGAAACGGAATTTTCATTGTGCTAGAAGTTTTTAGTGAGTTTAATGTGGAGAGAAATCAGTCATCATGAGCGGAGATGAGTTTCTTAATGCAGGTAACCTGAATTCAATCTAAGCTCTGGCTAGTTTGGGCAGGAATAGCTGAGACAAAGTAATTTTTAGATAATTTTTGGTTTTATATCGAGTTAGCAGAACAGTACAAGGATAGTTGCATATATTTAATATTAGACATAATGAGATATAAAGAGTCTTTGGAAAAATAATTGATTTTATTCAGAATATAGAGACATTTTTGTTTTATTTCTGTTAATAGTAGGCCGTTTCTCCCTGAGTTAAGGTGGTTTTCTGGCAATGTTGGATACACAGAAGTTATTTGTTTTCCAAGCATTCAGGAACTGTGCCATTGCCCAAGAAAAGCACAAAAAATTAATTTAAAGCATTCAGCCATCAAGTGAGATTGAATTGAGAAATCACATATTAATTTCTGGCCAGAATATTACTGGGGACTTTATGGACATATTTTTACTTTGATTGAACTGGGTCAGTGGTTTTTTTATTAACAATCATAGCAGTCAGTTTTTCTTTATTTCTTTTATATTATACTTTATATAAGGTGATGATATATATATATGACAGAATATATAACTAAGTTTAGATCATTTTTTTCTTTTTTGATTCTTGCTGTTTCTCTGTGACCATAAGCTTCCTGTGCTGCTCATGCATAAGAAACTTGCAGAAAGAGACAAGCTTTGCACAGCTTAAGCAAGAGGTAGAAAGGGGGTGGGAATAAAAAGTAGAAGAGGTATGAGCCAAGATGAAAACTATATCAAAACGCCAAAACATGGGGCCAGGTTATGCCAACATAACATTGATGTACCAAACAAACAATGGGAGCACAACCTTAATAGAATAGAAGAGAACGATGAAGTTATGATCATCTGGGACATTCCAATTCCCACTGGCAGGAAGATCGATGCCCAAAAACCAGATATTATGGTGAAGGAGAAAAAGACCAGAATGGCATTGTTGATAGAGACGTCGGTACCCAGTGATTTATTCTGAATTAGCAATCCAGCTCCTCCCTGACAGTAAACTACTTGGTGAAGAGACTAAGTAAAACTGCTTGCCCAAAGTTACTCTCATTTCTCAATATATTGTCCAGAAATAATTCAGTAGATTATATGTATAAAATAAAGATGGAATAGAGACCAAGAAAATGTGGCAGAAAGATACAGAAATCGTCCCAATCATATTGGATGTCACTAGTCTCATTAAGAAGAATTTTAAAGTGCATCTTGATATATTGCCTGTTAAGATTACACCTTATGAACTCTAGGAGGTGGCTCTCTTTGGCACAATGCAAGTACTAAGAAGGGCATTAACAGTAAATTTGAGAGATTGTGATCATCCCCAACATGCCATGACTTACAAATGAGGTTCGTTCCTGTCAAGGCATGTGCAAAAAAAACTAATTTGGAGAAACCACCCCAAGTAAAACCTTATTGAGATAGAGAGATGGGTTTGTTGAACACCATTGGATGATGTCGCTCTGCATGTCATGGCTAATTCATTTTGCTATCTAAGGAGAACCTAGTTTACTGTAAGCAAACGTTCTCTCTCTGTCTTTCTCTGTATCTGACTGCTTGAAACAGACAAGCTCATCTCTTTTTGCCTTACACTTAAAAAAGACAGATATAATTGGTTAAATTTCATTAGTACTCAAACCCTTGCCTGTTACTGGATAAAAGAATAAATAGGTAATGTATTGCTTAACTAATTGATGCAAGGCATACATCACTCAGTCCTTAGTTTTGAGACAAAAGTTTACCATTCACCAGTTTGTATTTCAACATTGTTTGCCAGACCCCTAGAGATGAGTTAATATTCCATCCTCTGATGTATAATCTCAAAGAACCACTGATTCTCAGCCAATAGGATCACTCACTTCTCAAAAAGTTAAATAAAACTACAAAGCCCAAACCTCTTTCTCCCCTTTCCTCCTGGAAAAATTAAAGTTGGTCAGCTTTGCCATGGCTACCCCGCTATACACAAGGTGTGCTTACCGGTCCATTTTGTCTTTCAAAAGAATATTTGTTCAGTAAGTGCTGTGAAGCATGTCCTTTTTTCAAGTTCAATTTAAAAATATGTTGTAGGGACCCTTTTTATGTCACAAATTAAATACAATTAAACCTTAGCTAGCAGAGGGAGAACAATAAAATTAATAAAATCTTCAAAGTCGCTGACTTACAAAGGCTTTCCACAAAAGAATGAGCAGGGTAATTTCCATATAATTCTAAAGGAAACTGGAGAAACAGCAGCTATAGCAGCAAATTATGCCATGTCCTGTGAACAGACTAGGAATGTAACATGACCAGAGCCAATACTGAACATCAACCGGTATCGTGGAATTATTTGTTATGGTCCTTTTTGTACTGGGGGGGGGGGCAATTTTGAATAATCGACAGTGTCATACTTTTATACATATGTATTTTGTAGCTAATTTTCAAAGGGAGTTTGCCTAGGTAGTTTCTCTTTGAAAATCAGCTACACAAAAGTGTACAAAGTGGCCACATACCTTGCACCTACTATTTCTGCAGGCGGCCGATTGGGGTAAAACAATATGCATACATTTTGTAAATTTATAAGTGTTGTTTACTCTTAAACACATTCCTGGAATGCTTCTTTTTCATCTGGCTAAAAGTATACATACTGTGAAAGGCTCTGCCTACCTTTTGTCATTCTGAGGGGGATGATTTTTACCCAGGGTGATCTATTCAAGTAAATACCTATTTACTTGACTAGATGCCTTTGAAAATTGTCCTCTGCATATATTACTTTGAAAACATGTACAAATTGTTAAGCCAATAAAGTTTCTTGAATATGAGTCTAACAAAGAGAGTTCAGGCTGCTCTGCAAAGACCTAGTCGTTCCATTAAAGGACAAGTGTTTTGGTTGTCTGATCATACCATAACAGGAACTGCTACTTAATGTGACATCCCAAGAGATGGTTCTTGTTTCCCACCCATAGGGACTTCCTATGGGCTTCTGGGTCTATCTGGGCTGTCCTTCCAGCTCCTTGACTCACACTTTCTGCTGGCAGCCATCTTGTTTTTCTGTCTGGACATAAATCATTTCCAGGCTTCCAGTCAGCAGGTTAGCAGTGCTTGATTCTATTTCTTCTACCTACTCATTGGAATCCTGCTTCCAGAGTTGTTCTCACTGCATTGACTCGAGCGTGTTCTCTATTTCTTCAGATATGCTGATTTGTCTAATCTAGTCTTCCTATTTCAAGTGTTTGCTTGCATTCTCACATTTGCTCCTGAGGGAATTCTGTGCACAAAAATGTGAAATTCTGCACACTTTATATTGGTTAAAATATCACAATATACATCGCAGTCTTTGAGAAAATAATTTAAAATGTAATACAGAAAAGTTATTACTCCAAATTGCAGAGTTTTAAATATTTTGAGCAGAATTCCCCTAGAAGTACACTGTGTGAGTCCCTAGCCAGACCGCTTTTACTTTGCCCTCTCAGTCCCTAATTCCTCCACTGCCCACTATCTCTCCTCTCCTCCTCCTGGCTCAATGCCTTCCACTCTGTTTCTACTCCCTAGCCCTCCACTCCTACAGTTTGACCTTTCTCTCAAACTGTCCCTAATACAGACTCCCTCTATCGCTCTCATACACACACAGACTTCTCCTCTCTCTTTTGCGCGCACACACGCTCTCACACAGGATTCCTCTGTCCTCTCGCACACACACACCCTCACACAGTTTCCCCTCTCTCGCAAACACAAACACCCCATCACATAGGCTCCTTCTCTCTCCTACACATACACACTCCCTCATACAGGCTCCCCCTCTCTGTTGCACACAGCACTCATGCAGGCTTCCTCTGTATATTTTTCTCTCTCTCTCACACACAAGTTCCTTCTTGTACCTCTCTCACACACTCACACCTTCACACAAGCTCCTTCTTTCTCTTGCCCACACACACAGCCTTCCTCTCAGACACACACCCTCATTCACATACACACTCTCTCACAATCTCTCCTCATTTATACACTCCCTCTCATAGGCTCCTTATCTGTCTCACACTCATACATGCACACTTCCTCTCTGTCACACAGGCTTACAAGCTCAGCTTTCTTGCCTCTCATGCTGGGCCTTCTCTACCGCCAGGCCTGCTGATCTTTGCTGTGAGCAGGATGGGCTCCGCTCACAGCCAGATGATTTTTGAGACCCTGATCTTTATCGCAAGCGGGACGGGATCCAGTTGAAGCCTACCTGGACCTCTCTTGTCTTCAGCTGCAAGCAGGATGCGCTCTGCTCAAGGCCCACCAGGGCATCCTCGATTTGGCCGTGAATGGGTTCAGCAGGAGGGGAATTCCTTGCAAATTCTGTGCTCTGCATTAGCGCAAAATTCCCCCAGGGAGCACAATGTGTTCCTGCTTAGTCTTGGTTCTGGGCCTCCTACCTAAGCCCTTCCTGCCAACAGTATTAAAGAGCTTAACTCAAGGGGAAGGTTGCCATAGCAGGCAGATAATATCCTGCTGCTGTTCCAGTTGGAACTTGTCACTTCATTTGCCAGTGTAAGGGACATTCTTGGTCTCAGGATCACATCTCTCGCTGCCCCTTTACACTAATATCTTTCCTCCCTCCTTTTCTCACATGCTCACAGTTGCACAACATGCTTTTTTATTGCATGCATGCAAAGCCTTTTTCACATATTCATCTTCTCTCCTCTTAAATACAGTGCACATATCATTGTAATCTCTTTATTCCTAGGACTATTTATAGTAATGAAGCTGCAATTCTATATAAACTCATCTATCTAATATACAATCTGTTGCACATTCCACTCATATTTCAAAAACACCTCTACTTAAGGCCTCATTCATAAAGGTCTTTTCCTATAGACATAGAATGGGGAAAAATCCTTAATAACTTTCATGTAATCATACACAGATACAAACCAAGAAAAGAGTTTACCACCTTATATACATGCCAAAAAAACAAAACAAAAAGGTGCTAATCTTTCCAAATTATTACTTTGGGAATAGTATCAGATTTTTATGTGCCTCAAACTCTTAATCCACAAGCTCTTGCTCACAAGGGACTTCAACCTGTATCATTGGTAAAGCACTCTACCTCACCTCATTTATCTTTTCCCAACTACAAAAGTAATTAAAAAAAAATCATTTATTATTTATATATATAATTAATATAATCTTTACCTCTCCTGTATTACTTATTTTTATACATGAAATCCCCTTCAATCTAGTGTCCTTCAAGGCCAAGAAGCTCAAAAAGTGAAAAAAAAAACCATTTTATTTATCTATCTTTTAGCTGTTTTTTTTTTTTTAATCACCTCATGGATCAAAGACTCAAAAATCGAGTGCCTTCAGTTGAAAAAACAACAACATTGCCAATGTTTCGGCACCCCCACGCACCAGTAGGGCAAATCTTAGGTTCTTATATAAGTTTTGCTAAGGATAGGAGAAATTTCTTTAATCCCCCAAGGACGGTGTTTATAGTTTGAGGGTGGAGTTGGATGCTATACCAAATATGAAAATACCAGATTTTGTTGGTGGTTAGGAATGCCTTTTGTTGTCTCAGATACTTTTAGCAGCTTAGAGCTATGCTAGAGAGTTAGGAACTCTTATCCTTTTCTTGTTGATGAGTTGTGTGGATTATTGTAATTCCCAGTTCTGGGTTATACCAAGACTTTCTTTCAAAAGACTGCAGCTTAATGAAACAGGAAGACAGGAGCATATCCTTCCCATCTTGAAAAAGCGTCACTGCCTTCCAATGGAGTAAAGGTTGAAATTTAACATTTTCGCGATTGTGTTCAGTGCCTTTGGGGTTTAGGATTTATACCATTGATAGAAGCATTGATTTATCAACCTATTCCCTTCGCCTTTTTCAGCAGCTGTTCTCGGAGACACTAATTTTTTGCAGAAGCACATCTGCCTATGACTTGGCAGACAGCATTTAGCTGTTTTGCCCCTGTATTTTGGAATGTGCTCTCTGTTGCTTTATGGGAAGAGAGGAATTGTGCTAAGTACCATAAGGGCTTAAACGCTTGGCTGTTTGCTTTGGCATTTGGGTGTCTTGGTTTCATTCAATGCACTGGAATGGGGCTATTCAGGGTTGTTTAGTTCGAGTTAGACATTTTTATTATTTCTACAGAGTGGGGATTTAAATCTGGATGGGCCCTAATTTTAATGATTTTTGTTGGGGGGAGGGGTAGACGTTGGGAGGTGAGAATGCCTAGGGTGTTATTCTATAGTGTATAGGTGTATAAAACACTTTATCTATCTGTATATAACAGAAGAGAAACCCCAAAAAGATGAGGGAAGAGAGCACTAATGTTTAATTAGTTGATATAAGTAAAAACAACACTTTATTTAACACATCCTTAAATAATAAAATACACGTTGTATATCTAAAACATCAGAGCTACACATACATAAGATAGAATAAGCTTTTCTAAATTAGTGTCATAAAAGACTTCTAAATATAAGACATCTGACATATGCATTAGCTGACACGTAAGTAAACAGTTTTGTAAAACTGTTATAGTGCCAAATGCATGGGGCAAAACTTAATATACCATCATTAACAAACCATATCTTATAAAATGTAATTGAATGCTAATCAATTACCTTGCTTACAACTCATACAAATAATTAGGTAGAAAATGAATGAATTACAATCCTAAAGCTAGTGTGGGAACCCCCTATACCAAATTTGTGCTTTCTCACATTGTAATTATAATTATTAGCCAGTGTAATGTATTTCCTGGGTATAATAAAAAAAAAAATCTCCAACAAGGCCCTTGTTTCGCCGTATATATCTATATAAATAAAAATGTTAAATAGTTTGGACAAAATCGCTAATCTCAGAAACCACTGAACCGATTGCTTTCAAATTTGGACACAACCTTCATTTCGCATACAGGAAGGTTCTTCTGTACTTACATTACAGATATGTCACACCTGTGACAGGTAAAATAGGTTTAAAATTTTTTTCGAGAAAACAGCGACATCTGCTGGACGTAAGCGCCATCTGTTACACCTTACACTAACACACGCTACACTAATCATTTCGCCAGTCCAGGTCCAGGTTTCACTTCCATTTTAACACATTCGCACACTTTTTTTGCCGGAAGATAACTATTTCCTTTACAGATAAAATACACCCACCACCCTCCTCACGCCCCCCACATCCATGCCAAATTGATTTACTTTCCACAGCCTCCCAACACACACAAAACCACCCTCCTCACATCCCCCACACACATGCCAAATTTATTTACTTCCCAGGCCCTCACAACACACACAAAACCTGACAGAAGTCCGGGAGGCTCCAGTGGGGGGCCAGGACCGGTCCGGGACACATCTCCAGCACTACGGCCGTTGGCTGCCAGCAATCAACATGGCACCGACGGCCCTTTCCCTTACTATGCCACTCGAGGACACCAATGGTGGCAGTAGCCCATGTGACATAGTAAGGGCGAGGGCCCCTCGGCGCCATTTTCAGGACTGGCAGCCGGCGGACCTTTGCCCTTACTATGTCAGAGGACCTACCGCTGCCATTGCTCCACCCCACTGACTTAGTTAAGGGCAAAGGGCCGTCGGAACCCGTTTCAGTGCTCGCAGCCGACGGACCAACGCCAATACATCGCTCCCGGACCGCTCCTGAACGCCTGCTCCACCGACTGACATTTTTATCAGGTCTCGGGGGGTCTGGAGGGTGGGGGGTGGTAATGAATTGATTGCGAACATCTTGGGGAAGGGGTCACGAGGGGGGGCAGGTTTCATTCATTCAGCAACTCTAGGGGGTAGGGGGTGGGCTACTGTTTTTCGCAGGGCTGGGGGAGGGGAGCAGGAGAGTGTGGGGTGGTTAGTTTAAGAGAACTTTTCTCATAGGGTTGTTTTTTGGGGGAAGGGGGAGGTTCACACACAAATACATACACTAAACTTGCACGATCTTGGGAACGCACCAAAATAGCCCTCCCCAGACCACAAAACAAATTTGGAAGTGCAAATTTGGTTAGGCACTACCCTATTTGGCTACATAACGCGCACAGATGCCCAGGGACAGACCACATGTAGCACCAACGGGAGGAGGCAGGAGGGTGGGGGTTATTATTTGATTTAAAGGGTTGGGATTGGGGGGGGTTTGGGGTGAGGGGGTTCCCACAGAAATAGAAAGACAAAGGTTTTCTGATCTGAAGGGTAGGCAGTAGGCGGGGGGAAGTGACAGTGAGGGGAGGGAGAATGAGGGGAGAGGTGAGTGTGAGGGGAGAGAGTTGGAGTGGGGAACAGGGGAGGAAAGGGGGGGTGAGTGACCAAGGGGGAGGAGGATGAGTGACTGAGGTAAATGAGCAAGGAGAAGGGGGAGGGAGGGTAAAGAACCTGGCTCTGCCACTGCAATGCGTGGCCGGGTACCGCTAGTAGATATAAAGTTTAACATATAATCTTGTCAAGGTAATAATGAGACTGTAGAATATCAAGTGGAAAAGTAAACTATCCATTACGATCCTCTCTCCTCTATCATGCCTACTTCCATATTCCTCTGTCACCACCAGTCCCTTGCCCAGTAATTGATGATCTCTTCTCCTATCACCACTCTGGGTACTCCAGTAACTTTTTCATTCAGAGCAAAATTACTGCCAGCATTATGGCTAAGAGGAGAGCAGGAAAAGGGGTGTGGGATCAAAGGAGAATGCCTTGATTCATCCCCCAGACTGCCAAAGGACCAGAGGGAGCAGGGAAGTGGAGAACAATGACAGGATGAGGACCGGAAACAAGCAAAGATAGTGGGAGCCTGAGATGGGGTTAGGAATAGTGGCAACTAGGATGAGAGTCGAAGGAGTATAACAAGAGGGAAGCAGTCCTGAAAAGTGGAGGAGAAGTTTGCCCTGGCTTTATGACTGGAAGAAAATTCCATGACAGAAGATAAATAAATTGTGCAGCAGTAATCAGAGCATCATGACAATATCCGGACTGTAGCATTACCCTTTTAACAGGCTTCCTAAGAGCTATTTTAAAAGGAAACAGTTTTCATGATCTTTTTACAAGTAAAAATGTAGGCAGAATGACATTGACAAGAGTTTTGTAAAGAACTGGAAATCTCATCAAAACATGAAATGCAGCTGCTTGTTTTTGGTGAAGTTAAAGGCCAATGCATCATTGTTTTGGGCTGCTTGAAAAAGCACTGTTCAAAAAAAAAAATGCAGCAATGAAGGATACTAATTTGTGCTGGTGCTTATCGCTGAGCACCAGTGAATATAACAATAGGTCCTGGGGGTGAGTATGTTTGTCACTACAAAAGTAACACAACAACATGCATGAATTAATGCTTTTGCAATCCTTTGATACCGTGCTGCCAAGTGAACAAGGTGTAGGATTGGACTTACAATTTGTTGTAATGAATTATAAAAACAGACTGTATGATATCTACTCTAACAATACAGGGATAGCAATCATTCAGTCAAATACTGAACTCTGAGTATCATTATGTATCATCTTGCATCACTGTGGTGTTGGATTTTACTTATAGGCAGCCTAAGTGCATTACCACTTTTCATGGCAATCTGATAGCAACACGAGAGATGTGCAGGGACTACTCTGAACAAACTTATTACTGCTGTTTTTTACTTCAGACTATCACAATTTAGGATGCTATGCCCTTGAAATATATGCCAGAACATTTTGAAAGCCTAAAGGTTTTCCTGCTTAAAAGATTAAAAAAAAAAAAAAAAAGATCAGTCGCTCACACTTTGATACAAATTCAGTCCAGCAGGTAATAAAGGCCCTTTTGTCACACACAGTTATTTTTATCTTCCTTTCTCTCCCTTTTTGCATGTGAGCTCTTGCAGCAAATTCATGGTTTATGATACGTATCTTTTTGAGGGAGTTGATGTTCTTCCCCAATAAAATACCATGACAATCACAGCACTTAAGGCACAAAGTACTTTAGATGGTGATCATATGAAAAAGCTAAATCTCTTCGCTTTCTTGCCAGATTTCCTAGTGCTTTCACAAAGACAGACATGTCTTCTTATTGCAGAGAGAGACACACTGTATGTAAATCCATTTTCCACCCGAACACTCTAACATAGTTTCAGAGGAAAGTATTATTTCTGGTGCTTTGAATGTTACCATCAATCGTGCAACTAGTAAAAATGAATTGATTATCTCTAGACATATTTTCTTTGGCCAAGTGATAATACTCTCCCTCAGATTAGCAAGGCGATGTGCTGCATACAGTTCTGCAAAATGCACAACCCATCTGTCTGGTTGTTGTCCTCGTCAAATTGCTTCAGCAGTTAAACATGGCGCTCCATGGAACAGAATTAAGCTGGAGATCATTTTAAGATGAGCAGAAGATAATTATGATTATACCAGCAACACTTGAGTGGTGTGCAGCTGCTATGACATTTTGCAAGTCTTTCCCCAATCATTAATGAATAGGTATATTTGCAAAATGTATACTGAAAGAGTACATCAGCCCAAGGACATATAAGTAACCATACAAAATACAGTCACGTATTTTCATGTAAATGCTCTAAATACTTGCACATATTCTTCTATTAAATGTTCCATGCCTTGTGGATAAAACCCCCTAGATCAGGAACATGAGTGTATTCATGATAAGACTGATATTGCATTTCACCTTTTAGTATTTGTGGATGCCAAAAATACTTGGAGCTATGTGGCCTCAGAGAATCATATAATACAGTACAGCCTAATTTTTGAACAACACGTTTCTCATAAACTCTCTTGAAAAAAGCATCATAAAAGTATGTTATGAAAGTTGATAGAGAATGCCCGGAATAATTATGAATATGGTGGTACAGTGGTGAATTACTTAAAGCATTTAGTCAAAGGGCCAAAATGAACAGGCGAGCAGGTGGAGAAACAGATTAAGAGTCATGGACTATGGAGAAAAGATGTGTTTAAAGATGAGATATGAAGAGTAATGTGTCAGTGAGGCAGAGTGTCAGGTACAGTAAGTGGCTCCAGATGGCAGGAGCAGCTGAGGAGAAAGTGTTTGTAGCAGTAATACTGAGAGTGTGAGAGAGTGCATGAATCAGAGGATGTGGTGAGCAGGCTGACACGTGAAAAGGCTAATCTTTGGGGACTGTTGTCACCACATGTAGTTTTCTGTGGGGCAAGAGGAGTGTTAATTGATTCAAACATTTAAAATTGTAATCAAAAACTTTAGAATAGCCATTGAGCAGCAAGTATTCTCTTTATTTGTGGTCCTTTGTTTTTAGTTTTCAGAAATTGTTTCTTCTAAACATGCATAGTTTCAATATTAGGTGCCAACAAGTGAAAGGAAAAGCCATAGATCTACTGGTGTCTGTAGCACTGTAATAGGAATTAAATTGTACAGACAATATAGGCTTTCTTGTCCTTATTTGCCACCATATTGTCTGCTTCTATGTTTATTGCTTGAATTGTAGTAAACATGAAGGCAATCTTTTAATTGCCCTCATTATTGAAAAGTATTTGCATGCCTGAGTGTACCTTGTTGCTAATTTTCATAGCAAAACTATCCAGGTAGTGTTTTTTTTCTTAAATTTCCTACAAAATCACATGCATAAAGTACTCGCATACATTTGTGCCTTCTATTTATGTGAGCGGCAGATTAGAAGTATAAAAGAGCATACATATGTAACATGCTGTTCACTCCCATGATCTAAATGCACCCCTGGGAACACCGCTTTTTATATGCTCTGGAAGCCTACACATACTTCTAGTGATTCTGAGGGGGTCAGTTTTCACCCAGGATGATCTAGTCTGTAAATACCTACTTACCCAACTAGATACCTTTCAAAATTGTTCTCTGTAAGGAATACGTTAATATTGAGAGTTTATACTCAATACACACCATGGCCATATTTTTGCATGATGATTTTCCCTTTTCATAAACTACCAGTTTTTAGAGAATAAGAGGTCCATATTCAAATGGCTTTTGTCTGTCAAAAATGCAAGACTTAGCCAGACAGCCCCCATTTTTTTGAATTTCCAATGTTCTCAACATCTCCAATTTAATTGGGTATATTCAGCTAAGGACTTAGCCAGATAATTTATAGCCAGGTAAGTCTGGGGCATTTGATGGATAAATTAGTCAGATAACTTTAGTTGTGTAGAGAGCAGTCCGAACGTTTGACACACAACCCTGTCTGGTTATAATCAGTGACACACTTAATTAGAGGCCCTGGAAAAGTTATCCAACTAACTTTAGCCAGATAACTTGTCTGCTCGTAGGCTTATGGAATATGTACCTCATTATGTTTTAGCAGAGGCATAACTAGGAGTTCCCAAGTTATGAGGTCTAAACTCAAAGAAGATTGTTTTTAACAGAATGATCTGGAGAAAAAAATTCAATACTTGCTACATTTTAGTAACAAAGTAAACTGCATTTCAATTAATTCTCCTCTTCTCAAGTTTATACACATCCAAAACTTTAACATGGCTAAAATCCATCCCACTTTGGCTACTGCAACTTGCTCTTTTCTGGCCTCCTCCTTTCTTTCTCCATTGCAATCAATTCAAAATTCAGCTGTGCTACATAACTATGTTCAATGTTGGTATGACCATGAAACCCTTCTTCTCAAGTCACTACATTGACTTCCGCAGAACATAAGAACTGCTATACCGGCTCAGTCTAAGGGTCCATCAAGTCTAGTATCTTGTTTCCTACAGTGCCCAATCCAGCTCACAAGTACCTGGCAGGATCACAAATAGTAGGGATGTGCATTTGTCCTGGTACAGGGAGCCCAAATCTCGAATGAGTTTTTCCCGAAATTTTGGGAAAAATACGTTTTCGGGGTTAGTGCGCACTAACTCCCCATTAGTGCGCACTAAAGTAAAAATGTTAGTGCGCACTAACGCAAAAATGTTAGTGCGCACTAACTCCCCATTAGTGCCCACTAACGTAAAAATGTTAGTGCGCACTAACGGGGAGTTAGTGCGCACTAAACCGAAATTCGGGTCCCCCCGAATTTAAAAGGCCCGAACCAAGGGAAATACTAAATTTCCTGCAGCGCGCCAAAAATGAAGCCCGAACAGAAAAGTTCGGGCTTCACACATCTCTAACAAATAGTAGATAGACTTCATGTTACTTATGCCCATGAATAAGCAATGGCTCTCTTCAGGTCTACCTGGTTTAATAAAAGCTTATGGATTTTTCCTCCAGGAACTTGTCCAAATGTTTTTTAAATCCAGCTATGTCAACTGTCTTTACCACATCCTTCAGCAATGAATTCCAGAGTTTAATTGTGCATTGTTTAAAAAAGTATTGTCTTTGCCCTTCTCTGAACCTTTTCCAGTTCTCCTATATCTTTTTTTGAAATGTGGCAACCAGAATAGCACATAATACTCTAAATGCAGCCACACCATGGAACAATGCAGAGACATTAGGATATTCTTTATTTGATTCTCTGTTCCTTTCCTAATAATTCCTAACAGGGGCAGTTATATAATGAGGCAAGGTAAGGTGGCTGCCTCAGGCAGCAAAATTTTGGACGAGCAAAAAGTGCCTTCCAATACACTCCTCGGGTGGCTGTCTCAACCTTGCCAACAGAGCGACTAGTGAGTCATCAAATTGATCACATACCTCTACATTTGTTCTCTATGGTCTGCGTTGGTAAACACAAGTAAGGGCCCAGAGGATCCACCACCAGAGCCCATCCTGCCAGCCACTGAAGGAGAGGCTGTGGGTTGCCAGCAGTCGAATAAAGGTAACAGAGGCTGCAGACCACCACCAGAGCCCAAGCTGGTGGCAGCAAAATAAAATGAAAAGATGCTGTGGGCTGCTGGTGGCAGCTGAGAAAGCTAAAAAGAGGGTGTGGGCCCCCACTGGAGCCCAGGCCAACAGCAGCCGAAGTAAGGGAAGAGATGTCCCAGGCCAAAAAGAGGCTGCAGGTTTGTGGTGGCCGAGGAAGACAAAGAGGTTGCAGGCTACCTTTGGAGCCCAGGCCGGCAGCAATCAAAGAACAAGAAAAGGCACAATTGTGAGACAGAAAGTGGGTCCACTTGTATGTGTGTGTTTTGAGAAAGAGGCAGTGTACTTGGGTGTGTGTGTGTGAGATAGAGCAGCCTGCTTGTGTGTGAATGTGTATGAGAAAGGCAGCCTTCTTGTGTGTGTGTGTATGTATGTGAGAGAGGCAGCCTGCTTGTGTGTGTGTAAGAGAGGGAACCTGACGGGTATGTATGAGAAAGAGGCAGCTTGCTTGTGCACATGTGAGAGGAAGCCTGCTTGTGTGTGTTTGAGAGAGGGAAAGAGCCTGTGTTTTTGTGTGAATGGTAGGATGAAGAAAGTTTGTGCACCCCCTAGTTCTAGCTGATCCACACCATCTTAGGATGACTGGAAATCAAATGTTCTAAGGTATGGAGAGGAGGGGATTTTTTTTTTTATCCTTACTAGTTTTAATTATTGGATGATGTTTGATGTATCTCCTTTTCAAAACAAATATTTTAAAATTGTATGTTTTTAATTATTGAATATTCTATTCATCTGATATTTTTAAATATTTGTACTTTTGTTTAAATATTTGTACTATTATGTTTTATATTTCTTGGTTTTATTGTTTGATGATTTATGAAGAATAGTAATGTTTCTGTTTTTCATATATGGCTTGTTGCGGTTTCCAGTTGAGTTTTGCCTATATGTCTCTATTCATATATTTTATAGTCTGTCTATTCTGCATTTGAGGGTTTGTCTGTGACCTGCTTGTGTCAGACCAAGGTGAGGCATTTGGTTAGGATATATTTTCTGTGTAGGGATATATATAGCAGCTTGGCTTACTGTGTTTTCCTAATATGAGGTGTATTGATATTTTTGGGCTTGGTGTAATATTTGCAGTGTTGCCTTTTCACGAGTAGAGTTGTTAATGTTTAAGTGCTAGCAGTTAGTGCTGTTTTGGTATGGGAGGTTTATTATATGTTAATTGTATTTTAGTTTACTTGTGGCTTTCTCATACCCGAAGTATGTTACAATAGGCCTCATACCATATGAGTTCCAATCTTTTTTACTTTTTGTAGGGTTTTCTGGTAGGCACCGCAGCATTTTTCTTCATGCAGAATCTTATTACAAATGCATAATTTCTAAGTGTGTCTGTGTGGGATGGGACTGGAGGGGTGGAAGGCTGTAAGGTTTGCCTTGGATGCCTAATACCCTTGCACCAGCCCTGGCTGCACTGTCTCCATGTGGGAAAGCAGAATCCCATCTGGAACTATGCCATCGTGAGCCAGGCTTTTCCTCTACATTTGTTGTTCTCCACGTGCCTCTCACTGGTAAGCATAGAGGTAAGAGCCCAGCGGAGCTGCCACCGGAACCCATCCCACTGGCTGCTGATAGCAGTTGTGATATATATATAGTCTTGGTCAGAGCTTAATTTTCTTTTTCTTAAACCCTGGAGAAAGCAGGCAGTATGGATCACTTCTAGCCCCCCCATCCCAGGAGCAGGTTGGCAGAGCAGAGCCTAGGGAACATAAAATCAACTGTCAATAAAAATGTGCTTGAGTGGGGGAGGCCCTGAGAAGTGAAGGCAAGCTACTATAATAGGAAATGGATGACCCAGAAGGAGGTACCTAACGTATGCAGTGTTAGTGAGGCTTCTGACTAAGGTGGCTGGACTAAGCTTGGAGAGGGACAGCTGGCTGTGGAACCAGTGAGTCTCCAGGGGGGAGAGAGGGTGCCAAGAAGAGGTGAGAATGGGAAAGGGAGGAGGGTGCAGGCTGAGGAAGAGCCGACCACAAGCATTAACCTTTACATAATGATGTGGCAGTGCTGGGGGTAGGGGGTCACTAACTGAATGAGCACAAGAGAAGCAGCATAATAGCAAATATCTTTGTGTCTGAATGTGTGCATCTGAACTATTGGCTGGCAGTGTGGTTGTCCCATTACTTGGCAACTGTTTCAAGAGCTGATTTGTTGGCAAAAGACCAGGCAGACCAGGAATCCAGGATACATGAGAGATGCACCCTGAATGCTGGGACGTTTGCTCACCTCTGCTCTACGATGTGCTCTACTTAGTTTGTTATGAAAAATGTGAAATTTATGTTGGTGATTTTTTTTCCCCAGTTCTGGCAGGCTCCAGGTCACATGATGTACTTTCCAAAGGTTAGCTTGGTATGCTTTTGAAAGCTGTTAAAGTATTTGCCACACATAAAGTACAGGAGTGAATCATAGATACCCCCATGGGCCAGTTTTGAAAAAAAATCCACTGGGCTGATATTTGCCTGCAATCCACCCCTGCTAACATTTCCAGAGGAAAATGCTGGGGAAAAGGTGGGAGGCAGGTCTTAGGGTTCTTGGGAGTGTGGCAGGGTTGCCAGCTTCCTAGAAATATTATCACTGACACCCTGCCACTCCTCTGGGAATTATGACCCCCTGCTTTCCCCCTTCTGCAGCATTTGAAATCAACGAATGGGCCAGACTACAAACTCACCCCCCCCCCCCCCCCCCACACACACACACACACACGCACACACACACATTTGTTGATGACTTAACCTGTGCTGTGCCTTGGGGGGAGGAACAGGGAGCACCATCTCATCCTTTACCTTAGGCAGCAGTTTGCCTTGCACCGTTCCTGATTCCTAACATCATTTCCTTTTTTGATTCTCACCGCATGCTAAGCCAAGGATTTCAGTTGTCCAAGATGATGCTTTGATCCATTTTCTGGGTAGTGATTCCTAGCATGGAGCCTAACATTATTTAGCTACAGTTTGGATTACTTTTCCCTAGGTGCATCACTTTGCACTTGTCCACATTATATGTCATCTGCCATTTGGATGCTCAATCTCCCAGTCTCGTAAAGTGCTCCTGCAATTTTTTGCAATCCACTTGTGAGTTAACAACTCAGAGTAATTTTGTGTTGCTTGCAAATTTGATCACCTCACTCATTTCCAGATCATTTATAAATATATTAAAAAGCTCTGTTCCCAGTAAAATTCCCTGAGACACTCCATTGTTTACCTTCATTCATTTAGAAAACTGACTGTTTAGACTTACTGTCTTTGAACCAGTCTGTAATCCATAATAGGACATTGTCTCCTATCCCATGCCTTTTTAATTTTCTCACTAATCTCTCATAAGGGACTTTGATAAAACACCTTCTGAAAATCTAAATACACTATATTCACTGTCTCACCTTTATCCATACGTTTATTAATGCCTTTAAAGAAATTTAGCACATTTGTGAGACAAGATTTCCCTTAGGTAAATTGATGTTGGCTGTGTCCCATTAATCCATATCTGTCTATATGTTCAATGATTTTGTTTTTTTAGAATAGTTTCTATTATTTTTACCAGCACTGATGACAGGCTTACTGGTCTATATTTTTCCAGCTCACTCCTGAAGTCATTTTTCAAGATTATCTGTCATGGATGTGAGCTTTTGGGCTGTGGCATGGTTGACGCAGCCTAGCAGGAGAACTCACTAGGCCTACGCTGACAACTGATGGACTCGCTTTTACCGGGATGGGAGCTGTTCCCTGCAGATTGAGCCCTTAGGTTCCAGGGGCAAGCAGGGTTTAGGTGAAAGTCACGAAAGGAGCGGTTGGATGAAGTCAAGATTTGGGCAGCACTCAGGGCTGGCAGTGAGTAGACAGTATTCGGGTCCAGGCCAAGGTTAGGGTAAACAACAATCCAAAGAGTAGCCAGTAACCGTAGCAGAGCTCAGAACCAGGAATCAGGCCAAGACAGACAAGGCAAGACACTGAGAACCAGGACAAAGCAGGGCAGACAGGGAAAGGCAATGGAGAGGCAGGGCAACAAGGCAAGAAAAGAGCAGGACAAATAGGCTAGACAGGACAGTGAGGCAAGGCAAAACAATGAGACACAGGAAGGTAGCAACACGCACTGCAAGGCAGGAGGACCTGTTGCTGAAGCATCATCAGAGTGGACGACTGGGCCTATTTATAGTGGAGTGCCAATGACATCATCAGATGGTACTGCAACTTGTGTGCACACCCGCCCGTATGTCACGCTTAGAAGCGGAAGTATCCAAACCGCAAAGAGGAGGCCATGGCATCGGGATTAGGTGGCGTAATTGCAGCCAGTTGCAGGGCTATCCCGCGACCAGTCAAATATTACAATACCCCTCTTCTAAGGCCTCTCCCCATGCCTCTTAGCTTAAGCTTCTGGGGAAAGCATTGATGGAATTTCTTAGTGAGTCAGGGGCTTTAACGTTAGAAACAGGTTCCAAGTGTTTTCTTCAGGATCAAAGCCCTCCATGTAATGAGGTAGTGGAGTCTGTTCTGGATTCTCTGATATCTCCATTGGTTTGGGAGGAGATCATGAGGGCCATGACATGGAACACAGTAGGGCAGATTTTAAAAGGGTTATGCGCATAAGTTACGCGCATAACCCTTAAAAAAAAAAAAAAAAAACCCCTGCGCGCGCCGAGCCTATTTTGCATAGGCTCGGCGGCGCACACAAGTCCCGGGGCTTTGCTAGGGGGCGTGTCGGGGGGTGGCGCGACTTTCGGGGCATTCCGGGGGACATGGCCGATGCCTCCGGACCAGCCCCCGGGTTGGGTGATGGCGCGCCAGTGGGCCATTGGCGCGCACGAGTTACACCTACCTCAAGCAGGTGTAACTTTTGCGATAAAGGTAGGGGGGTTTAGATAGGGCTGGGGGGTGGGTTAGGTAGGGGGAGGTGGAGGGAACGGGCAGCACACGCAGGGCTCGGCGTGCACAAATGTGCACCCCCTTGCGTGCGCCAACCCCGGATTTTATCTATTGAAATCCAGTGTACTTTTGTTTGTGCTCGAGCTTATTTAAAATGTACCCCATTGTGAACTTTGAGGGTAGTTGCCAGTTTTAGCTGATAAGCCACAGGTCAAATCTGGCAAGTGATGGAAAATGGCATGGTGAAACATAGCAAGAACAGTTCTGAGCTGGAGGTTGCGGGTATTCAACCATACCAAGGCCCCATGTTTGAGGTGTGGTGCTGGCCCGGCATCTTTTGTTCGCTTGTTTTCTGTATCTTTCCATGGTCACTATAAGGAGTTAGTAGATCTTTTGCCATAGTTCCTTGAGGTATTGGTTCATAATATCAGCTGTGGGGCAAGGAACAGTTATTTGAATGAGAAACAGTACCCTAGGATTTCTTCCAAACATGATCTGGAATGGGGATGATCCCAAAGAGTCTACAAGATGGTTGTTGTGGCAGAACTCTGCCCAGGGGAGGAGAGATGCCCAAAAATCCTGCTGTTGACATAGGCCCTTAGGAATCCCTTAAGAATCTGGTTGGTTCTCTCTATCTGTCTATTACTTAGTGGGTGGTATGTGAATGAAAGATCCAAAGAAACTTCATTTTTTTTGCATAGTCTTCTTCAAAAGCGAGCTTGTAATTACAATCCCTAATTAGAATATGCTCAGGTAACCCATGGAGACAGAAGACATGCATTTGGAAGCCCAGAGAATGGAGTGAAATAAGCCATCTTGGAGAACTGGTCTACCACTAACCAAATGGAAGTATAGTCATTAGAGAAAGGTAAGTCAGTGATGACATCCATGGCCACATGGGTCCAGGATTTATCAGGGACTGGCAATGGTCGTACAACCCCCAATGGCAAGCATGAAAGCTTTTATTAGTAGCACTATTAGAACAGTATTGTACATAGAATTTCACATCATGCCTTACTTGAGGCCACCAATAATGGTGAAGAAGCAGTTCCATAATCTTGGAAGCTGGCGTCCTGTTGTTCAAAATGCATTTGTAAGGATAGCCGAACAAATCTTTATAGGCTGTAGCAGGAACCATGCTGACTTCAGCCTTTGTTCATCTAAACAGCAAAACAACAGAACAGTAGACTGCCTTCCTTTTCAGCATATTCACAACACAACTTCCCAGAGAGGGTCAGGAGCTCCTGCTCCTGGAGACATAGGACCTACTGATCCCAGCTGGGCTCAAACATTTATCCTACTCCAACAGGGTCCCACTCACAAAGATTTCTCTCCCTGTATGATTTAAGGTAGACCAGGTTAGATGCCTGGTCCAGCACAGGGTAAGGAGAGGAAGTAGGGACACTCTTTCACAGCACTCTGCACTGGTTGATTAAACCTCAACAGCCCTTGGGGTCGCCCTCATACCTGAGCAGCAGCGGGAGTTGCAGCATGGGTCCTGGTTGCCGAGTTGGAGCAGCTGGCAGAGGCCCCAGTGTAGGGGTGTGAACCTGCATAGATTCAATTCAGGCCACCAGACTTTGAAGGATGCCAGTCATGTTGTTGAGCTGGTCTTGTTGCTGGACCTGGAGGGCCAGCCCTGAGATAGCCTGAGGTAGGGATGAGTCCACCATGCTCATGGCCCCAGCAAACCATCATTGATGTAAGCTCTTGGGTTGTGGTGTGGTTGACACATCCTAGCAGGCGAACCCATTAGGCCCATGCTGTCAGCTAGGATGGGAGCTAGAGCGTCACCTATACCAGCCCTGTTCCCCACAGGTTGAGACCTTGGGTTCCAGGAACCAGCAAGGCTTAGGCAAAAGACCTGTAAGGAATATTTGGACAAAGTCAAGATTTAAGCAGCAGTCAGAACTGGCAGTGAGCAGACAGTATCTGGGTTCAGACCAAGATCTGGTCAGGCGGCAATCCAAAGAGTAGTCAGTATCCATAGTGGAGGTCAGAACCAGGAATCAGACCAAGACAGACAAGACAAAGTACTAAGGACCAGGGCAAGGCAACAGAGAGGCAGGACAAGGCAGGAACCAGGACAACAAGATGAGGTAAGGGAGGACAACACAGCATAGGAAAGTAGCCACATGCACTGCACGGCAGGAAGTCCTGTTGCTGAGGCATTGGTAGCATGGAATGCTGGACCTATTTTGTAGTGGAACACCAATGACATCATCAGACAATGCTGCAGCTGGGTTCCCATCACAGAGCCTGGAAGAGAGAGTAATCTGTATGTGGGAACAGTAGCATCCGAGCCACAAAGAGGAAGAAGCCATGGCGTCGGGGCTGGGTGACATCCAGAAGTAAATGTGGCTGGCTAAATCTTATATTAGCATTACATTGGCCACTCTCTAATCTAAGGTACAATAGACAATTTTAAAGATTAGTTACAAATTACTAGCATTAGGTCTGCAATTTCATTTTTAGTTCTTTCAGAACTCAGGCATGTATACCATCTGGTCCAGGTGATTTGCTACTCTTTAGTTTTCTATGTGCCTTATTACATCTCCCAGATCCACAGCGATTTGTTTCATTTCCTTTGAATCATTACTATTAAATACCTTTTCTGCCATGGGTATCTTCCCAACATCCTCCATAAATATTAAGGCAGAATTTAAGCTTCTCATACTCTACTATGAATGCTTTCACGCTGCAGCTCCTTTTTTTTTTATTATTATTATTTATTTATGTAATTTTTACAATATTCACAGGAAAAGAAGAAAGGCATTCCAGATTTTACATAACATCACATTCATTTACAAATCATAATTATAACTAAGGAAATAATTTAACACTATTACCCGATTATACCTTATCCTCCTTCTTAACCATTTGTTAAAGGTAGGTATATAAGATTCTTATTTTACTGGAACATAGTACCAAGTATATAGAAAAAGCAAACAAGGAAATACCCAATTCTTATATTAACTTTCCTGAGCTGGTTGAGCGGAGCTAATCTGAGTTCTATGGTTATCCAAAAAAAAAATCTCAATTGGGATAGTTCAAAAAAGAGATAGCGTGTACTATTTAAAATAAGTAAATATCTACAAGGGTATCTAACTGAAAACTTAGCCCCCATTTGTCAAACTTCCTGGCCCATTTCTAGAAATTTCTTTCTTCGAATTTGAGTTACCCGAGTCAGATCTGGGAATACCCAGATGTTTTGTCCCAAGTACATTTTACTTCTATTACGGAAGAACGAATTCAATACTAAATCTCTATCTGTTGGTAATACAAATGTTACCAAAAGTATTCCTCTGTAATCAATTTGTTCTTCAACTGTAGTTTCTAAAAATGCAGTTAGATCCATTTCTAATCCCATTGAGGGTCCTACCGCTATTTCTTGTTCCTTCTTTATTGATGGTAGGAAGTATATGTTAGAAATTAATGGTAGTGTTTCTTTTGAGAATTGAAAAACTTCTATAAGGTACTTTTTAAACTGTTCTCTTGGAGAGATCAGTTTTACTTTAGGAAAATTTAGTACCCGTAAATTCAGGTATCTTGCAGAATTATCTAAGTTTTCAATTTTCTTCATAGATACACTTTCATCTTGAATTAGCTTTAATTGATTTTCTTGAATTGATGAAGTTTTATCTTCAAGTTCTTTTATCTTCACTTCATGAGCAGCTAACTTTGGTTCAATTATTTTTATTTTACACTGTGAATTATTGATAGCCTCTGTTAAGGAGACTATCGATTTTTGAATCAAAATTAACGCTTCCCAGACTATTCCCAAGGTGACTTCATTTGGCTTAACCATTTTTAAACTGGGAATTACTCCCACCCCTCCTTCCAGACAAATTTCTATAATCCTGTTGGATTCATTTGTAGGTCCCTCTCCACCTCCTAAGTTGACTATTGTAGATGTACCAAGATCTTCCTCCACCTCCAACACGCTTCTGTCTCT